>NC_091195.1:17389964-17449964 GCF_040958095.1 Procambarus clarkii | reverse complement strand
TCAATGGACGGTCGCCTCCATTCAATATTACGTTCCTGGGGGGAGTTGTACATAGTACTCGAGGAGCTGTAGACAGGCACAAGTTCCCCGTCTCTCTCTCTCTCTCTCTCTCTCTCTGTTCCCTGTCTGCCTGGCGCCGTCACGGGCCCTGCAACAAGCTATGTATTCTTGCATCACAAATATAGCAGTAGGAAGAGTGCTGTTCGTAATACCTTGTCAATATTGCACTCGTTTAAAACGCGGGACTACGTTTGATTACCCCACAAACGCCGGCCTGTCCCGCCTGTCCTGCCGGCCTCTCTCATTGGCCAGTCGCCAGCCCGCGCCGCCTCTTGATTGGTCGCGTCAATGTTTCATTAAGGCCACCACGCGCCAATTAGTCGGTCGACGGCCGCCGCTCTTTGATTCATCGGGGGAAATTCCAAAGTGTAAATAGATATTGAAAAATATTGGACTTTTGCCGCCGGCGTTTGGACTGTGGTTGTGGCGGGAGTTTTTACCTCCCTGGACGCCAGCCGAGAATACGTCCACAAACTCTCTGGGAGCACAAAGTGAGGTGTTTCACTCTCCTGTACGAGTGACGGTAATTATATCCCTGGCATGACAGGTAAATATTTGTGGTGGCGATGTTTGATCCCGAGCCTCAGGGGGATAAACAAACTTTTCCCGCCATTCAACACCTGTACAAACCTTATAAACAATTGTATTTCTTAACATCGTAAATGGGCTGCCGTATATCACTTTGACTGTGACCTTTTAGGCAGGATAATAATTACCCAACAACCACACAACTTAACAATGTTATTACCTTGTTATAAGTTAAGAGTTATATGGTGATATTTATACTATATTTAACATTAATGTATAATAATCTGTATAGACTACAGGTAGCAAGTAGTGTGTATGAATACCAAGTATGTATACTGAAGTATACATACTTCTACACTACTGAGGACCTCCATACGCTAACTGGAAACACTCCTCAGCTAACAGATCTATCTCATTTATACTAGATTTTAATACATTTGGCTTCTACAAGATTTTAATACATTTGACTTCTACAAGATTATAATACATTTGACTTCTACAAGATTATAATACCTTTGACTTCTACAAGATTTTAATACATTTGACTTCTACAAGATTTTAATACATTTGACTTCTACAAGATTATAATACCTTTGACTTCTACAAGATTTTAATACATTTGACTTCTACAAGATTTTAATACATTTGACTTCTACAAGATTTTAATACATTTGACTTCTACAAGATTATAATACCTTTGACTTCTACAAGATTTTAATACCTTTGACTTCTACAAGATTTTAATACCTTTGACTTCTACAAGATTTTAATACATTTGACTTCTATGAGATATACAAGTCTGTAAATGTGTGTTTGTGTGGCATTAACCACTTAGGTAGCCAACAAGTGGTGTTAGTGTTGTCTCTGCTGTCTGCTTGTTTAAGCAGACCTGAGACGTGATATTTTATAATAGTCTGTCCTTCCAGAGTATAGAAATATGATAGTTTTATCCGGAGTATTTCCGAAACCGCTGCATCTTTCCTCAAACGTGGCGCCTTTGGTCCACGCTATCCTGGGGTCACGACCTTTATGCTGGGGTCCACGCTACCCTGGGGTCACGACCTTTATGCTGGGGTCCACGCTATCTTGGGGTCACGACCTTTATGCTGGGGTCACGACCTTTATGCTGGGGTCACGACCTTCATGCTGGGGTCCACGCTACCCTGGGGTCACGACCTTTATGCTGGGGTCCACGTTATCTTGGGGTCACGACCTTTATGCTGGGGTCACGACCTTTATGCTGGGGTCCACGCTACCCTGGGGTCACGACCTTTATGCTGGGGTCCACGTTATCTTGGGGTCACGACCTTTATGCTGGGGTCACGACCTTTATGCTGGGGTCACGACCTTCATGCTGGGGTCCACGCTACCCTGGGGTCACGACCTTTATGCTGGGGTCCACGTTATCTTGGGGTCACGACCTTTATGCTGGGGTCCACGCTACCCTGGGGTCACGACCTTTATGCTGGGGTCCACGTTATCTTGGGGTCACGACCTTTATGCTGGGGTCACGACCTTTATGCTGGGGTCACGACCTTCATGCTGGGGTCCACGCTACCCTGGGGTCACGACCTTTATGCTGGGGTCCACGTTATCTTGGGGTCACGACCTTTATGCTGGGGTCACGACCTTCATGCTGGGGTCCACGTTATCTTGGGGTCACGACCTTTATGCTGGGGTCCACGCTATCTTGGGGTCACGACCTTTATGCTGGGGTCCACGCTACCCTGGGGTCACGACCTTTATGCTGGGGTCCACGTTATCTTGGGGTCACGACCTTTATGCTGGGGTCACGACCTTCATGCTGGGGTCCACGTTATCTTGGGGTCACGACCTTTATGCTGGGGTCCACGCTATCTTGGGGTCACGACCTTTATGCTGGGGTCCACGTTATCTTGGGGTCACGACCTTTATGCTGGGGTCCACATTATCTTGGGGTCACGACCTTTATGCTGGGGTCCACGCTATCTTGGGGTCACGACCTTTATGCTGGGGTCCACGTTATCTTGGGGTCACGACCTTTATGCTGGGGTCCACGTTATCTTGGGGTCACGACCTTTATGCTGGGGTCCACGCTATCTTGGGGTCACGACCTTTATGCTAGGGTCCACGTTATCTTGGGGTCACGACCTTTATGCTGGGGTCCACGCTCACCTGGGGTCACTGTACCCCACAGACCTCGAGCAGCAATACAGTTCTGAGGAAGGGGTTACCTTGGGGAAATTTCGGGGCTCAGCGTCCCCGCGGTCCGGTCCTCGACCAGGCCTCCACCCCCAGGAAGCAGCCCGTGACAGCTGACTAACACCCAGGTACCTATTTTACTGCTAGGTGAACAGAGGCTTCAGGGTGAAAGAAACTACTCATTTTGCCTCCGCCGGGGATCGAACCCGGAACCTTAGGACTACGAACCCCGAGCGCTGTCCGCTCAGCCGTCAGGCGCCTATCGTAGGTATTAAGATATACACAATATATGTATATTCATATGTATATATTTCTGGTAGTTATGTAGTGTTGGTGTATACCTGGCCTATACACAGCCTGATACACCATACAGGTTTATACAGCTGTATGAGGAGAATACAGTAGGTAGTGGAGACAGATTCTATATACACAGCTTTAATTGGAGATATGACCCTCTGGTCCGCTGCAGACGGCTCGGGGAGCTGTACTCTAGTTAAGTGTTGAGAGGCGGGGCCCAGGAGCCGTGGCTCGTGGGGCCCCACATGTACAACATGGTAAGATGACACGCTAATATTATGTGTTAATTGTATGTGTGTGAGAGAGAGAGAGAGAGAGAGAGACAGGAGAGAGAGAGAGAGAGAGAGAGAGAGAGAGAGAGAGAGAGAGAGAGAGAGAGAGAGAGAGAGAGAGAGAGAGAGAGAGAGAGAGAGAGAGAGAGAGAAAGAGAGAGAGAAAGAGAAAGAGACAGACAGAGAGACAGAGGAGACAGAGAGAGAGAAGAGAGAGAGAGAGAGAGAGAGAGAGAGAGAGAGAGAGAGAGAGAGAGAGAGAGAGAGAGAGAGAGAGAGAGAGAGAGAGAAAGAGAGACAGACAGACAGACAGAGAGACAGACAGAGAGAGAGAGTTGTGAGAGCAAAGAGCCAGACTTCACAAACGCTCTCCGGATAACCCCGAGGATCCGTAACTTTCATTATATGAATCCGGTAAAGGGACGTAGCATCCGAGGCGGCGTTAACCTTGCCATTAGCGCGCTCAGGAACGGCCGCTCCCGTACGAGATAATCCAGTAACCGGAGCACCGGCGTAACATACAAGCAGGTGTTAAGCGCACCTAAAACCATTGTATATAGTAACACAAGATGAGCGCCATCCGGTTGAGCGAGGGAGAGATAGTGAAGCAGCAGGTGAGGACGTGGCGGAGCGCCGCACGCGCCCCGTACGGGATACATTACACGACTACCACCATTACGTGCAGCGTCAGACTATTATTGTGATCTTTGATGACCCCCCGGTGCCGCCGACTGAGGGTAAGAAGGGCGGCTGCAGGCACAATATCCCGCCCCTGGCGCGTGTCCTTCTGTCACCCAGCGCCCGGGATCAAGATTATGGCCCGTTTCAGGGCATAAAGGGCATCTCAGATTGGTTTTCTATCCGTGAGCGTGTCTCTGATGTATTCAAACAATCACAGCACGTAGTCAGCAGTACCGCCGTCTAAGGACCCGGAGCTGCGGCTCGGCCTTATAGCCAGGACACAGAGCCGGGTCCAGGAGCCGCAGGTACACCCGTGGTATACCCCCAGCAGTAGGTATACCCAGGAGTTTACCAGGTATAAGTGACAGTGTAGACGGCCAACCATTCTGGGAAGCGCCGCCAAGCTTTTGACACAAACTTCATCCCATTTACAAGGATTTTGGCGGCTCCCGGCCAACACTTGACCCGCCCATTTTACGAGCTTTTTATTTCGCGTTTATCGAATTAACGGGTTTTGTGCGGCGGGCGGGAAAAGTTGCCGCGGCAAATTGAATGCCAAGAGTCGATATCGTCAAAGTTTTCTACCAAATGAGATCCTCCATCGCGCTAGATTCATTATGCTGCCCCGCGACGCGCCTCCAAGTTTGGAACCGTCCAACTTACCGCTTAACCGGCCGCCGCCGATCCTATTTTCTGAGCCATTTAGAAGTTGGCAATCCGGTTACGGCGGCGCCATCGATCACGGCCGCCCCGGCCGGTTACGATCACCAGATTTGTCCGGATTTGTTGAGCCGGTCCTCATATTGGCCGCTGTCAACGGTTCGCTTATACGGCTACTGCTACACTATATTATATGGTATACTGGGCGGTATACCTCCCTGGTATATCGGCCGGTATACTCCCTGGTACTCACCTAGTTGTGCTTGCGGGGGTTGAGCTCTGGCTCTTTGGTCCCGCCTCTCAACTGTCAATCAACAGGTGTACAGGTTCCTGAGCCTATTGGGCTCTGTCATATCTACACTATAAACTGTGTATGGAGACAGCCTCCACCACATCACTGCCTAATGCATTCCATTTGTCAACCACTCTGACACTAAAAAAGTTCTTTCTAATATCTCTGTGGCTCATTTGGGCACTCAGTTTCCACCTGTGTCCCCTAGTGCGTGTGCCCCTTGTGTTAAACAGCTTGTCTTTATCAACCCTGTCAATTCCCTTCATTATCTTGAATGTGGTGATCATGTCCCCCCTAACTCTTCTGTCTTCCAACGAAGTGAGGTTCAATTCCCGTAGTCTCTCCTCGTAGCTCATACCTCTCAGCTCGGGTACTAATCTGGTGGCAAACCTTTGAACCTTTTCCAGTTTAGTCTTATGCTTGACTAGATATGGACTCCATGCTGGAGCTGCATACTCCAGGATTGGTCTGACATATGTGGTATATAATGTTCTGAAAGATTCCTTACACAAGTTTCTAAAGGCCGTTCTTATGTTAGCCAACCTGGCATATGCTGCTGATGTTATCCTCTTGATATGAGCTTCAGGGGACAGGTCTGGCAGGATATCAACCCCCAGGTCTTTCTCTCTCTCTGACTCTTGAAGTATTTCATCTCCCAAGTGATACCTTGTATCTGGTCTCCTGCTTCCTACACCTATCTTCATTACATTACATTTGCTTGGGTTAAACTCTAACAGCCATTAGTTCGACCATTCCTGCAGCTTGTCCAGGTCTTCTTGAAGCCTCAAGCTGTCCTCCTCTGTCTTAATCCTTCTCATAATTTTGGCGTCGTCAGCAAACATTGAGAGGAATGAGTCTATACCCTCTGGGAGATCATTTACGTATATCAGAAACAGGATATACCGGGTATACTGTCCAGTATACTCCCTGGTATACCTTCCACCTACACTGAGGGCCCACAACACCTGCTCCATCCTCATGAATACTTAAGACACAGGGAGAAGGGGGCGCCCGGTACACATAGGGGGGGGGGTATGTATCTCATGTGTCACATTGGGGTGATATGTAGGGTGATTATCCTGGGGAGAGGGGGGGGCTGCTGCTCCCCACTGGGAGGGGGGCGTCACCTCACTGGATCACAAAAAAAAAGTTATGAGGAGACATGTTCGCTACATACAAAGTACTCCGAGGAATAGAATAATCTGGTACACAATCGAGGGGACACAGGTGGGACTCCATACACAGTATTCAGTGTACACACAACAGTGTCGATAGGCGGGATCCAAGAGCCATAACTCATCCCCTAAGGTGAGGAGACATGCTCACCACATACAAGTTAACCAACCAACCAACACAACATCTTACAGAAACATATTCACACCACCACTACAGGAAGGTGTAAGCGTCTGCAAAACACACATGAAGACACACGTGAAGGCACAGGTGTGGCCACAAAGACAATTACTAAAGATGATAAAGAGAGTGAGGAAGGCTTAGCAGTATTAACTGGCATAGTTCCCCCTGGAGGCGCCAGGCCCAGCCAATAACACTAGGGTAATTTATTTCGCGTCGACAGCCAGGGATTTACTCGTGAAAATAATTGACCCACTAAATCCCCGGGGGTTTGCGTCCCCTCATTGGCTGGGGGAGAATTTTGATGTTATTCCTCTCTGGTTAGTCGGTTTTTATATATATATCGTCCTGGTCTTGCCGCCAAATGGTGCTAATGTTCATGTAATTAATCAGAAATTAAGGTGTTTATTACTTATTATAACAGAAAACGGGTGGAGGTTATAGAGACAGGAAGAGGAGATTAATGGTGTTAATATGAGAGTAATAGGAGTAATATTATAGTGTTGTGATCACTAGGAGATGATGTTGTGAGTGTTTGGTTAAGGTTCGAGCCTCCTCCCACGTCCCCTGGCTGTCTTAACCCCAGCGGGGAACCCGCAAATAACAACACAGATTACTCTTACTCTCCCTTCTTATTGGCTAATTTTGTCGCCCGTTATGTATGGCGGTATGACAGATCGCGTTAGTGGAAGTCTGTCTGTATGAATGTATAATGCATGATAGGGGGGCGGGGGATAATCTATCATAGGGGGTTATTGCTAGCCCTTATGTCGGGGTTCTTTAGTCACGACTGGCTGGGTTTTTTTTTTTTAATTTATTATTATTTGTATTCTCTACCACAGACGTAGCCGGGCATTTTCAATGCTAACCAGCATATTTACATTTTCTAATGACCTATATGGTTAGAGATCTGTTTACACATATAGTTCAGTGATTTATTGAACGATCAGCCACAGAAGGTCATTATATAGTGGTTTTAAACATGCTAATCTAACCTACACACATAAATATGTATGTTTTTTACACATAGTGTCATTAATATGTGTTTACAAAGGTGGAACTGCAATTCTGAGCAAGGGTAAGATAACTGCTGTATACACTAGTGTGTTATTAACTACTGAAGGTGATTAAGATGCTTGTACAAGCTGATAATGTGTTATTAACCACTGAAGGTGATTAAGATGCTTGTACAAGCTGATAATGTGTTATTAACTACTGAAGGTGATTAAGATGGTTTAACAAGCTCAAGTTACATAGTTACATTACAAAGAAGGAAAATAGGACTCCCAACAACCAAAAAACTCCCCACTGTGGGCTTGTGTGGGGAGGGGGGGTGGGGTGGGGGGGAGAAGGCGCTCCGAGGCATGCAAATTGCCTCGTTACGACGCCCACTAAGCTACGGCCGGGGCTGAGAAGGGCTTTAATGGCTGCCATATATTGTTCCATATTTATTTTATTGGTTCTTGAGTGTCTAAGGTGGTTCTTGAGTGTCTGTGGTGGTTCTTGAGTGTCTTAAGTGGTTCTTGAGTGTCTGTGGTGGTTCTTGAGTGTGTTAGGTGGTTCTTGAGTGTCTAAGGTGGTTCTTGAGTGTGTTAGGTGGTTCTTGAGTGTCTAAGGTGGTTCTTGAGTGTGTTAGGTGGTTCTTGAGTGTCTAAGGTGGTTCTTGAGTGTGTTAGGTGGTTCTTGAGTGTCTAAGGTGGTTCTTGAGTGTGTTAGGTGGTTCTTGAGTGTCTTAAGTGGTTCTTGAGTGTCTCAGGTGTTCCAGACCCACTGAGAGTGTTCCAGACCCACTAAAAGTGTTCCCCTGGTGTTCCAGACCCACTAAGAGTGTTCCCTGGTGTTCCAGACCCACTAAAAGTGTTCCCCTGGTGTTCCAGACCCACTAAGAGTGTTCCCCTGGTGTTCCAGACCCACTAAAAGTGTTCCCCTGGTGTTCCAGACCCACTAAGAGTGTTCCCCTGGTGTTCCAGACCCACTAAAAGTGTTCCCCTGGTGTTCCAGACCCACTAAGAGTGTTCCCCTGGTGTTCCAGACCCACTAAGAGTGTTCCCCTGGTGTTCCAGACCCACTAAAAGTGTTCCCCTGGTGTTCCAGACCCACTAAGAGTGTTCCCCTGGTGTTCCAGACCCACTAAGAGTGTTCCCCTGGTGTTCCAGACCCACTAAAAGTGTTCCCCTGGTGTTCCAGACCCACTAAGAGTGTTCCCCTGGTGTTCCAGACCCACTAAGAGTGTTCCCCTGGTGTTCCAGACCCACTAAGAGTGTTCCCTGGTGTTCCAGACCCACTAAGAGTGTTCCCCTGGTGTTCCAGACCCACTAAGAGTGTTCCCCTGGTGTTCCAGACCCACTAAAAGTGTTCCCCTGGTGTTCCAGACCCACTAAGAGTGTTCCCCTGGTGTTCCAGACCCACTAAGAGTGTTCCCCTGGTGTTCCAGACCCACTAAGAGTGTTCCCCTGGTGTTCCAGACCCACTAAGAGTGTTCCCTGGTGTTCCAGACCCACTAAGAGTGTTCCCCTGGTGTTCCAGACCCACTAAGAGTGTTCCCTGGTGTTCCAGACCCACTAAGAGTGTTCCCCTGGTGTTCCAGACCCACTAAGAGTGTTCCCTGGTGTTCCAGGTATGGTTCCAGAACCGTCGGGCCAAGTGGAAGAAGAGAAAGAAGAGCAGTTCGGTGTTCCGTTCTGCGGGTTCCCTGCTACCGTCTCCGTCGCTGCCACCTTTCCCGCCCATGGGAGGGGACTCCTTCTGCGGCTCCATGTTCCCTTCCTCTGACACACGCTGGGCCATGGGCGGCATGACGCCCATCAACACAGGTACGCCCACGCCCACCTCTCTCACGCCCACGGTGGGGGGGAGGTGGAGTATCTCTCTGTGTCCCCTGATATTGTCTCTCCTCACACTAGGAGGGTGACAGGTCTCACACTAAGTGCCTCTCTCCCTTGACAGGTGTGGGGGCAGGCAGCCTGGGACTTGCCTCACACTAAGTGCCTCTCTCTCTTGACAGGTGTGGGGACAGGCAGCCTGGGACTTGCCTCATACTAAGTGCTTCTCTCTCTTGACAGGTGTGGGGGCAGGCAGCCTGGGACTTGCCTCACACTAAGTGCTTCTCTCCCTTGACAGGTGTGGGGACAGGCAGCCTGGGACTTGCCTCATACTAAGTGCTTCTCTCCCTTGACAGGTGTGGGGACAGGCAGCCTGGGACTTGCCTCATACTAAGTGCTTCTCTCTCTTGACAGGTGTGGAGACAGGCAGCCTGGGACTTGCCTCATACTAAGTGCTTCTCTCCCTTGACAGGTGTGGAGACAGGCAGCCTGGGACTTGCCTCATACTAAGTGCTTCTCTCTCTTGACAGGTGTGGGGGCAGGCAGCCTGGGACTTGCCTCACACTAAGTGCTTCTCTCCCTTGACAGGTGTGGGGACAGGCAGCCTGGGACTTGCCTCATACTAAGTGCTTCTCTCTCTTGACAGGTGTGGGGACAGGCAGCCTGGGACTTGCCTCATACTAAGTGCTTCTCTCTCTTGACAGGTGTGGAGACAGGCAGCCTGGGACTTGCCTCATACTAAGTGCTTCTCTCCCTTGACAGGTGTGGAGACAGGCAGCCTGGGACTTGCCTCATACTAAGTGCTTCTCTCTCTTGACAGGTGTGGAGACAGGCAGCCTGGGACTTGCCTCATACTAAGTGCTTCTCTCCCTTGACAGGTGTGGGGGCAGGCAGCCTGGGACTTGCCTCACACTAAGTGCTTCTCTCTCTTGACAGGTGTGGGGACAGGCAGCCTGGGACTTGCCTCACCACTACAGCGACAAGGACTGGGACAGCTGGGACAGGGCGGCATGAGTATATCCCAGACCTTCAGCCAATCCTTGGGACAGGGATTCGGTCAAGGCTTTGGCCAGGGGCTAGGCCAAGGCTTGGGACTGGGCCAAGGGCAGGGCTTGGGACAGGGGCTGGGACAGGGGCTGGGACAGGGGCTGGGACAGGGGCTGGGACAGGGACTGGGACAGGGACTAGGGGGTTCGACGTCCCCCCTGCCCTCAGGGCTGTCAAATATGGGCGGGTCGCCGCCCACATCCATGTATCAGCCCCACTACCAGACCTTCACCTCTCTCAACACCGCCCTCGGTGAGTACACAGGTGAGTACCGCCTCTGTTGGTGCCTCTATACTCACCCCTGGGGCCTCTATACTCCTGGGGGCCTCTATACTCACTCCTGGGGCCTCTATACTCACTCCTGGGGCCTCTACACTCCAGCCCCCTCTACACACCTAATATTCTACAGACCATACATCCAGCATACACAGTGTTATAATCTGTGTTATGCACTGTATTATACACTGTATTATACACTGTTTTAAACATTATGTCATACACAGTATTATGCTCTGTTCATACACTGTATGAACACCTTCATCTCAGTGCTGGTGTCAGTGTAAGCAGTGTATAATACACCAGTAACATGCACAACAGCTACAGTATACTGTAGACAACTATACAACAAATACATCAACAAGTTTTGACAGCCGTATCCAAGTTATCACTATTTTTTCTTATAATTAATTTTGTTGCAGTTAGAATTAGATTTAATAAACGCTGAAATCTTTAAAATATTTCCAAATAAATGTATGAATTTATTCCTTGAGTTTAGTAGACTTTGTAAGTTATAAATTTGTAAATATTAAAGTTATTGGTACGTAGCCCCCTCGCGGGAAGGTTCAGGGGAGACTCGTATATTTCTCCCAGATATGGAAACTTGTCGAATGATTGTGTCAAATCTCTCCCCCACACCCCAGGGTAGACACCCCAGGCCCCCCAGCGCCCCCCACACCCAGAGTAGACACCCCAGGCCCCCCAGCGCCCCCCCACACCCAGGGTAGACACCCCAGGCCCCCCCAGCGCCCCCCACACCCAGAGTAGACACCCCAGGCCCCCCAGCGCCCCCCCACACCCAGGGTAGACACCCCAGGCCCCCCCAGCGCCCCCCACACCCAGAGTAGACACCCCAGGCCCCCCAGCGCCCCCCACACCCAGGGTAGACACCCCAGGGTAGACACCCCAGCACCCCCCACACCCCAGGGTAGACACTCCAGCGCCTCTACACCCCAGGGTAGACACTCCAGCACCCCCTACACCCAAGGGTAGACACTCCAGCACCCCTCACACCCCCCAGGGTAGACACCCCAGCGCCCCCACACATCCCAGAGTAGACACCCCCAGCGCCCCACCTTCTCCCCCTGTGCCTATCTACCATTTTCCACGTGTACCTCGACAGCTCATCAAGGAAGTGTACAGCCTCCTTCCCTCCCTCTCCCCAGGATCACCTCTGAACTCCCCAGGCCTCCCCAATGGTCTCGGCTCCCCTGCCACGCCCCCACACAGCGGCTCCTCCTCCCCAGCCTCACACCAGCAGCAGCAGCAGCAGCTACAACAGCAGCACCAGCAGCACCAGCAGCTGGGAGGTCAGCAGCAGCAACAGCAGCAGCAGCAGAGTCAGGTCAACTGTGCCATGGGGTCCATGGGTATGAATGTTGCCGGGGAGGATATGTGGCGGGGGTCAAGCATTGCGCAGCTGCGCCGGAGGGCCTTCGAGCACTCCGCCTCTATGGCTGTCTTCCGGTAGGTCGTCTATGGTCGCTTGCCGGTAGGTCGTCTATGGTCGCGTGCCGGTAAGGTACCATTGGTCATGCTTAAATCTGGCGTCGTGGCGGCCGTTCACGAAGGGTGACCATACCCAAGTTCCGGTACAGAGGACTGGATGGCTTCAGACAGTACTTCCATGGTCGTGACTACAGAGTAACCATAGTCGTTATTGTCGTTATTACAGAGGGTAACCAGGGCCATGTTCAACAGTGCCATTAGTGTCTGTATGCACGAGGGTAACCATTATGTGACTCTGTAGTCCGTGTGTAGAGAAAGCTGGACTGTTATCAGAGGTGACAGTGTCAGTGGCACGGTGAAAATGGTCACAATAGAAGGGGATCTTTGTAATGCAACGATAACCATCTTGTATATAAAAAATAGTTAACGAATGTATTATATTTTTATGGCTGTTGGTGACATTCGCCGCTGGTGGGGGCAAGATATGGCTCCGACGGCTACCTTGAGTTATTACACTAGTCTGCCCTCTCACACTCTCCGTTTTCTCTCATTGGGTGTCATGGCCGCCTTGCCAGCCGTCGCTCTCGCCTCCAACTCTTCCCCAATATTGTTCCTCCTCACGGCCTCACCCCTACACCAACTCCTCTAGTTTACTTGTAGAATTAGTCTTTGCACAGTTTTTGTAATATACGGTTTTCCAGGATGTTGTATATGTGGAGATATATATACATATGTGTGTGTGTGTTTGGGACTCATATGGCAGTGTGTGATAAGTAGGTGGCTTCGTCCCCATGTATACGATAATAGTGTAGCGAAGGTAGATGTCTCAGGTGAGACAAGACATCTCCAGGCGAGGCACGAGACGCAGCCGCTGCGCTCGCGTCTCCACCAGCCAATGGGAGAGCCCGCCAAGCGCTCGGGCCCGCCTGATACCAACCGAGATGTCTTAGAAAACAAAAAAAAACTCAGTAATGTTGGTGTATACTCAGTCAACCAGTGTTCTGTAGCCAGATTAGACCCGTTCATTGTTCCATTTTGAGTGTTCATGTTCTTAGCTTCAGGTTTGTGTATAGTTTTCTGAACTCGTGCGTCTCTAAACCTCCCACAAGATCAATAAAACCAGGATGTTTACATATCAACATAGACTTGATAGCCGTCTCCCCTGTAGACCTATTTAGCCAGATTTCAGTAGGCCGAGTGCGATAGATGACACGACAATTATATGTTTGTACTCTTAGGTTAATGTTGTCCACTGTAAGCCTTGTAAATAAAGCAGCAGTCACTATAAGCCATTTTATTGTCCCCTTTGACCGCCGCCGCCGCCGCCAGCAGCCTAGTGACCGCCGCCGCCGCCAGCAGCCTAGTGATAGGCCTAAACACTCTTCAAAAACAAAAATATCCTATTTTTATATATATATTTTGTGTTTATCATTAATTTCCAGCCTATTATGACCAGGAAGTCCGCCATTTTCTCCCCGGTCCATAGGCCTAAATAATATCTGGTACAACTTTTGACACTTAAGGAGAGGTTAAACCCATTTTTGTTTTCACTATATATATAGGTTCTGGCCACCGGGGGGGGGGGGGGTACCGGCCTGGTAGACCCCTCCCCTAGCAACTAGGCCTACTCTGAGACCGGACCGAGGGCGTCAGTGATCCTAGAAATCAGCTCCAGGTAAGGCAGACCTTCGTAGACCTGCCCCTGAGGTCCAGAGGGTCGTCCCTGGCGCCTGCCCGTCTAAGAGGACCTGTCCTGGTCGTCCCTGGCGCCTGCCCTTCTAGGGGGGACCTGTCCTGGTCGTCCCTGGCGCCTGTCCGTCTAGGGGGGACCTGTCCTGGTCGTCCCTGGCGCCTGCCCGTCTAGGGGGGACCTGTCCTGGTCGTCCCTGGCGCCTGCCCGTCTAGGGGGGACCTGTCCTGGTCGTCCCTGGCGCCTGCCCGTCTAGGGGGGACCTGTCCTGGTCGTCCCTGGCGCCTGCCCGTCTAGGGGGGACCTGTCCTGGTCGTCCCTGGCGCCTGACCGTCTAGGGGGACCTGTCCTGGTCGTCCCTGGCGCCTGTCCGTCTAGGGGAAGGGGACAGTGAGGCGGGGGAGGGCGTGAAGGCCATCTTCCCGCGTCATTAACCACACCAGAAGCACCAGACTTGAGAGCGTACAGGCGCCATCTTGCTGGTCACATTCGTACACAAGACGGTTTTTCCACAACCTTGAATCCTGCCTAACTAAACCAAGCTTAGCCAACCCTAGCATAGCCTAACCTAGTCTAACCTATCCCAGCCTATCCCTACCGAGCCTAACCTAACTATATGTACGGTTTTGACACTAGGAAAACGAAGTTAATTCGATCAGTTTTGTGTACGATTAGACCCGGTGGCGCCATCTTGGAGACATCAGAGTCACTCCGGCGGCCGATGTTTGGAGACGGGTCCACGGGGCTCGGGAGCTAGAGCCTGACCCTGCAAGCACATGAAGGTAAGTACATGTAGATAAGCACACCGTCCCAAGCACGTAGTGGGTTGTGGGCGGTAGTGGGTTACCTGTTGATTGACGGTTGAGAGGCGGGACCCAAGAGCCAGAGCTCAACCCCCGCAAGCACAACTAGGTGAGTACACAGACACAACTGCAAGGGTCAATATAAGGCAACAGGTACAACAAGGGTGATGGGCGGGGCATGAAGAACTAGACCTCAGTCCCCTGTAGTCACTGTTAGGTGGCTACTGTTAGGTAGCTACTCAACACACTGGTCTGTTAGTTAGTTTAGTTCATTTATTATGCCCCCCATACCCATGCTGTGGGCAGTATAGTGGGTTACAGAGGCACATAATGGGCTCAGGGACTGAACCCCACAATTCATTTAGCTAAGCAAGTTACAATCTTGATGAACTAGTTACAAAATTCAGTATAAGTCGTCACATCAACAATGGGATCGAGATCGACCTCAAGTACAGGTTCTAAATTAACCAACTGACATGTGGAGAGCTGTGGGGAGCGGTGGATAGGCTACACCGCCCCCATCCAGGGGGCAGTGGTGGATAGGTTACACCGCCCCCCATCCAGTGGGCAGCGGTGGATAGGTTACACCGCCCCCCCCCCCATCCAGTGGGCAGCGGTGGATAGATTACACCGCCCCCCCCATCCAGTGGGCAGGGGTGGATAGATAACAACACCCCCCATCCAGTGGTGGATAGGTTACTCCGCCCCCCATCCAGTGGGCAGCGGTGGATAGGTTACAATCACTTAGTTACTACCTACAGTTAGCAAACTGGGGATATTTGGCCAATATTTCTGGTAGTAGATCATTTTGAATGAAACATTTACACATCTTTGAAACATTGGTTATAGAATTGTCTCTGAATTCATGTATCTTTCCACACTCCATCACATAGTGACGGAGGGTGTGCAAATAATTTAATTGACAAAGTTTACATTTGGTCAGGTCTACATCAGCGGATAATGAGTACTCCCAGAGATACTTGTAACCCAGTCTAAGCCGAGCAGTAGTAACATCTAGAAGTCTACACTGGAGGCTGACTTCATACACACTATCAAGTGTAGATATGATAGAGTCCAATAGGCTCAGGAACCTGTACATCAGCTGAGTGACGGTTGAGAGGCGGGACCAAAGAGCCAGAGCTCAACCCCCACAAGCACAACTAGGTGAGTACTGGTGAGGAAGGCGCTCAACACGCGCGGCACAAGTGGGCACTAACACAATCATTAGCGAAGGACTCAAAAGCTCCGCTGTATATACAATAAAAATGGGAAATGCAATGAATCCAAAACTGTCTTGAACGATAAGTGAAGGAAAGCGACGAAATTCTAGCAGAATGGTAACTGAAGAGAAGTGAGCAGGTTGACTGATACATTAAGGCAAATGACAAAATCCTTTGAAAGTTTGTAAGAGGCGAAATATTGGGGCCAGGAGTGAGTAACGACAAATGAGCGAGAGACGCCATGATGCGCAAGGTTTACACCTAACTGTCGGCCTGGGCACGGAACCATGTCCTTATAAACACACACACAATGTTATATGTAAACATTATAAACAAAATGCTCGGAGTGAGGGGCTTGGGAGCTGAAGCATGACCAAGCACATTTGGTCCAAGGATTATTATATATTACAGTTTATACCTCAGAAATATTACAGTTATCCTTCAAATATTCTGTCATTGTAACACAAATATTAACACATGCAAGAATATTTACAGGTGTTGGGGGAGTGTTGCTATTTATTAACAGGTGAAGCACCTGTATTTGTTCTCTCATATTTAAAATAGTCATAGTAATAATAATAGAAGTGCAACAAAACTGGTCCTGGAACAAAGAGGGTTGAGCTGTGAGGAACACCTTATAACAACTACACATCTTCCACCCTTACAGGACATAAGACACAAGAGGAGATATGATCACGGCATATAAGATACTGAAGAGACAATAACAGCCTTTTTAAAGAGGAAACCAGGGACAAGTGGACACCTTTAAGCCAAGATTAGGCACAGAATACGAGGGTGAGAATACGGGAAGGTATAAGACAAGAGGTACAGGAGGCGGGGGCTGCAGAGCTAGAGTCCACGTCCGTGTAGGTGAGAGAGGTAGTGTTGAGGAAGGTCTTCCTCCACCACCACCGACCATCTTCACTCTCACTTAGAGTGACTTTTGTTGTCTTGTGAGTGGGGGTCCCCGCCCCCCCTCTCCCGGGGGAGAGAGAGACAGAGAGAGAGAGAGAGAGAGAGAGAGAGAGAGAGAGAGAGAGAGAGAGAGAGAGAGAGAGAGAGACAGACAGACAGAGAGACAGACAGAGAACGAGAGAGAGAGAGAGAGAGAGAGAGAGAGAGAGAGAGAGAGAGAGAGAGAGAGAGAGAGAGAGAGAGAGAGAGAGAGAGAGAGAGACAGAGAGACAGAGAGAGAGAGACAGAGAGAGAGAGAGACAGAGAGAGAGAGAGAGAGACAGAGACAGAGACAGAGACAGAGACAGAGAGAGAGAGAGAGAGAGAGAGAGAGAGAGAGAGAGAGAGAGAGAGAGAGAGAGAGAGAGAGAGAGAGAGAGAGAGAGAGAGAGGGAGGGAGGGAGGGAGGGAGGGAGGGAGAGGGAGAGAGTGCCATCAGCGGATGTTAAACAAAAGAGCCAACAAAAGCAACTTTCACTTTCACACCTGTTTGTTTTTTTCCTTGTTTGTGTCAGGTGCCTCTTGTGTTACTCTCTCTCTCTCTCACCAATAGAGGCCTCTCACCCACCACTAGAGGCCTAACACCTAACTGAAGGTAAACAAACAAACAATAACAACAAGAACAGATTTATTTGACCAGCTATAACAAATAACACCTCAGGAACGTGTTCTCCATGTGTTCTTCACGTGTTCTTCAGGTGTTCTCCACGTGTCCTCCACGTGTTCTTCAGGTGTTCTCCATATATACAGTATTCATCTTGGCCTTGTTCTACCTGGGAGGAAAATGATGAACATAGTTTATCATTGTATAAACATTGTAGTAAATGTATTAATGTTATTGACTGTAGTTGTAATAACACTTGTTACAACCCACATGACAACGGTTCATCACATGTTTACACGAGTATTTACGAAGCCGCTGCATCTTTCCTGGCACGTGGCGGCCTTGTTTACGTGTAAATGGCTAAGGGACTCGTGGCCAGGTTGTTAGTAAATGTGAGTTGTTTGGTTGTTGGGTTGTTAAGGGGGGAGCTGAGCCCCTCCCCCCCCCCCCCCATGTATTCACAACACCTCACTCTGGCCAGACTGTTGAAGACTGGACATTAGTACTCACCATCCCCATCCTAGGCCTCCTAGGCCGCCTAGCCCGCCTAGTCCTCCTAGTCCTCCTAGACCTCCTAGTCCTCCTAGTCCTCCTAGACCTCCTAGTCCTCCTAGTCCTCCTAGACCGTAGAGACCATAGAGACCACCCAAGTTGAGACCATACGAGCCGTAACCATACGTCCTGTAGGGAAGGTTAGGTTACGTCAATATTATGTATATATTAATATTATGTGTTGATGTATACATATACAAGAAGGTATACTGGGGTGAGACTGCTCAGGGTTGGGGTAGGTTACGTAGGTTAGGTTAGGTCAGGTCAGGCTAGGTTAGGTTAGGCTACATAGGTTAGGTTAGGTTAGGTTACGTTAGGCTACGTAGGTTAGGTTAGGTTAGGTTAGGCTACGTAGGTTAGGTTAGGTTACGTTACGTTAGGCTACGTAGGTTAGGTTTGGTTAGGTTAGGCTACGTAGGTTAGGTTAGGTTAGGTTACGTTAGGCTACGTAGGTTAGGTTAGGTTAGGTTAGGCTACGTAGGTTAGGTTAGGTTAGGTTACGTTAGGCTACGTAGGTTAGGTTAGGTTAGGTTAGGCTACGTAGGTTAGGTTAGGTTAGGTTACGTTAGGCTACGTAGGTTAGGTTAGGTTAGGTTAGGCTACGTAGGTTAGGTTAGGTTAGGTTACGTTAGGCTACGTAGGTTAGGTTAGGTTAGGTTATATAAAAATCAACATTCTAGAGGAAACAGATCTTACCCGCTGTAACTGCTTTTGAAGCCAAGTCCGCCAGCCCCAAGTCCGCCGAAGCCAAGTCCGCCGGCCCCAAGTCCACCAAAGCCGAGTCCGCCGGCCCCAAGTCCGCCCAGGCCAAGTCCTCCCAGGCCAAGCCCGGCCAGGCCAAGCCCCAAGAAGGGCTCAGCTTTGGCTTCTGAACGTGGGCGGGCTGCTGGTGTGGGGATGGCGGCCGCTTCCAGGTGTGCGGCCCAGCACGCCCACACCACCACCACACACACCTGCAAGAGGAACACTCTCAGCACACACCCGCCTCCCCACAATACACATAGCTGTGGGTTATTATTTAACACATATATATGTGTCTTTACACACGAGTAGAAGGGATGACTTGAATTCAGGAGTCATTAACGACGCTTCAGTATTCTCACATGAACAAAACTCAAGATTATGATCAGTTTTAAAGAACAACGTAGCCACAGTCTGGTGTGAAGAACACAGGGCCTGTTCTCCCAGGGTTCTCCCAGAACACTAGTCTCCTGGAGCCTCACATCCCTCTGACTGAAGTTCAAGTAAAACTTCATTGATTATATTCTTATATTTGTTTTTTTTCTATTTGTGAGCGGTTTTGACCACATGTAGGTTGGTCACTTTGTGGTCTCTCTCTCTGTCTGTCTCTGTCTCTCTCTGTCTCTGTCTCTGTCTCTGTCTCTGTCTCTCTCTCTCTCTCTCTCTCTGTCTGTCTCTGTCTCTCTCTCTCTCTCTCTCTCTCTCTCTCTCTCTCTCTCTCTCTCTCTCTCTCTCTCTCTCTCTCTCTCTCTCTCTCTCTCTCTCTCTGTGCTCGTTTATCTAACAAAATAAGACAATATACTATAAACACTTACTAGGATACGAAGAGACATTGTTGATTTGTGACACTTTTTGGCGGGAAGTTCAGCCAAGAGGTTTTGGCGGGAAGTTCAGCCAAGAGGTTTTGGCGGGAAGCTGAGCCAAGAGGTTTTGGCGGGAAGTTCAGCCAAGAGGTTTTGGCGGGAAGCTGAGCCAAGAGGTTTTGGCGGGAAGTTCAGCCAAGAGGTTTTGGCGGGAAGCTGAGCCAAGAGGTTTTGGCGGGAAGTTCAGCCAAGAGGTTTTGGCGGGAAGCTGAGCCAAGAGGTTTTGGCGGGAAGTTCAGCCAAGAGGTTTTGGCGGGAAGTTCAGCCAAGAGGTTTTGGCGGGAAGTTCAGCCAAGAGGTTTTGGCGGGAAGTTCAGCCAAGAGGTTTTGGCGGGAAGCTGAGCCAAGAGGTTTTGGCGGGAAGTTCAGCCAAGAGGTTTTGGCGGGAAGTTCAGCCAAGAGGTTTTGGCGGGAAGTTCAGCCAAGAGGTTTTGGCGGGAAGTTCAGCCAAGAGGTTTTGGCGGGAAGTTCAGCCAAGAGGTTTTGGCGGGAAGCTGAGCCAAGAGGTTTTGGCGGGAAGTTCAGCCAAGAGGTTTTGGCGGGAAGTTCAGCCAAGAGGTTTTGGCGGGAAGTTCAGCCAAGAGGTTTTGGCGGGAAGCTGAGCCAAGAGGTTTTGGCGGGAAGTTCAGCCAAGAGGTTTTGGCGGGAAGCTGAGCCAAGAGGTTTTGGCGGGAAGTTCAGCCAAGAGGTTTTGGCGGGAAGCTGAGCCAAGAGGTTTTGGCGGGAAGTTGAGAAGAAACAATGTGTTGTGATGAGTGTGTGTGGAGGCGCCTTATATATGGCCTCTCTGATGGTGCTGACTGTCTGTTGGTCACTGACAACTTCCGCCTGATCTTCCTGTCCACCAACATTCACCCTCCAGGACCAATAGCACCGCCTGCAGCCCATCAGATCATGCTGATGCTATCTCCCCCCCCCCTCCCCCCCCCCCCCTCCCCCCCCCCCCCCCCCCCCCCACATAACAGGAAAGTTTAGAAAGTAACGTTTGCTGATTATTCTTCGTGATAGTTAAAAAGTATATTGTGTCTCTTATCTACGTCCGCGGCGTAAGGAGGGACCCCTACCTCGTATAGTGAGGGAATGTCTCACTTACAGAGAGAGAGAGAGTGGAGGCATTACATCATTCCTTACGTGGCATATTTTGGTAAACACCTTTATTCCTTTACATTCTCACTTTCAATAAGAATTTGTATGCTTGTGGGCGTCTCTGTATACATTGTCTTGGGGTCTGAGGGCTCGGCGCCATGTTGCAAGCGTAATACATAATAGTATTATGTTATAGTATACATAATACATAATAGGTGGTTAGTTTTATCCTCGTCTGTGGTTCCAGGAGTGAAATTAAATTGACTAAATCCATCTTCCTGTTGTCAATTGTTTCTGGTCGCGATATGTGAGTTTATATCCGCCTTGCTTCAGTGTGGTTGTGGTTCGAGTACGATGGATCACAGATTGTGATGTTTCTGAGTAGTTCTTCATTACTGGTGAAGATTCTCACCGGCCAGATTCACGAAGCAGTTACGCAAGCACTTACGAACGTGTACATCTTTCCTCAATCTTTGACGGCTTTGGTTACATTTATTAAACAGTTTACAAGCATGAAAACTTGCCAATCAACTGTTGTTATTGTTATAAACAGCCTCCTGGTGCTTCGGAGCTCATTAACTGTTTAACAATTGTAAACAAAGCCGCCAAAGATTGAGAAAAGATGGACAGGTTCGTAAGTGCTTGCGTAACTGCTTCGTGAATCTGGCCGCAGGTGTGTGAGGGTGTGGTCAGAGGGAGCCAGAGGGCAGTAACAGGTGTGTGTGTGTGTGTGTGGGTGTGGTCAGCAGAGGCAGCCAGATCCATCCGGCTATTGTCTGCCGGTAAAGCGTTTTATCCAAATTGCATCAGTAATGCGGCTCCGGATATTACTGCACCTGGCGGCCGGCCAGCCTCGTTACGGTGAGTGTTTCAGCTTGTTACACTTGCCTTGTGGTCGTTAGTGGTCGCCTCAACCAGTCATTATGTCTTGTACTGCCCGGTGTAGCTTGTAGTTCACTTCCGGCAGGTTATCTTGGCCAGTAGGCCTACCTGTAGGCCTACCCGTAGTGAGTGGACGGTTACAGCTCGTAGGGGACCCCTGGTCTCGAAGAAGAGGATATGCAGCACCCATTAGAGCCTCATAGGGGCTCTCACACACGCTCAGATATTGTCTCCTATCACCCGTCTTCTCTATTTGTAATTATTTTATTTTATTTAAAACTTTATTACACAAAGTGGATCCTCCAGTTGTCCCAGGAGGTCCCGCTCATGGGATGTCCCAGGAGGTCCCGCTCATGGGATGTCCCAGTAGGAACCGTGAATACAATGTTTTCCCTTTGTACTGATACACCAAGGCGCTGGAGAAGGCAGTTGGCTGCTCTTGGGTCTCTTACTGTTCCGACAAGTTTATAACCCAGATCCTTGAAGACTACAGCGACACCTGTACCCCTGCAGGTGGCCGGCGCCTCCCGGGACAACTGGGACAAGGTGTACCGGTGGTCCACATGTGTGGACCTACAGCACTAGCCTCTCGTCCCGGCCCGGTCTCTACATTTGCCACACTGTACCAAATATAACTTAACCAGAAACATTACGAACCCAAGCCACCCACCTAACCCATCCTGTGAAGCATAAAAAAAGCAGTGCCAACACTTTCCTTATATGGAATAATTAGACATATATATATATATATATATATATATATATATATATATATATATATATATATATATATATATATATATATAAAGTACATATTAATGCCTGGTATGAGAGTAGTTTTGATGAGGTCAACATCAACAGGAGATGACTTCTGGAGATGGGTCCTCTAGCACAGTGGTCTACGTCCGTGACTCGTAATCCCGGGTTCCAGGTTTGATCCGCGGGCGAGACATACATAGTTGAGCACGTCTCCTATTACCTGATGCCTCTGTTCACCTAGCAGTAAACAGTTACTAGGATATTAAGCAACTGATGCCGATACCATGATGGAGAAAGTCTAGTGGACTTCGGAGGCATATATAATGAGGACCTAGGCCTACGTACACAGGACCTAGACCTACTTACACAGGACCTAGACCTACTTACACAGGACCTAGACCTACTTACACAGGACCTAGACCTACTTACACAGGACCTAGACCTACTTACACAGGAGTAAGACCCACTTACACAGGACCTAGACCTACGTACAGGCTACCTGTCCCCGAGAACAGGTATTATAGCGGAGCAGTGGTAATATCCGGGAGTCTGTTGGTCATAGCGTCCTAATGTTGTATACAGGAAGCCGCTTATAGTTCCTATAGAGGTCCCTCTAGTGGCTGCCAGACTGACCTTCCCCAGGATATAGTCCGTCCTTATATCTTAGCTCTTTTGTCGTCTTTATGTATCTTATCTGTTAGCATGTTTACATATCTCAGCCCTTAGTCCTCATCTTCATATCCTTCCCATTGTGCGCTTTAATTACTCTCTCTCCTTGGGTCGCATTCAGTTACATATTTTTTCCAGTTACCCCTAATTTTACGTTTTCTCTATCACGTTTATTCTCCGTTTTCTGTTATTCTCTCCGTAAATTGAGGGATGACATTTATATTTATTATTTTTATTATTATAACTATAATTATTGTTATTATTCATCTTGTTAGTGTTACTGTTGTTGTTCTTATTATACTGATGATGGCCATTTCCATCAACTGTGTCTATGGCATCGTAGGCGGTCACCCTTATACAAGACGGTCAGGCAGCGGCCCCATATATACGTTGATGCGAGAAAGTCATTGATGAATCAATCATTCATTGTGTACATACAGTACACGTTACGTATATACTTATTAAACACGTATTATAATTATTATATCCGGCCCCCATCATCAATGTTTTAAATATTGTATTACGAATAACATGCTATCAGCGCCATCTATGTTTTTAAAATGGTACTACTGCTGGCATGTTATCAGCGCCATCTATGTTTTCATTATGGTACTACTGCTGGCATGTTATCAGCGCCATCTATGTTTTCATTATGGTACTACTGCTGGCATGTTATCAGCGCCATCTATGTTTTCATTATGGTACTACTGCTAGCATGTTATCAGCGCCATCTATGTTTTAAATTAAGTACTACTGCTGGCATGTTATCAGCGCCATCTATGTTTTAAAAATGGTACTACTACTGGCATGTTATAAGCGCCATCTATGTTTTAAAAATGGTACTACTGCTGGCATGTTATCAGCGCCATCTATGTTTTAAAAATGGTACTACTGCTGGCATGTTAGCAGCGCCATCTATGTTTTCAATACGGTACTATTACTGATGCTGGAATTTTTATCAGCGCCATCTATGTTTTCATTATGGTACTATTACTGACGCTGGCATGTTATCAGCGCCATCTATGTTTTAAATATAGTACTACTGCTGGCATGTTATCAACGCCATCTATGTTTCAAATATGGTACTACTGCTGGCATGTTATCAACGCCATCTATGTTTTAAATATGGTACTACTGCTGGCATGTTATCAGCGCCATCTATGTTTCAAATATGGTACTACTGCTGGCATGTTATCAACGCCATCTATGTTTTAAATATGGTACTACTGCTGGCATGTTATCAACGCCATCTATGTTTCAAATATGGTACTACTGCTGGCATGTTATCAACGCCATCTATGTTTCAAATATGGTACTACTGCTGGCATGTTATCAACGCCATCTATGTTTTAAATATGGTACTACTGCTGGCATGTTATCAACGCCATCTATGTTTTAAATATGGTACTACTGCTGGCATGTTATCAGCACCATCTATGTTTTAAATATGGTACTACTAATGATGCTGGAATATTATCAGCCCCATCTCTGTTTTAAATATGGTACTACTGCTGGAATATTATCAGCGCCATCTATGTTTAAAATATAGTACTATTGAGGCATGTTCTCAGCACCATCTATCTTTTAAATACAGTACTACTGCTGGCAGGTCCTTCTAGTGACTGCCAGACTGACCTTCCCCAGGATATAGTCCGTCCTTATATCTTAGCTCTTTTGTCGTCTTTATGTATCTTATCTGTTAGCATGTTTACATATCTCAGCCCTTAGTCCTCATCTTCATATCCTTCCCATTGTGCGCTTTAATTACTCTCTCTCCTTGGGTCGCATTCAGTTACATATTTTTTCCAGTTACCCCTAATTTTACGTTTTCTCTATCACGTTTGTTCTCCGTTTTCTGTTATACTCTCCGTAAATTGAGGGATGACATTTATATTTATTATTTTTATTATTATAACTATAATTATTGTTATTATTCATCTTGTTAGTGTTACTGTTGTTGTTCTTATTATACTGATGATGGCCATTTCCATCAACTGTGTCTATGGCATCGTAGGCGGTCACCCTTATACAAGACGGTCAGGCAGCGGCCCCATATATACGTTGATGCGAGAAAGTCATTGATGAATTAATCATTCATTGTGTACATACAGTACACGTTACGTATATACTTATTAAACACGTATTATAATTATTATATCCGGCCCCCATCATCAATGTTTTAAATATTGTATTACGAATAACATGCTATCAGCGCCATCTATGTTTTTAAAATGGTACTACTGCTGGCATGTTATCAGCGCCATCTATGTTTTCATTATGGTACTACTGCTGGCATGTTATCAGCGCCATC
Source organism: Procambarus clarkii (assembly GCF_040958095.1). Taxonomy (NCBI): domain Eukaryota; kingdom Metazoa; phylum Arthropoda; class Malacostraca; order Decapoda; family Cambaridae; genus Procambarus; species Procambarus clarkii. Next base: position 17,424,912 of record NC_091195.1, on the reverse strand, counting down.
TATGTTTTCATTATGGTACTACTGCTAGCATGTTATCAGCGCCATCTATGTTTTAAATTAAGTACTACTGCTGGCATGTTATCAGCGCCATCTATGTTTTAAAAATGGTACTACTACTGGCATGTTATAAGCGCCATCTATGTTTTAAAAATGGTACTACTGCTGGCATGTTATCAGCGCCATCTATGTTTTAAATATGGTACTACTGCTGGCATGTTATCAACGCCATCTATGTTTTAAAAATGGTACTACTACTGGCATGTTATAAGCGCCATCTATGTTTTAAAAATGGTACTACTGCTGGCATGTTATCAGCGCCATCTATGTTTTAAATATGGTACTACTGCTGGCATGTTATCAGCGCCATCTATGTTTTAAAAATGGTACTACTACTGGCATGTTATAAGCGCCATCTATGTTTTAAAAATGGTACTACTGCTGGCATGTTATCAGCGCCATCTATGTTTTAAAAATGGTACTACTGCTGGCATGTTAGCAGCGCCATCTATGTTTTCAATACGGTACTATTACTGATGCTGGAATTTTTATCAGCGCCATCTATGTTTTCATTATGGTACTATTACTGACGCTGGCATGTTATCAGCGCCATCTATGTTTTAAATATGGTACTACTGCTGGCATGTTATCAACGCCATCTATGTTTCAAATATGGTACTACTGCTGGCATGTTATCAACGCCATCTATGTTTCAAATATGGTACTACTGCTGGCATGTTATCAACGCCATCTATGTTTCAAATATGGTACTACTGCTGGCATGTTAGCAGCGCCATCTATGTTTTCAATACGGTACTATTACTGATGCTGGAATTTTTATCAGCGCCATCTATGTTTTCATTATGGTACTATTACTGACGCTGGCATGTTATCAGCGCCATCTATGTTTTAAATATGGTACTACTGCTGGCATGTTATCAACGCCATCTATGTTTCAAATATGGTACTACTGCTGGCATGTTATCAACGCCATCTATGTTTCAAATATGGTACTACTGCTGGCATGTTATCAACGCCATCTATGTTTTAAATATGGTACTACTGCTGGCATGTTATCAACGCCTTCTATGTTTTAAATATGGTACTACTGCTGGCATGTTATCAGCGCCATCTATGTTTTAAATATGGTACTACTAATGATGCTGGAATATTATCAGCCCCATCTCTGTTTTAAATATGGTACTACTGCTGGAATATTATCAGCGCCATCTATGTTTAAAATATAGTACTATTGAGGCATGTTCTCAGCACCATCTATCTTTTAAATACAGTACTACTGCTGGCAGGTCCTTCTAGTGACTGCCAGACTGACCTTCCCCAGGATATAGTCCGTCCTTATATCTTAGCTCTTTTGTCGTCTTTATGTATCTTATCTGTTAGCATGTTTACATATCTCAGCCCTTAGTCCTCATCTTCATATCCTTCCCATTGTGCGCTTTAATTACTCTCTCTCCTTTGGTCGCATTCAGTTACATATTTTTTCCAGTTACCCCTAATTTTACGTTTTCTCTATCACGTTTGTTCTCCGTTTTCTGTTATTCTCTCCGTAAATTGAGGGATGACATTTATATTTATTATTTTTATTATTATAACTATAATTATTGTTATTATTCATCTTGTTAGTGTTACTGTTGTTGTTCTTATTATACTGATGATGGCCATTTCCATCAACTGTGTCTATGGCATCGTAGGCGGTCACCCTTATACAAGACGGTCAGGCAGCGGCCCCATATATACGTTGATGCGAGAAAGTCATTGATGAATTAATCATTCATTGTGTACATACAGTACACGTTACGTATATACTTATTAAACACGTATTATAATTATTATATCCGGCCCCCATCATCAATGTTTTAAATATTGTATTACGAATAACATGCTATCAGCGCCATCTATGTTTTTAAAATGGTACTACTGCTGGCATGTTATCAGCGCCATCTATGTTTTCATTATGGTACTACTGCTGGCATGTTATCAGCGCCATCTATGTTTTCATTATGGTACTACTGCTAGCATGTTATCAGCGCCATCTATGTTTTAAATTAAGTACTACTGCTGGCATGTTATCAGCGCCATCTATGTTTTAAAAATGGTACTACTACTGGCATGTTATAAGCGCCATCTATGTTTTAAAAATGGTACTACTGCTGGCATGTTATCAGCGCCATCTATGTTTTAAAAATGGTACTACTGCTGGCATGTTAGCAGCGCCATCTATGTTTTCAATACGGTACTATTACTGATGCTGGAATTTTTATCAGCGCCATCTATGTTTTCATTATGGTACTATTACTGACGCTGGCATGTTATCAGCGCCATCTATGTTTTAAAAATGGTACTACTGCTGGCATGTTATCAGCGCCATCTATGTTTTAAATATGGTACTACTGCTGGCATGTTATCAACGCCATCTATGTTTTAAATATGGTACTACTGCTGGCATGTTATCAGCGCCATCTATGTTTTAAATATGGTACTACTAATGATGCTGGAATATTATCAGCCCCATCTCTGTTTTAAATATGGTACTACTGCTGGAATATTATCAGCGCCATCTATGTTTAAAATATAGTACTATTGAGGCATGTTCTCAGCACCATCTATCTTTTAAATACAGTACTACTGCTGGCAGGTCCTTCTAGTGACTGCCAGACTGACCTTCCCCAGGATATAGTCCGTCCTTATATCTTAGCTCTTTTGTCGTCTTTATGTATCTTATCTGTTAGCATGTTTACATATCTCAGCCCTTAGTCCTCATCTTCATATCCTTCCCATTGTGCGCTTTAATTACTCTCTCTCCTTGGGTCGCATTCAGTTACATATTTTTTCCAGTTACCCCTAATTTTACGTTTTCTCTATCACGTTTATTCTCCGTTTTCTGTTATTCTCTCCGTAAATTGAGGGATGACATTTATATTTATTATTTTTATTATTATAACTATAATTATTGTTATTATTCATCTTGTTAGTGTTACTGTTGTTGTTCTTATTATACTGATGATGGCCATTTCCATCAACTGTGTCTATGGCATCGTAGGCGGTCACCCTTATACAAGACGGTCAGGCAGCGGCCCCATATATACGTTGATGCGAGAAAGTCATTGATGAATTAATCATTCATTGTGTACATACAGTACACGTTACGTATATACTTATTAAACACGTATTATAATTATTATATCCGGCCCCCATCATCAATGTTTTAAATATTGTATTACGAATAACATGCTATCAGCGCCATCTATGTTTTTAAAATGGTACTACTGCTGGCATGTTATCAGCGCCATCTATGTTTTCATTATGGTACTACTGCAGGCATGTTATCAGCGCCATCTATGTTTTTAAAATGGTACTACTGCTGGCATGTTATCAGCGCCATCTATGTTTTTAAAATGGTACTACTGCTGGCATGTTATCAGCGCCATCTATGTTTTCATTATGGTACTACTGCAGGCATGTTATCAGCGCCATCTATGTTTTTAAAATGGTACTACTGCTGGCATGTTAGCAGCGCCATCTATGTTTTAAATATGGTACTACTGCTGGCATGTTATCAGCGCCATCTATGTTACAAATATGGTACTACTGCTGGCATGTTATCAACGCCATCTATGTTACAAATATGGTACTACTGCTGGCATGTTATCAGCGCCATCTATGTTTCAAATATGGTACTACTGCTGGCATGTTATCAGCGCCATCTATGTTTCAAATATGGTACTACTGCTGGCATGTTATCAGCGCTATCTATGTTTTAAATATGGTACTACTGCTGGCATGTTATCAACGCCATCTATGTTTTAAATATGGTACTACTGCTGGCATGTTATCAACGTCATCTATGTTTTAAATATGGTACTACTGCTGGCATGTTATCAACGCCATCTATGTTTTAAATATGGTACTACTGCTGGCATGTTATCAACGCCATCTATGTTTTAAATATGGTACTACTGCTGGCATGTTATCAACGCCATCTATGTTTTAAATATGGTACTACTGCTGGCATGTTATCAACGTCATCTATGTTTTAAATATGGTACTACTGCTGGCATGTTATCAACGCCATCTATGTTTTAAATATGGTACTACTGCTGGCATGTTATCAGCGCCATCTATGTTTCAAATATGGTACTACTGCTGGCATGTTATCAGCGCTATCTATGTTTTAAATATGGTACTACTGCTGGCATGTTATCAACGCCATCTATGTTTTAAATATGGTACTACTGCTGGCATGTTATCAACGCCATCTATGTTTTAAATATGGTACTACTGCTGGCATGTTATCAACGCCATCTATGTTTTAAATATGGTACTACTGCTGGCATGTTATCAACGCCATCTATGTTTTAAATATGGTACTACTGCTGGCATGTTATCAACGCCATCTATGTTTTAAATATGGTGCTACTGCTGGCATGTTATCAACGTCATCTATGTTTTAAATATGGTACTACTGCTGGCATGTTATCAACGCCATCTATGTTTTAAATATGGTACTACTGCTGGCATGTTATCAACGCCATCTATGTTTTAAATATGGTACTACTGCTGGCATGTTATCAACGCCATCTATGTTTTAAATATGGTACTACTGCTGGCATGTTATCAACGCCATCTATGTTTTAAATATGGTACTACTGCTGGCATGTTATCAACGCCATCTATGTTTTAAATATAGTACTACTGCTGGCATGTTATCAACGCCATCTATGTTTTAAATATAGTACTACTGCTGGCATGTTATCAACGCCATCTATGTTTTAAATATAGTACTACTGCTGGCATGTTATCAACGCCATCTATGTTTTAAATATAGTACTACTGCTGGCATGTTATCAACGCCATCTATGTTTTAAATATAGTACTACTGCTGGCATGTTATCAGCGCCATCTATGTTTCATATATAGTACTACTGCTGGCATAGTTTCAGCGCCAATTGGCTTATATGTAATTTGATCATCAAGGTGAAGGGTGTGGCCGCAGGTGTAGTGCGGCGGGAGACAGACTGTGCTGGAGGTGCTGCCGGGACTCTTATATGGTTCTTAAGTCATTATTACATATGTGTTGCATGTGATGGTAAGTCTTGATGTTTATTTCGGTTAAGTCTTTGTGGTTAATGAAGATTGACCTTATTGTAATGCCTCATAATTTGACCTTGTGGATTAGTGGCCGTCTGCGCCGCCTTTGGCCGTTGATTTTTTTTTTATTACATTTTGTCCTTATGAGTACTTTATATTTTTATTAGTTTCTGCCACAGACGTGGCCGGACATTTACAATGCTAACCAGAATATATAAAAATATACATTTTCTTCTGTCGTCCGTGGACAGAAGAAAGATTTGTTAAACATATAGTTTAGGGATTTATTGAACTATCCAGTGTTGTACTCGCCTAGTTGTGCTTGCGGGGGTTGAGCTCCGGCTCTTTGGTCCCGACTCCCGATTGTCAATCAACTGGTGTATAGATGCCTGAGGCTATTGGGCTCTATCATATCTACATTTGAAACTGTGTATGTAGTCCGCCTCCACCAGTCTCGGGAAACTTTAAAGTTACACAGTCGATCTGGAGTGGCCATTTTGGGCGCCTGACGGCAGAGTGGACAGCGCTTCGGATTCATAGTCCGGAGGTTCCGGGTTCGATTCCCGATGGAGGTGGAGACAAATGGGCAAAATGTTTTTCAACCTGATGCCCTTGTTACCTAGCAGTAAATAGGTACCTGGGAGTTACAGCTGTTAAGTGAACAGAGGCATTAGGTGAAAGGAAACTTGCCCAACCATTTGTCTTGGCTGGCAACCAAGCCATCACATGTCCCCCAAATGTGGGATGGTATGCATTGCTTGTAATAAATTAGCTTACTAAATGCTAAGCCATTCTTGTTTTAGGTTATGGCCCTATGGGGGGCTGGCCGGCCGAGCGGACAGCACGCTGGATACGTGATCCTGGGTTCGATCCCGGGCGCCGGCGAGAAACAATGGGCAGGGTTTCTTTCACCCTATGCCCCTGTTACCTAGCAGTAAAATAGGTACCTGGGTGTTAGTCAGCTGTCACGGGCTGCTTCCTGGGGGTGGAGGCCTGGTCGAGGACCGGGCCGTAGGGACACTAAAGCCCCGAAATCAACTCGACATAACCTCAAGATGGTTATTTCTGATTATCCTGGTTTCTATCTGAGAGCTCTGCCTGATTTTCTCGCTGATAAATCATTGATTTCTTTGTGCGCCTATTATCAATGTTGATATTTTTCCTCCTGGCTCATTAATAAAATTAAACATGCTGCTACTTTCTTTGACTATCCAGAAATTTTCTGGTTAAAAAGGTGAACAAATGGCTAGTCCTTTAATAGTTGTACTGCGTGGGAATTGTTCTATTACATTGTGTGAGGTTAGAAGGGGTGGGTGGGTGGGTAAGTCAGCTCATGGTTATGTATTATACATGTTGTACCACTCCTGTAATGGTGTATATACTGTAGTGTGGTGGAGGGAAACGTCTGCAAAAACAAAGAATACCAAAGAGCCACCCCCCTTCCCACCAAAAAAAAAAAAAAAATAATTGACTAGATATATAAAACTATACATCTCTGGTCTACATACTGTATACTTTATTTGGTACAAATGTGGCTTTCATATCAAAACTATTATAGCTAACATTCTGAGAGATTCAGAGCCAACATTCATTACAAAGTAGAAATATAAGAAATTTGTAAAGAAATCAATCTTGGTCTGCAGTACTGTATCTAAAATACTGTAGGTGAATTTAAAATACAGAGTCCCCTCATGGGAATTGCCTTGACAAGAGTCCATGGGCCATTCTCCAGCAGATGGAGGGATGGAGGAGGGAGGTTTTGTACCCCTCTTGGCTGTCATTGCAGCATATGGATGAACACACACAAACACTGCAACATGAACACCAGGTCATTGTACTGCCCACTAGAGGAGCTGCCCTGTGAAGAGCTAAGGATGTCCAGGCCACAGTTAAATAGGGAATTGGGTCTTTGTGCCAGAGTGGACAAACATCATTTGACCATTTGACATTTTTGCCCACTGATGGTAAAGGTCGGTGGTTTTCTTTCCCCCTATTGAAAGTGTGCCACTCAGGACAAGATACCCTGTGCTTGGTGGCCTGCTCTAGATTTCCTTCACTGCCCTGGTATAGGTATTTCATGGCAATGTGGGCCTTCCTCCATCCTTGTAAATTCCAACCTGTTATAGATTTTGCATTCTCTACTTCCTTAATGGTATTACCAGCTTTTAAAGGATTATGTAAAAAAAATCAATGCATGGGCTGTGAGCTGGATAAGTACTGTATAGTAAACTGAAAAAGCGGCATTCTGAAAGTTAAAACTAATACTTCTAATGTCTTTGCTCATTTAGATTTGAATCAACATTTTTTGAGTTCATGCCAATGATCTAGCAATTTGTAGTTACTGCTCTAAGGATAAAAATTGTTGCGAAAGGCCAATTACCTTTAGTTCCAGAGTTGTGCAATTAAACACAATTAGGCCAATTGTGCAATTAGTTCCAGAGTTGTGCAATAATTGCAAAAATGCAATTATTAACCAGACCACACACTAGAAAATGAAGGGACGATGACGCTTCGGTCTGTCCTGGACCATTCTCAAGTAGACTGTTAACATGTGCAATTACTATGTTAATTAACAATACTTGGGCATAAAATTTTGGCCATTACTTGGTGAACAAAAATTTGTACTGCAAATATTGTGGGGGATATAAATTCACATTAAAAGTAACTAAAAATTTGTATAGCATTTTTTTTACAATAAACCCTGTCACCCTTCTTAAACCCTTGGCTTGGTGGGTGACAGATGTACTAAAGTATGATGAAGCACACTTCAAAAACAAACTAGGTAGGTCCAATTTGGCCACCAGTTGGTCTAGAAACTCCTCGCCAGCTCCAATCCATGGGTTCAGGTAACATGGAAGTAAAAAAAAAATTAAATAAATGTAAAGGTAACGTTCATAACTTAGTGAGGCATATTCAGGCCTCACTAACAAAAAAGCTCTATGCACCAGATGAATTTGTAACTGAGAATTACACCAGAATGTATGGGGGAGGCCTGGTCGAGGACTGGGACACTAAGCCCCGAAATCGTCACAAACCCCCTACCTTACCAAGGTAAGGTAGGGGGATTGCGTGGAAAATTGGATTGGGTATTGGCTCAGTGCCTCCAAATTCTGAGAGTTTGGGCAGACTTCAGGTTATGTAACTTGCAAGCACATCGTGGTCCATGGGTTAAGGTGCGTATCCAGGGTGATCGGGATGCTGGTTTAAATGACCATGTGTAAACTGTTCGTCTCCCACTAGTACTGTAGTGCTAATGGGTAACACAGTGGGATGCCTCATTCAAGAGATTACAAAGGACTAAAGTCTTGAAAGTTGATCATAAATGATTACTGAAATCAGTGAATTATGCTACACATTTGATAGAGGTAACACTTGGATTTAAAATAGTCATTCCTTTTGGAAATGTACTAAATTTTATGTAGCAATAAAATTAATATTTGTCTGCAAACTATACATATATTGAATAAAGTGCTTAATTACATCAGAGTAAGAAATATTGAATTACAGGTATATTATCTTAGTAAACTTTCTCAAAGGTAATTTGACTGTATTATGGGTCTCTTCTACTTGGTTAACATGTAGAAAATGTCACAATAATGTTAAACACAGCCCACCACACGCCTTTTTTGTTAACTTTTGTTAGATCGATGCTGGAATATGCAGTGGTTATATGGTGCCCATATCTTAAGCAGCACATCAACAAACTGGAAAAGGTGCAATGACATGCATCTAAATGGCTCCCAGAACTGAAGGACAAAGGACAAGACACAAGAGGAGAGGCTAGAGGCATTTAAAATGCCAAAACTAGAAGATGGATAAAAAAAAGAGGCGATACGTACAAAATAGTAACGGGAATCAATAAAATTTATGGAGAAGAATTCCTAAGACCTGGAACTTCAAGAACAAGGTCATATATTTAAACTAAGTAAACAAAGCTGCCAAAGGAATATAAGAAAATTCACTTTCACTAACAGAGTGGTAGGCAGTTGGAATAAGTAAGGTGAGAAGGTGGTGGTGGTCAAGTCAATAATTTCAAAGCGTTATATGACAGTGCTGGGAAGACGGGACACCACGAGCGTAGCTCTCGTCCTGTAACTACACTTGGGTAATTCCACACACGACGTGAAAGTAACGCTGTTTTGGTCCATCCCGGACTCTTATCACATTGGCCCACAGCAAGTGGAAGTTGTATCAACATGGGACAAGATGGAAAGTGAGGGAAAAGCAGTAAGGGGTGAATGGGAAAGTATAGTGCAATAAGAGCTAATATGAGGGCACGAGAATAAAGGTAACTGCAGGTCTATTGGCAACTAAACAATGTAGGCAAAAAAGTGATGAAATGAGAACTGGTAATACACAAATAGGAAGAAAGGGGCAAATAGCCAACCTGAATCACACTTAAGATAATTAAAGCATTAAAATATACGCTGAGAAAGTAGTGTCGACAGCAACAAAGCCAGGACTAGGGTTCATGTTGGGCTTCTGTAAGTTATCTGAAAAAAAGTTATTCCTTAAAAGTTGCTTAGTAGTAGTTTATATGCAACTGGGGAAATGGTTTAGAGTATTTAGTGTTTAAAGTATAAATACAGTTTAGCAACTGTTTGATTCTAAATGGTTAGCAGGATTGAATTCCCCCCCCCCCTACTTTTTCCCAATTGCTACATTTAATGCAAAAAAATTGCTACCATGTGTTTGTTGGTTTTCAATCATATAACATGTTAACAGTGTAGAGTTTACACAATACCACTAACAATCACTTTATATACATTAAAGTATTATGTAATTTTTATGTGGAAACAAATATCTTGCACATACATAACATGGCTTGACAGACAACCAAACATTCCCAAAGGGAACGGCAAAAAAAAATTGCAAAATTCTCAATTATGCTGGGGAATACTCAGTAAATGGCAGATGATGAGTTGTTATAACACTTGCACAGACTGTTATAACAACTCCTAAGGTTGCAGGATCCATAGGTTTTTTATGAAGTTATCTTAATGGCCGTCTCCCACAGTCTGGAACCTGTCGCTACCCTCTCCTATACAACTTGATTCTAATGTATAGCTGGAGGTACGTATTATGCACCCACTGCTATATGTACTACTATAGTGGTGAAAAGACAAACTAGGCTTGTCCGTGTTAATTCCTATAATATCCAAAGCATGAAGGACTCTTACCCATGCCTGAAACACCTGAAACACTGTTAGTAGTTTTATTAAATATGCATTTTATGTAACCACTATTCAACAACTGTACCATGTTCTGTATTTTCTAATACATATTACTATTTTTTTTTATCATTTATTACAAGCATATTGAGTTCACTCCCCTGTACTGTAACTGTTAACTTTACACAGGCTTAACCTTCCTGACCTACATGTGTTTTGAATGGTGCTTGTAAAGTTTAGTTAACATGCATAAACTTGCAACATTTTTCACAGAGTACTGGAGGGGGGGGGGGCGGGCATGGGCATGGGGTAATGTTGGTGGTTTGTTTAGAGTTATGGGGAACTCTGGTGTTGTGAAAGATGAGTGTAATGACACTGTACAGTCACAAGACCCAGAAGGGTATGCAATACTCTCCCTAAGTGATGATGACTTCATGCAGGGACGAAACACACTTGTTAGTTGTATATAAGAATGACTGAATGATTAACTCGTTAGCATTACAAGCACTAATTATGCATAGGTGGCCAGGGTTGTAACTTTTGTGATGGAATATTTATAAATTAAATGCAAGATTAATTGGGATGTCCATGTACAGCAGCCGTTCATACCTAGTGAATCACTTTGGGAACTCTCATCGTAGCTTTACTATTAACACGTTATTTTTTACAAACTCGAGAAAGTCTACATCAAATGAAATATTATTCCTTCAAGCTAACACTTTTAATATTATTAAAATTAATTTGTATTTCTCTATTTGCACAAATAATTGTGTACAGTGCTAGTTTAGTGCTAGTTTAGTGCTAGTTTAGTGCTCGGTTAATGAGGTTCAGACCACCACCACCTGAAGGCCAGACCCTTTAAGTATATTTCCTCCTTTCTGATCATTTGTATAATGAATACAAAAAGACTGTTTTTGTTTTTTATTACAAAATTTAAATATTATAAAGCACATTAACATTTCAATAATTTACAGACCTGATACATTTTATATCACTTTTCTCAGTAAGCAAAGTAGCTGAACCGAGACCCACCTATTAAAACACCAATAAATACTACTCGACTAATCACAAGATGATATACACAAAGAAGCATTTGTACCACCAAATCCAAAAGAATTTGTTAGAGCAATTCTTCTGTCAGCCACCTGCAGCCATCCCTTGGCTTCCATTGGTACAAAATCTAGATCCAAACCGGGTCCTGGATTATTGAGGTTAAGTGTGGGAGGTATGTAGCCAGCATGACAAGCCACAACAGTCAGGATAGCCTCCACTGCACCAGCTGCTCCCAGCAGGTGACCAATTGCGCCTTTAGTTGAAGACACATGTAGGTTTTGAGCGTGGTCTTTAAAGAGTGACTTTATCGCCTCGACTTCAATTGCATCTCCTAAAGGTGTTGATGTTGCATGAGCATTTATGTATCTAATGTCTTCTGGGTGTACGTGTGCTTCCTGGATGGCCCGGGCCATTGCTCTCACTGCTCCTCTCCCATCTTCTCTTGGTGCCGTGTAATGGTGTGCATCTCCCGTTGACCCATAACCTAGGATCTCTCCATAAATATTTGCTCCACGTTCTTTGGCATGCTCATACTCCTCCAATACTAGTATCCCCGCTCCTTCACCCATGACGAATCCTTCTCGCTGGGCATCAAAAGGTCGAGATGCGCTCTCTGGACAGTCGTTAAAATTGGTGGCAAGTGCTCTGAGTCGACAGAACCCAGCAATACTCAATGGACTTATACTGGCCTCTGTACCTCCACATACCATCACATCTGCATCGCCACTTTTAATAAATCGAAAAGCATCGCCAACAGCATGAGCTCCAGTGGCACATGCTGTCGACACACTATGATTAGGGCCCTGAAAAGAATATTTCATGCTAATCTGCCCAGCTGCCATATTGGTCAAAATTCTGGGAACAAAATATGGACTAACTTTACTGTACTTGCATTGGAGCTTCTCATTAGTAGCTATAATATCATCCAGGTCCACCATCCCCATTCCTACAGCTACACCTGTCCGTTCCTGTTGATCTCTGTCGTCTGGTTTCCACTTTGCATCTTCTATGGCCTCTTGTGCAGCAACCAAAGCAAATGTAATGGCAGGAGTCATTGCACGCAATTCACTTGCATTAAAATGTGACGAAAGATCCAGTTCTCCCTCCTCCTTTCCTCGAGGAACACGCGCAGCCACACGACATGGCATCTGAAACATACAAATTTTAAAATGTATATACAGTGAAGTCTTTAATGAATCTTGTAAATATAAATTCTCTAATTGCCAAGAACTTTGAACCTGTTAACATTATAATATATGTACAACACTGTCCCTAAATTTACAAGTGGGACACTTTCCACAAAGGCATTTGCAAGTCGGTCGTTTTAACTGTGAACAAGATTTAAAATGGTTTCTGGACTAAAAAAATTACACTATTTTTTTCCAAACAAATTTGTGTTGTATAACAAACCCTTTGCTTTATTCATGTTGAATGATACAGCCCTGCTTTTCTGTATTTTTGAAGAGTGAAGGTAAAGGAAGAGGGCCACTGAAGGTGTTGAAGCAAGGGAGGCTGAGATAGATGGGTCATCTACAGTGTCGCTGCCTAATGTAAAGTGTTAACATTTTTAACACTTTAGGCATTGGTAATAGTGGCACCTCCAAAACTTGTTAAAAGCAAAATTAAAAAATTTATTCATGCTCTTCTATTTTCCATGCTCTATGAAGAAAGTTTAAGAGTGGAATCTTAAGTTCAGTCTCGTATGATGTACGTCTACAGCAGACCATGTTTGTAAAGAATTGTCCATCATTGATATTTTCTCTCGTTCCCCCAGCCATGTGGATTTTTTTTTAAAACATCCTAAAGCTGTATTCACCTAGTTGTGCTGGAAGGGGTTGAGCTCTGCTCTTTCTGCTCGCCTTTCAACTGTCGATCAATCGACTGGTATTAATATTGTATGTATTTATTTTTCTCCACATACACACACACACCCAGGAACCAGCCCATAACAGCTGTCTAACTCCCAGGTACCTATTTACTGCTAGGTAACAAGGGCATCAGGGAGAAAGAAACTCTGCCCATTTGTGTCTGTAGTCCAGGAATCAAACCCAGGTTACAGGATTAAGAATCCCGCTTACTGTCCACTCGGCTACCAGGCCCCTGTGTAGCTATATGGATGTAAAGTAGCTCTGTTAATTACACACAGCAATCACAATTGCGTGATGCATCAAATGAACAAATCCACAAGGGCAGTGACGAGGATTCGAACCTGCATCAGAGAGCATCCCATACCATGTCGTAACTCAATTGATTAGGCAGCGTCTGGGATGCTCTCGGACGCAGGTTCGAATCCTCGTCACGGCCCTTGTGGATTTGTAGCTCTGTTAGTTACTGGAAATTATGGATCGTGCAGTAGATAAAGATACAAAAGCAGGGACTTTTGGAGGCCTCTTGTAATATTATTCATTGGTAGAATACTCCTTGTAAGCTTCACTCTAAAGCCTAAGCTGGCAATCATTCAGACACTATGAAGGGTCATACAGCATAGGTTTTTGTTAAGAGATCTTGCAGTAACCAATTTAATTCATTAAAGGCTGTATATATGGAATACATTTTTTTTTACTGTAAAATACTTTTATTCACAGTATAGTATGTTATAAAACACGTCTGGTGTAAAAATGTGCCAGTGGCATTAGGAAATGCAATGAAATGTCTATACTGGTAAAATACTAGTTTTTGATTGCACTTTCATATTTATCACTGACTCGCTGTAAGGAGAGTGAACAGGTTAGCAGGTGAATAAGCTGACCTGGCTAATGAGTCAGAGGTAGACCATGCAAGCACAAATACTGGTACAGTATTTCCATCACCTAGTGTCACATTTTTTAAGTTTTAAAAAAAAATCTAGAATGCTAGTTAATTTTTTAATTAGAATAACAAAACGACAATAAAGATGCGTTTCTTCAGATGCTAATGGAGGTTAAACCTTCAAACGCTCTTTAACATGTGGCAACATTCTCCACCTAGGCTCCAATACTGTAATTATAAATCGACCATTTCTTTGAATAAGTTCTTTCCTAGTTACTTTTTACTAAATATCAAATAAAGTCGGATAATTCCCACTGTGTACCTACCTGAACACTAAATAAAGATATTTTTAGATAAAGTAATATTTTAAATAAATATATTAAATAAAGATATTTTTAGATAAAGATAATAGTTTCCTGCCCGAAACGCTTTGCATAATAGTGGCTTTAGGCATTGTATGTCCTAGCTCTATCTATAAATCTATAATTTTTTGTAAAACCCCTTGTATGTATGTACCTTATCTGAATAAACATTTATTTATTTATATGTCCACTACACAGCATGCTGCTCTTGCACGACACACCAAGCCAACCTCAACAATAATCTACGTAATCTTTGAAATTTCAACTGTAATGTCAGAGTGCAAAAAATATCTAACCAAACTGAAAAGTACGACTGTCATATGTTTATGGTACTGTAACTAACATGGGAAATACTATACATCTATGAGAACTATTGCCAGGAAAGTTGCTATTGGTCATGATCAAATAGCTTTAAGTGCTGGTTGCACGGTCTCAATTGACCAAGTTAATTTTAGGCATTGAATGAGTTAAGACTGATGACACTTCTACAGAAGCACAAGTGCTGTACAGCACCTGTTACACATAAAGGACCACAAAATATGTACAGTAATTATAAAGTGTAAGCCAGAATAACTATACATCTCTGTGTAGCACCATATAGACTGCCTCTGTCTCACCCTAATAACTATTTTATTTCCAAAGTTCCCACCTGTGAGAAGCGAGGATCTGTGAGCGCCGAAGTTGCTACCTTGCCAGAAGTCAAACGGAGCCAGTTATGAGGTGTTCCAACTCCGAGAGGTGTCACTAGTCCAAGTCCAGTCACTACCACGCGACGCACACAACTCATCCTCCTGCTAAGGTAAATATATTAACGTTGACTTGTAACTAAACAGAGCCATGATGTGAAAGGAAATGTGCCTAACCATTTCAATCCTGCCCGGTAATCAAACCTGGGCTCCCCGAGTGCAAGTCCTGAACGAAGCCCACTGTACTAAGGGACCCTATGTAGTGAAACTACTTCTTCCCCTAATTTGTTCAGTGCTCAAGGGCACTTTGAGGGTGATACGTTTGTGTTTAAAATCTATTCTGGCACTGTAACATCAGCAGTGAACAGAGATAATGTTCAATTGTGTCTAACTTTGCAGTGGCTACAAAGCTCATTTATATGACACCAACCCTGGCCCAAACAAACCTGACCATAACCAGGGTCTTAATATAACACACTTATCAAGCTGGGCCCTAATCTGCAGGGACTAACCAACCTCTTAACCTTGGACTTCAGTGTTTACAAAACAATCACCCATACAAATGGAAGAAGTGTCAACATCTTGCACTGAAGTCAAATGATCTTAATCCCAAGCTTGTTATCGTCAAAGAATTATTGGCACCTACAAACTTTATATTCTTCGTCACGTGCATAGTAGGAACATTGTAGAATGAAGAAGCATGTTTACCAGGTGACGTCGCTTACACTCCGAGGCGCCCACAGCCGTCGCTTACACTCTGATACTTATTTATTTTTTATTTATTTATTTAGTTTAGTTATTTATATACAAGAAGGTACATTGGGTAAACCCTATATACACAATAACAACGCGTCGCCAACAACTAAATTATTATTTTTTAGTATTCTGAATATTACTTAAATTACAAAATAAATATAATTCATATTTGATATGTACCCGCCATATAAATATATTGAGGGTGCTGGGAGAAGGGCAGACCTCCCCAAAAATTAGGTAGAGAAAAATGTGAGGGGTTGACGTCACACCTGGAGACAGGTCTCGTGAGATCAAACTTTCCCCCCCGAGGGCTGCTCCCGAAGCCCTCATCAAACTCGGGTCATTAGTGGTAGATGCCAGGTTGGCCAACGTAATGACAATCTTTAAGAATATTAAGGAATAATGTAAGACCTATACTAATGGCACTGTTCACCCTGTTACCCGGGATCCAGGCAACTGTTGTGGGGTTGCATCCTGTGCAAGGTTAGCAATTCGACCTTGGGACCTCGATATAAGCCTAAAGTGTGTGCGAGATATATACATGTATACATACCCACAGGCTTGCTGTCCCCGACTACAGGAATTAGGTCAGATTAACGGTCTCTGTAGTACAGCTTGGTTCGTCTTAGACTGGCAATAGAGAATTTTATTAGAATCCCGAGCGAGACATAAATTATGGTTCGACACGATTCCTATCGCCTAATGCATCTGTTCACCTAGCAGTAAATAGATACTCGGGAGTTAGCCAGCTTGTTGTGGGGTAGTATCCCGGGGAGGGGTCATTAGTTCGACCTGGGCGGAGGGAATCCCCATATAAGCCTAACATGTATATATACAATGGCTGCCTGTCCCCGGACACAATGAATTATTAAACAAAAAACATAGCTGGTCCAGAAGTACGCTACAGGACAAGTCCTCAAGTCGAGAGGTATGAGCTAAAAAGATTATAAAATGAAGCAATATTAGCTAGGGTTCATGTGGGAATAATAGGAAATGACATTGCAAACGAAGCTGCAAAACTTGCAATTAAGAGAAGAAATGTAGACATTGACATCCTACAGAGTCTATCACAGATTAAGTAATTAGAAACAGAGCAATGCAAAAGATGTACAGTGACCACAACACAGCAGTTGCAACATCAGGATCTGCGGGTTGGTACAAGAATTTAACTAACTACGAACCACTTAGTTTGATGAAAGGGAGCAGTAGAGCAACAGAAGTACACTTACATCGCATCAGGCTTGGATACCCTTGTGCATGGGAAATAGGCTTACAGGTTCCGGACCACAGACAGACCACTGGAACATTATCTAACACAGTGCACAGTTACAAACCCATTAAGATTTCAACATAGATTCAACAGAGCAGAGGAAGTTGTTAAACACATATGGCAAAATCTTACTTTAGCGACCATACGAGTCATAAATACTCATACTCCGCCCAAGTAAAACAGAAACAAGCAACACTTAGTGGGCCAGCCAGAGGCTTAGGGCCCGCGCAGGAATATCCCTGCAAAAGCAAAACCAAAAAGCTAGGGGTTAGGGGAGTATTATCAGGAAACATTCTGGTGGTAATTGAGAAGACAAGGACCGTGTAGAGCAGGTGGTGCAAGAACACTGGTGCGCACACACATGGAAGTTAAGAATCCAAATGAGCCAATCAGTCTAGACAGTAGAATTTGAGCCATTGTGAACAATGGCTATTGGGAGCCTTTGTCTCACCCTCGTGTAGCAGTTAAGACCATTAGTAAAGGTAGATCCAGTGTGTATGGCCGCGATGTTGTCCGGGAGACCTCGCTGGTCACAATATATGTAGTGTACGTCCGAAACTGTTCATGTACGATGACAATTATTGTTAAGAGAATGGTGAGTGAGGTCAGTAAGGCGGGCATCTTGGCCACTGTGGAGGTTATCAGTGATGTCGCTAACATTACACCTACTCCTCTCAGCTGGTGAGGACCCTGCGGGTGAAGCCAACGTGTGCAGCGAGGCATCATTGACTGCAGGTGAGACCCAGTCATGACTGTAGGTGTAGTGAAGGTGTTGTGGTGAAGACTGAGTGTTGTGTTGTGTTGTATAAGAGTTGGTGCGGGTCCACGTAGCCACACCAGGAGTCGTCACGGTATATAACAAGACAGGTGCCCTCATGTACAGGCAGGTGCCCTCCACACACTTGGTCCGGGAGACATCTCCCGTCACGCAGGGTGCAGTTGCACCTCCACAGATCTCCAGTATCAGCTCTTGATACTGGTAATGGCTCGAAAGGGCCACCACTTACGAGCTATTCATGCCCGTGCCATCTTTTGGGTGGCTTCATCTTCATCATCTTCATCTGTTTAAAACACGGGAGACATCTCCCGTCACGCTGGGTGCAGACGCACCTCCACAGATCTCCAGTATCATCTATTGATACTGGTGATGGCTCAAAAGGGCCACCACTTACCAATTCATGCCCGTGCCACCTATTGGGTGGCTTCATCTTCATCTTAACACATTCACAAGGGAGACATCTCCCATCATGCAGAGTGCATTCGCACCTCCACAGATCTCCAGTATCAGCTCTTGATACTGGTAATGGCTTAAAATGGCCACCACTTACGGGCTATTCATGCCCGTGCCACCTTTTGGGTGGCTTAATCTTCATCATCATCATCTCATGTACACACCATTTGGTCACCACTTGGTCCGGGAGACATCTCCCGTCACGCAGGGTGCAGTTGCGCCTCCACAGATCTCCAGTATCATCTTTTGATACTGGTAATGGCTCGAAAGGGCCACCACTTACGGGCTATTCATGCCCGTGCCACCTCTTGGGTGGCTTAATCTTCATCAATCAATCAATCAATCTCATGTACACCACGGGAGACATCTCCCATCACGCAGGGTGCAGTCGCACCTCCACAGATCTCCAGTATCAGCTCTTGATACTGGTAATGGCTCAAAAGAGCCATCACTTACGGGCTATTCATGCCCGTGCCACCTTTTGGATGGCTTAATCTTCATCAATCAATCAATCGCCATGTACACCAGTCTCCTGCTACCTTCCGTGACGTGTTATTGTTGCTCCATAATCCCCCCCCCCCTTTTCCTTCCTCTGAGACTATGCCAGGTCATGGGGCGGGGTAATTATAGCATTAGTGGTGGGATATGTAATGTGTGTAGCGAGTAGATTATCCCTTACGGGCTAGTCATGCCCGTGCCACCTCTTGGGTTGCTTAATCTTTACCATTCCATCTAGATTATCCCAAAATATACTGGCTACATTGTAGCCAGTATATTATTGGCATAATATACGTGCTACATGTGTGGTGTCACTTGGACCATGTTTGAAGCCCCTGGCGACACGGGGAAGTATTAGGAAGGGTATCATGAGGTGTTAAGGACCAACATTAATTTCAGTTAGGCTTCAAATCTGCTTCTTGATATTTTACCAGACTGTAGGTCCGTTTAGCCGTAACCGTTGGGCAGCGTTCCCTGGCTCCATGTACCCTCCTGGTGGCAGCATAACACCTGTTTAACCCAGCAGGTAAGGTCAGGTAGTTAAGACAGGTTAAAGATGACGTAAGAGGCTATGTAAGGTCCAGTGATCCTTGCACTAGTTCCTCTGCATCAGTCTAGTTTACAATTTATGGAGAATATTAGTTTGAGAAAATGACCTCGTCACTAACAGCTGTTGCTATTTCATTATGGTAATGCTGATGAAGCTCTTGGACCATGTACTTCCTTAGTTGAGCTTGCGGGGGTTGAGCTCTGGCTCTTTGGGACCGCCTCTCAACTGTCAGTGTATTCCCCTAATTGTGTTTGCTGTACCTTGGGTGGGATGTGTGGCAGGTGACTGCTTCGGCTAGCTTGTCAACCTCTAGGAACCTCTACACCAACACGAGGCAGCAGCATCACTGGTCTATCCCATGACTGTATCCTTGCTAGAGTTGACATGACATCACTGGTGCCGACATGACCTGGACCTGCAGCAGAGTACAGGTGCTGGGGTCAGGTCGCGACCCCTGCTCTTCATCTCGCTGGAGTACTGATCTCCAGCAAAGAGTAATGTCACTGCTGGTTACATGTTGGCGTCTGTCATGTAGATATGATGGAATATAGTTCAGGGTGAGGCCTCGGATTCCATAGTGGTGAAGTTTACATAAGAGATAGTTATGGTTTACAGTATTAAATGCCTTTCTCATGACAATGAAGAGGCCAATTGATCAATCCTTTTTGTAAATTTCAGAAAGTATGACTATAGTAGTGGTAAAAGTATGACTAGAAAGATTTGCCTGAGATTTGTGCAAGGGCATTTACCTGAATTTACCTGAGGGCTACTAATACTATCCTCGACGAGGACAGGAAGCCGGCGGCTTGTTAAGTCCCCCCCCCCCATTTGCCCTAATGACTGAGAGCATGAGCAACTTTGCAAGAATGTAAGAACACAGATATTATGTTCTCTTCCAACCCATTGTACCGTTTTTGTATATAAATACAAACCAATAATTGTCACATCTGTTCATAAGAGCATGACCCAGTTGACCTTGCTGGCTTGTCTGACCTTCGACCTTATCCTGGGGACTGTATCCGAGGCACACTTGCACATTTTATATATATAAAAATGTGTAATTTAGTGGGTTAAATGGTACCCTCTCTCCATCACCACCTTCAATATAAATGGAATTGTGAATTACAATCATTTATTCAAGCAAAAGAGGAAGTGTTAATATAATTTTTATTTTGTTGTACAATTAGAACTGAATGATTGACTGCTAAATTATGATTTATAGCAGACTTTTACAAAATGTTTGCTATATTCCATTTTTATACATTTTTTTTGTATAAATGGTAATTCTTGACAAGAGAATGTCATTGTTTATACATATTATATTATAAGTACTGTATTCAAGAACTGTTTAATTACATTCTGCAGTTTAATATATGCCCGAAACGCTATGCGTGTTAGTGACTATACAAGAATATAAGAACATCAGTGCTATGTACTCTAATAAACCCAATGTGGCTTCATAAATAAATTTGTTTGAAAGGCGAACACTTGCATTTCGCGATGAATATTTACAATGTTTTAGAAGTCCGTCATTAAGGGTGTTCCAATGATGCGCCTCACTTGGGGGTGGGGGACGGGGGGATATTTGTCATAGGGTGGGGGAGGTAGAGGGGGTGATAGGGAAGAGGTGTGGGAATGGGTGGGGGAATTTGTGTTGTGTAAGGGGGAAAATGGGGGAATTTTGAGGTAGGATGGGGTGGATGGTTGATAGACACCAAGGATGGTGGGGATGGGGGATGAGGCTATGTTTGTAGCGATGGGGAATCGTCAGCGATGATGCAGGAAGGAGAATAAATGGATGGGTGCACAAGGCGGGGTGATGGGGGGATAAAATGTGGGGAGGATGCGCAGGGTTGGGTGCGCAGTAGGAGCCAATCAGCGGACGGCTCCCACCACCCACAGGTTTGGGCGCCAAAATACAAGCGCCATGTTGTTCTGAGTGGAGTGGCGGCGACGCGCGCGGCTCCTACACTCTTTTCGGATTTTAAGTGGTAAAACGGTGCCAGGCCGAGCCTGTATGATTATGACTGCTATCTAATATGGTAGTGATCTGACCCGAGCGGGAATAATGTCGCAGAGCAGCACCCAGAGGTGAGTAAGGGGCGGTAATAGGTGTTGACGTGGGAGATCAGCTGAGCGCTGGCTTCACCACCTCAAGCTTGTATGGGGGAAATGTTTGTCTCTCTCCTGGTGTTCCTTGCTGCGTATATTGGGTGTATATGTGGCGTATGGCGCCTCCCTCGTGGTGTATTGTGGCGTATACTGGCCCCTGGGGGGAGGTCCGGGCGGTGTAGGCAAGATTTTGTGAAGGTTTGTTTTGAGGTGACAGGAAGTGTCGGGGGACGGAGGCTCCGGGATGGTTGTCTTCACCTTGTGCTGGTGAGGGTTGAGCTCTGGCTCTCTGGTCCCGCCTCTCACCTGTCTGGCAGCTGGTGTACAGGTTCCTGAGCCTATTGGGCTCTATCATATCTATATTATAAACTGTGTATGGAGTCAGCCTCCACCACATCACTGCCTAATGCATTCCATCTGTTAACTACTCCCACACTGAAATAAAATTCTTTCTAATGTTTCTGTGGCTCATTTGGGTACTCAGTTTCCTCCTGTGTCCCCTGGTTCGTGTGCCACTAGTGTTAAACACTTTCTCTTGAGAATTATGTAGGTAGTGATCATGTCTCCCCTAACTCTGTCGTCTACTGTCGTGAGGTTCAGTTCCAGTAATCTTTCCTCATCTCTCACAGCTGGAAGACTAGCCTGTGGCATACCTCTGAACCTTTTCTAACTTCATTTTGTGTTCGACTAGATGTGGCCTCCATGCTGGAGCTGCATATTTCAGTAATGGTCTGACATGTGTGGTATACACAATTCTGAAAGATTCCTAACATAAGTTCCTGAAGGTAGTTCATATGTTCGCCAGTTTGCATACGCCGATGATGATATCATTTCAATGTGAGGCTTGAGGGGGACAGGTCTGGTGAGATCAACCCCCAGTTGTGTGTTGCTAAACCTCGACATACACACACACACACATTTACCTGTTTTGTGTGCGTGTTGTAACTGGTTATTGGCGTGTGAGAGGAGCATAGGGCAGGGGAGCCTGAGGTTGCTGGTGACACTACGTGTAAATATTGTAGCAAGACCTGATGTTAACAGATAGTGGTATTGTGGTGTACTGCTGTATTGTGGTGGTGTATTGTTGTTGTGGTGGTTTATTGCTGTATTGTGGTGGTGTTGTGGTGTACTGCTGTACTGTGGTGTATTGTTGTTGTGGTGGTGTACTGCTGTATTGTGGTGGTGTATTGTTGTTGTGGTGGTTTATTGCTGTATTGTGGTGGTGTTGTGGTGTACTGCTGTACTGTGGTGTATTGTTGTTGTGGTGGTGTACTGCTGTATTGTGGTGGTGTATTGTTGTTGTGGTGGTTTATTGCTGTATTGTGGTGGTGTTGTGGTGTACTGCTGTACTGTGGTGTATTGTTGTTGTGGTGGTGTACTGCTGTATTGTGGTGGTGTATTGTTGTTGTTGTGGTGGTTTATTGCTGTATTGTGGTGGTGTTGTGGTGTACTGCTGTACTGTGGTGTATTGTTGTTGTGGTGGTGTACTGCTGTATTGTGGTGGTGTATTGTTGTTGTGGTGGTGTACTGCTGTATTGTGGTGGTGTATTGTTGTTGTGGTGGTGTACTGCTGTATTGTGGTGTGTTGTGGTGGTGTACTGCTGTACTGTGGTGTTGTGGTGTACTGCTGTATTGTGGTGTATTGTTGTTGTGGTGGTGTACTGCTGTATTGTGGTGGTGGTGTGGTGTACTTCTGTATTGTGGGGGTGTTGTTGTGGTGTACTTCTGTATTGTGGGGGTGGTGTTGTGGTGTACTGGTGTATTGTGTTGTTGTGGTGTACTGCTGTATTGTGTTGTTGTGGTGTACTGGTGTAGTGTGTTGTTGTGGTGTACTGCTGTATTGTGTTGTTGTGGTGTACTGCTGTAGTGTGTTGTTGTGGTGTACTGCTGTAGTGTGTTGTTGTGGTGTACTGCTGTAGTGTGTTGTTGTGGTGTACTGCTGTATTGTGTTGTTGTGGTGTACTGCTGTATTGTGTTGTGGTGTACTGCTGTATTGTGTTGTTGTGGTGTACTGCTGTAGTGTGTTGTTGTGGTGTACTGCTGTATTGTGTTGTTGTGGTGTACTGCTGTATTGTGTTGTGGTGTACTGCTGTATTGTGTTGTTGTGGTGTACTGCTGTATTGTGTTGTTGTGGTGTACTACTGCTGTATTGTGTTGTTGTGGTGGTGTATTGTGTTGTGGTGTACTGCTGTAGTGTGTTGTTGTGGTGTACTGCTGTATTGTGTTGTTGTGGTGTACTGCTGTATTGTGTTGTGGTGTACTGCTGTATTGTGTTGTTGTGGTGTACTGCTGTATTGTGTTGTTGTGGTGGTGTATTGTGTTGTGGTGTACTGGTGTATTGTGGTGTTGTTGTGGTGGTGTACTGCTGTATTGTGTTGTTGTGGTGGTGTACTGCTGTATTGTGTTGTTGTGGTGGTGTACTGCTGTATTGTGTTGTTGTGGTGGTGTACTGCTGTATTGTGGGGGTGTTGTGGTGGTGTACTGCTGTATTGTGTTGTTGTTGTGGTGTACTGCTGTATTGTGTTGTGGTGGTGTACTGCTGTATTGTGTTGTTGTGGTGTACTGGTGTATTGTGTTGTTGTGGTGGTGTACTGGTGTATTGTGGGGGTGTTGTGGTGGTGTACTGCTGTATTGTGTTGTTGTGGTGTACTGCTGTATTGTGTTGTTGTGGTGGTGTACTGCTGTATTGTGTTGTGGTGGTGTACTGCTGTATTGTGTTGTTGTGGTGTACTGCTGTATTGTGTTGTTGTGGTGGTGTACTGGTGTATTGTGTTGTTGTGGTGGTGTACTGGTGTATTGTGGGGGTGTTGTGGTGGTGTACTGCTGTATTGTGTTGTTGTGGTGGTGTACTGGTGTATTGTGGGGGTGTTGTGGTGGTGTACTGCTGTATTGTGTTGTTGTGGTGTACTGGTGTATTGTGTTGTGGTGGTGTACTGCTGTATTGTGTTGTTGTGGTGGTGTACTGCTGTATTGTGGGGGTGTTGTAGTATTACTGTAGTGCGGGAATGTTGCTATTGTATTCACTGCTTCATTGTAGGGATGTTGGCCTTCACAAATACGAGGGGGGAGGAATTACCTTGCGTTGATTCGGGGGGCCAAGGTTCCCGCGGCCCGGTCTCTGACCAGGCCTGTTGGTCAGAGACCAGGTGGGGGGCAGGAGTGTCTACTCCCCCCCCCCCACATTCCCAGGCCTAGTGTAGCACATATATACCATATTAGGAGTAGGATAATCGTTTTACTAGCAACATGAATACAAAACATTAGTTTGTCCATATTCCTCTTTGTGTAATTGTCCATTACGTCATTATACACGTACAATGATACAATGATCCAAGGGGAACACGCACAAGGGGACACAGGTGGAAACTGAGTGCCCAAATGAGCCACAGAGAGATTAGAAAGAACTTTTTTAGTGTCAGAGTGGTTGACAAATGGAATGCATTAGGAAGTGATGTGGTGGAGGCTGACTCCATACACAGTTTCAAGTGTAGATATGATAGAGCCCGATAGGCTCAGGAATCTGTACACCTGTTGATTGACGGTTGAGAGGCGGGACCAAAGAGCCAGAGCTCAACCCCCGCAAACACAACTAGGTGAGTACAAGGGAGCCGGTCGGCCGAGCGGACAGCACACTGGACTTGTGATCCTGTGGTCCCGGGTTCGATCCCAGGCGCCGGCGAGAAACAATGGGCAGAGTTTTTCACCCTATGCCCCTATTACCTAGCAGTAAAATAGGTACCTGGGTGTTAGTGAGTTGTCGAGGACCTGGCCACGGGGACACTAAAGCCCCGAAATCATCTCAAGATAACAACATGCTTACTATAAGTACTACCTAAACACTTGGATGGCTTTACAAAAATGAACTACATTTGCCCGAACCTAACCTAACAGGGGACCCCTTACTAGAAAACGTGCCATCCCCATCAACTTTGCTAGTCGCTATGATTTCATTGTACATTATATTTTGACGTTGGGGGAGGGGGGGGGAGGGTTGATGCCCAAATACAATGTATTATGATGGGTGGCAGTGTTGGGATCCCCAGTGAATACCTTGCCACACCTTTGGACAATATGTCTGGGTTGTCACGGTAGTGTATACCCAAGGTCACTTGTCCTGCTCTGGGGAGCATTTGGTGTTCTCTGTTAATGGCGTTGGTGTGATCCTGTGGCACCTGTGTTATCTTGGTGTGATCCTGTTGTCACCTGTGTTATCTTGGTGTGATCCTGTGACGTCTGTGTTATCTTAGTGTGATCCTGTGGCGCCTGTGTTATCTTGGTGTGATCCTGTGTTATCCTCATATGGTGATGGGGCAGCGTCTTGGACCAGCGGGCGGGGACTGTCATTACGTAATTACAAGCAGGTGACTTCAAGAGGAAACTAAGATTGTTTCCTCCAAGGAGTGCCGGACCAACCAGGCTGTGGTGGGTATGTGGGCCTTGCGGGCCGCTCCAAGCAACAGCCTGGTGGACCAAACTCTCACAAGTCAAGCCTGGCCTCGGGCCGGGCTTGGGAACAACTCCCAGAACCCCATCAACCAGGTGTAGGGTCTAGAGTAGACTCGTCTCCATCTTTGCTATTGGCGAGTCGCCGTGGAAGGGATGGCGGTGCGGGGGGGGGGGGGCTAGCCCCCATCCTCTACCCCCATCCTCTACCCCCACCATCCCCCTCACCTCTCCACAACCGGAAAAAATTGTGGCGATAACTGTGGCGGTGGTGGTGATAAAGCAGTTGGCGGCTGTCAAATTGGTCCACTACTGATTAGTGTTTTGGTGCGACAACCTGAGTGTTGTTGGGGCTAAGATGTTGGTTGAGCCAGTAGGGGGCGAGTATGGTCCTTGCTGCACAGGTCACGCCGCCACTCTGGGTATCTGTGAAAGGTTTGGGGTATAAGTTTGGAGGCCAGAGATGTCCAGCAGTAGAGTACAATGAGTATACTTGTGGTCCGGGTCGGGTTACATCTGGCCAGGGTTAAAGTCCTAGTGTGTGTATGTGTTAACGCTGATAACCCCATCTTGATGGGGTTATCAGCGTGTGTCAACACCATCTCTCCACACCATGTGTGTATATGAATAGTCTTCGTTTGTAATTAAAGATGTATCTAATATCTTGACCAGACCACACGCTAGAAGGTGAAGGGACGACCACGTTTCGGTCCGTCCTGGACCATTCTCAAGTTGATTGTGAGAATGGTCCAGGACGGACCGAAACGTGATCGTCCCGGGTGAACGGATGGGTACAGTTAAGGACTGGCGCCCAGTCAATCCTCCCCGGCCAAGATACGAACCCAGGCCAAAGCGCTTGGGAAGCGGCGGGCGAATACTTTTCCACTGTACCACGGAGACTTGCCCACCCTCCACTTGCAACACCACCTGTTATAGATTCAGCTACTGGGAACAAAAGTTCAAAGTAGCACGGGCTATGGTGATCCCGTAGCACTTGGCAAGTTCAGCTGGCGCTCTTGCCTCTAATACCCTGGTAATATTCCCCTTGTGGCGGCGGCTGGTTGTGTGGTGGAGCTCCGATGTTCACTCCTGGTGGTAGTTAGTGGTGGTAGTGGTTAGAGAAGGTGTGGCGGTGGTCGAGGAGCAGGTCACTAACTGCTCCAGGTGACGGCGGGTGGTCACACCAACACCTGTGGTCAGGGAGCCTGCACTTGTCGCTCACTTCACTGTGTGTACATCTCTACACCTGTGGAGAAGGGTTGCACACACACCTGTGTAAGGTGGGGTGCACATCTGTGCTTGCCCAATGGTGCTTACAGGCTGGGGCGGGGCGAGTGGCTCTTGGGGTCTGCCTTGTCGCAGTGGACTTCCTTGTGAGAGTTAATCCCGACGTTGTCAGATAGGCTCTTGAAGGTGTGTAGTTTAGCTGGAGGTAATGACCTCGTTGGTTCATACTTCACAGCGCTTGTAAGTCCTCAAGTCCTGTCTCGTGTATCGCTTGTCGAATGTCTGCCAGCAGTCCTGTCGAGTCCTTGGACTTGAGCTGCTCTGCTCTCCACTCTAATCTACATTGTTAGCATCCATGTCTCAAAAGAATGTGGAGTTGGGCTCTGGTTGTCGGTCTGGAGTGGCTTCTCCAGGGCGTAAAGCCACGGTAGGTTGATATGGAGGAGAAGCTGTTACCCATGCAGCAGGTCCCACCTCCCTTTCTCACTTATATTGGTCAGCCTTAAATACCTAGCTGCAGTTGATGTGTTGTTGTTAAAGATTGGCTACCTGGAACAAAAAGTTGCTAGTAGCACGGGCTATGGTGAGCCCGGAGAACTGAGCTTGAGGAACATGTTGGGTGTGATATGACTGCCAGGTGTGTGACCAGAGCGGTTGGATCTGCCATATGGTTCCTTGTCCGGCCTACCATTTGCTGGGGTGAGGGAGCGTGGTGGGATCTAATGCTTGGAGACTGCCAAGTGGAGGTGGGCATGTGTGTGTGTGTGGGGCACAGGGTAGGGTAGTGGAGTGGCTTCTTGCCCAGGCTGTGTGGTTGGGGGGTGGGGGGCATGTTGTTCACACGGCCTACAGTAGGCCTACCCAGGACCCGGTGGGACCACCACGTGCACCCTCCTCCTCCCAGGTGGTGGTGCACGTGTTGGTGTACGTGAGGGGGGGGGCACGTGTGTATAACCCGTAGTGTAACAACAATATACCAGTATTGGTCATGAATAACACAGGCCAGGTGGAACTGGTAGTTACCCGAGGAGTAACTCCTGTAATTGTGCTTGCTGGGGTTGTACTCTGGCTCCTGGGTCCCGCCGCCTCCTCGCCTCTCGTCAACTGGTCTATATAATCCACAGATTATATACTTGTATATTGTTATAATATGACAATGTCCTATTGTTGGTCGTTGTGGTGCCATTGTAATTACCGGACGGGGTATGGTGGGATAGGCATAGTGCCGGGGAGGGAAGCGGTTGGGCACTGATTGGAGTGTTGTCAAGTGTGGGGCTGATACATGTGTTGTGGTGGTGGGTGAAGCAACAGGTGTAGGGAAGGTTAGTGTACATGGGTGCCAGTGGAACACCACTGGTGGGGGGGGGGGGGTAGTGGTGCCTACGGTGGGCATGTTGGTAGTGGGTGGTGGTGGTGGTAATGGGCATGATGGTAGTGTTTGGGTGGTGGTGGTAGTGGGCTTTAAATCTGGTGTGTGTGTGTGGTGTGGGTTTCGTTGGTGGTCTATGAATGAGACAACGCCGCCCCCTGCTGACTCCTGCCCCACCTCCCTCTGTTCTTGTGGCTCCCATTATCTCTCTACACCCACCTTCCTGCGCCCCTGCTTGTTCACCACCACACTAGGGGCTGCAACAGGGGCGCTAGGGGCTGCTGGAACCTACTGACGTTGTAACATTTACAGTGTGTGTGGGGCGCCAGCAGGGGCCGTCTCATCCATACTCAGGAAGCTGGTGTTTCTCCACCTTTGAGTTGGTCAGCTCTGCTGTCTCACATGGTCAACCCCGTCCTGTCATCTTTCAATTTTGCGTGTATGGTTACTCTGTACATCCGTCTATCTCTACCCTTTGACAGGCGCGCGTGTACTCTGCTCTCCATTCATCTATTCTGTGGCTTACTTATTCATTGGTGTGTCCCGGAGGTTCTCCTCTCTCTGTCCCGTGTTTTGTCTTGGTGTCTCAGTCACGGTGTGTGGTGGTGGTGGTAGTGGTGGTGGTGGTGGTAGTGGTGGTGGTACTGGGAGAAGGATTAAGTTTTGTCCCAGTAGTCTGCGATAACTTGTACCTGGTTGTCCGGTGTCAATGTCCAACCCGTTCTCGCAAATTTAATAAGTCAATATTGACTTATTAGTCGCGTGCATAGGTGACATACTAAACATAATAGTTTCCCTTGAAAAGCTTCATAACAAACACCGACCTTACCTAACCTACTTAGTATGTTAAGATAAGCATCTTATTGCTTCGTAATTACAATTATTACCTAACCTATACCTATAATAGGTTAAGTAGCAATTGTAATTACGAAGCTATAAGATGCTTATTTTAACATACTAAGGTTAGGTAAGGTCGGTGTTTTCTATGAAGCTTTTCAAGGGAAACTATTATGTTTAGTATCTCACCTATGCACGCGACTAATAAGTCAATATTGACTTATTAAATTTGCGAGAACGGGTTGCAATGTCTTAATGATTGATGTCTAAACTGTTCTGCCTTCAGTCATTTCGCTGGTCTCTCTTGTACCTCTCATGAAGAGGGGGGGGGGGGGGTATAGGGAGATACTGGGGGGGGAGGGGGCGATATGGGAAAGTGGGGGGTCGGTCATATTTAAATAACACCAAGTGTCATTAGGAGGGGGAGAAAGTGGTGGGGTTGGGGACATTCCTGGGTACATGTGTGGGTACCCCCAGGTACTGGTGGTGAGGCTGGGGGGGGGCCTCTACCCTGGGTAGGGTAGGTAGTGGGGTTACTAGTACTACCTACCCAGAGCCTAGTAGGTAGGCTCTCACTACCTATCCTGGGTAGGTAGTAGGGCTACCTATATGTCCTGGTTAGTCTCCTGGAGCCATTTACGAAGCACTTACGCAAGCACTTACGAACCTGTCCATCCTTTCTCAATCTTTGGCGGCTTTGTTTACAATTATTAAACAGTTAATGAGCTCCGAAGCACCAGGAGGCTGTTTATAACAATAACAACAGTTGATTGGCAAGTTTTCATGCTTGTAAACTGTTTAATAAATGTAACCAAAGCCGTCAAAGATTGAGGAAAGATGGACACGTTCGTAAGTGCTTGTGTAACTCCTTCGTGAATCTGGCTCCTGGTGGTACACCAGGCGCTCCAGTGGCGCCCCTGGTGTGGCGAGGGGTTGTACGTACTCTCCTGGTTGTACGTGTACGTAGTGTGGGAATCTTGAGAGGTGTGTGTGTGTACGCACACAAGACAGCTCCGGCGCTCACATCAGGTGGGAAGAGCCTTGTATCTGTTGTCAAGAGATGGTGGTGCCATGGGCAGGGAAACTGTATGGAAAGGAAGTGGATAAGAGGGAGACGTGTGGTAGAATGGAGAGATGACGTGGAGGGTGGGGAACATGTGGGGATAGTTCCCCGCCTTATTCCCCATGTTCCAGCCGGCAGGTTTGATGGTCCAGACCGGCTGGGAGGAGAGAGAGCCTTGGGTAGAGGTGACGGAGGGTGTAAAGTAGCCTGACTTGTCGGGGACTAGTACCATGGGTCTGCCAGGTGTGTTGTTCTGGAGGCTGGCATGGGAGAGGGGGATGGGAGGGTCCTCTTCCACCACCACCTGTCCCACCCCGCTACACGGAACACCTCTTACATTAGTGCCTGGTGCTGTATGTCCTGCCTACTGTATGGTAGTGGTGTAGGGGTGGTGTATGGGGGCACCGGGCCATGGTAACTACACATACACCTATATGGTACGCTGTCATAATACAAGTGATATATACACGCGGTATGGGGCATATGGTCCTGACTGTGTGTGTGTGTGTGGCATGTGCTAGTACTCACCTAGTTGGGCTCTGGCTCTTTGGTCCCGCCTCTCAACCCCCACACTATTGTCGTTTAATTATTAGGCTTACCTGAAGATGGGGTTCCGCCACTTGTGTTCCCAAGTTCGCCCTGGGATCCTGGAATCCTTGACAATATGGTCCAGCAGACTGTTGCTTGGCGCGGGCCACAGTTGCACATATCCACTACAGTCCGGTTGGTCCGGTACTTGTTGGAGAAACTTGTTAATGGCTTCTTAAAGTTCACTTTTGTTCCGGCAATATTTCTTATGCTGGCTGGCGTGTTGTGGAGCTGTGATGGTCCTGTTGTACTTGTGGGGGTTGAGCTCTGGCTCATTGGTCCCGCCTCTCAACTGTTGTGTGCCTATGGTTCCTACCCCGTCGCTAGTTCCAGGGACAGAGTTGGGGTTGAGGGGGGACCTGATCACTCAGGCCTGTCTCTCGCTATATCTCTCTCCTTCCCCTCCCAGTGTGTGTCCCCCTATTCTCTCCCCTTTCCCCTCACTCCCCTATTGACTCTCCACCCGCCCTTCTATCACCGTGACCTTGGTGTAGCATAGTCCCTTCCCGCCCCTGATGCGAGTCCCTCCTGCAGGCGTCCAGGTCTGCGACGCCCGCCTTCCCATATGCCTCTCACACAGTTTTTTAGGGAACCATTTATCACGTCCCTAGACATTGAATTGGTTGAACATACTGGAGTTTTTTTTAGATTATTTTCACATTACGGACTTTGGAATGTGTGACAGTGTTTGCAACCTGGTTGACTGACTAGTGAACAGGCTGACAGGCAGGCTGGTTGACTGACTAGTGAACAGGCTGACAGGCAGGCTGGTTGACTGACTAGTGAACAGGCTGACAGGCAGGCTGGTTGACTGACTAGTGGCCAGGCAGGCAGGCTGGCTGGTTGACTGACTAGTGAACAGGCTGACAGGCAGGCTGGTTGACTGACTAGTGAACAGGCTGACAGGCAGGCTGGTTGACTGACTAGTGGCCAGGCAGGCAGGCTGGCTGGTTGACTGACTAGTGGCCAGGCAGGCAGGCTGGCTGGTTGACTGACTAGTGGCCAGGCTGACAGGCAGGCTGGTTGACTGACTAGTGGCCAGGCTGGCAGGCTGGCAGGCTGACTATATATTGGCAGGATATAGGGAGGGAAGAGAAGGTTCAGGTGACGCCTATAGACAGGCAGGTGAGGCGGGTGAGCTTCGCCTTTTGTCCCTCTCGTAAATCGATTTCAGATGACCGGAATACCTTGTGATGCTCTGGTGGTCGCTGGTGGTAGTGGTCGCTGTAGGTAGTGGTGGTGGTAGTGGTGGTCGCTGTAGGTGGTGGTGGTAGTGGTGGTCGCTGTAGGTAGTGGAGTTCCACCTGTGTTAAACTGTCTGTATGTACCCTATTAATTCTCCCTGAGAAGTTTGTATGTAGTAATCATGTCTCCCTTCTCCCTTACTGTCACGCAGTAACGCGGACGACGAGTGGTGCTCTAACGACGAGCTTACTGACGAAGAGTACGAGATCGACGAGTCGTCCTCCCTCGAGGACGACCTACCGTCTTCCACCTCCGGCGTCAGGCTCAAGAAGCACGTCAACAAGGGCCGCTGGACCAAAGACGAGGACGAGGTACGTCACCAGGGGTCACTAGGGGTCACCTAGAGGTCAGGCGGGTCATCTAGGGACGTAATCAGGGGGACAGTCTGAACAAGAGAATACACACATATGAAAGAGGTATTTTGATCCATCCTGGTAATTAGTATTTATATATATACACACTTCCTGGGTCACCCCGTGTGTGTGTGTGTGTGTGTGTGTGTGTGTGTGTGTGTGTGTGTGTGTGTGTGTGTGTGTGTGTGTGTGTGTGTGTGTGAAGATTAAGATGGATTTAAGGGTTTCAGAAGGTATATTTAAGGCTACCATGTGACAGGGGGGGGGGGGTCAGGGGTCAAGAGCAACATGGGTAACTAAGGGTCAACTGCCCCCCTCAGACGGGGTCAGCAGCTGTCAAAGGCCCAGCTGGGCTCGGTCAGACCATCACAGAGCTGTCAGGTCAGCAGCAGCTGTCAAGTCAGGGTTACTGGGGATTCAGTATTACTGCTATTTCATGTTATTGACACTGGTGTGTGTGTGTGTGTGTGTACACTGACCCAGGTAGTGTGTACGTGTGTACAAGTACTAAGAGTGCCTGTGTGTGTGTACAAGTACTAAGAGTGCCTGTGTGTGTGTACAAGTACTAAGAGTGCCTGTGTGTGTGTACAAGTACTAAGAGTGCCTGTGTGTGTGTACAAGTACTAAGAGTGCCTGTGTGTGTGTACAAGTACTAAGAGTGCCTGTGTGTGTGTACAAGTACTAAGAGTGCCTGTGTGTGTGTACAAGTACTAAGAGTGCCTGTGTGTGTGTACAAGTACTAAGAGTGCCTGTGTGTGTGTACAAGTACTAAGAGTGCCTGTGTGTGTGTACAAGTACTAAGAGTGCCTGTGTGTGTGTACAAGTACTAAGAGTAGCTGTGCGTGTGTACAAGTACTAAGAGTAGCTGTGCGTGTCTACAGAAGCTGAAGTCGCTGCTGGAACAACACGGGGAGAAGTGGGAAGTGATCGCTGGCTGCTTCCTTGACCGTAACGACGTCCAGTGTCAACAACGGTGGCACAAGGTGGTCAACCCTGAACTGGTCAAGGGTCCTTGGACCAAAGAGGTTAGTGTCTTCTTCTTCTTCTTCACCCGCTACTGGAGGTACTGGGTAGTAATGTATCGCTCCGTATACA
This sequence comes from Procambarus clarkii, assembly GCF_040958095.1. NCBI lineage: Eukaryota > Metazoa > Arthropoda > Malacostraca > Decapoda > Cambaridae > Procambarus > Procambarus clarkii. The sequence goes on along the minus strand of NC_091195.1, from coordinate 17,391,149 downwards.
TAGTAGAGTATACATAGACTTAGTTACAAACACCTTAATTATCATGATTGTAATCACATGATTGGTTCGGTATTGGATCTTATGGTGTATTAGCTTAGATTGTCTCAGTTATGATACCTATACTATGTAGGCCTACCTTGTTTAACTCCGCTGGATAAACCACCCTGTAGCAGGCTTCTGTCTGGGCCTATGTAGGGCCCCCACAGTGTAGGCCTATGCTGCCAGCATGTGAGCGCAAATGAAGCATTAACATCGTCTGTTCCTGTACCCACCTGTGTGCAAGAATGCCAACTGTTGGGTAATTGGTTCCAGCTTAGTGTACCACCCTTCCTTGAGAGGCCTGTAGGCCTAGTGGCAGACTGTTACAGTCTTGGCGAGACGGCAGGTCAGCCGTGGAAGACGCTGATGCATCAGGTTATAAATGTGTAATACATTAACCTGCTGGAGGTGTGATGGGAAGTTACAAGAGCTACGGGTTCCTCCTCTGGCGTCTGCCAGCACTTGTAAAGAGTTATGACTGGAAGACAGGAATGTGATCACCACTGGTGTACACTCCCGGCCTTGTGAACCATGAACCGTGTCCTCCACCTTGTGTGCTGAACCATGAACCGTGTCCTCCACCTTGTGTGCTGAACCCTGAACCTCCTCTCTCCCCACCAGGAACACGCACAGCTGACAGACAGACACAGAGAGAGACAGACACACACAGAACGAACCATTACACAATGTTGTGCAATTGTCCGGAAGTCTTCCTTTGTTAATATCGGGTCTCTATTGTTCATTTGCTTCCCTCTCCTGCCTCTCCTCTCCTCTCTCTTCTCTCCTTCTTGACCCTACTTTACCTTCTGGGCTTCCTTGGGCTTCCTTGAACCTTGTCTCATAGGCACAAGAGCGGGAGAGGAAGATGGCGGCTGGGCCTAAAATACCTGACCATTTCATGCGGCATGAATTGAGAGGCGGGGTTTGTGCTTGCCGGGGTTCGAGTCCCCAAAGTGGGCGTTTGGCTCCTGCGGGAAGAGTCTGCAACACCTGACTTCCGCAACACACTAGCACAAATGTGTTGCTGAAGCCAAGGTTGAAGGGTTTGACGCATGAATTGATCTTACGGGTTGTGGGGGCTGCTAACACGCACAGCCTCATTGGTCAGGGGTTTGTCAGCGTGTGGAGGAAGGGGGGGGGTTGTTT
>NC_091195.1:17382583-17389464 GCF_040958095.1 Procambarus clarkii | reverse complement strand
CTCTGGTGGTGGGCACCCACAGTAACGTGCCGTGACGTAATCGCGGTGGACAAGAGGGGGGGGGGGACCTGATAGACCCACAGTGGTGGTGACCCCTGTGGCCGGTGGCCCTAAGGGCGAACTTCTGGCCCCCAGGTTAAAGTAGGTTACGTCCTTCTTGCCTGGGGTTACCATCAGGGAAATATTGAAAGAGAACGGGGGGGGGGGGGGGATGAAATGAGGTCGGGTTCAGAGGAGAAAAGACCTTCACCCCCCACCTTCTCTCCCTCCCCCTCCCTGCCTCTTATTCCTCTTTCCCCTGCCTCTTATTACTCTGAGTTGGGGATAGTCCCCCATGGCCGCCCCCACGGGGTTACGGCCGGGGGCTTGGGTTTGAGTCTCCCTCTGGCTTTATCTGGGTCGCCTCTCCTTCTCTCTCTCTCTTCTCCCTCTCTCTGGTTCCCTCTAGGTGTGTAGTGGAGGTGGGAAGGACTCGTCCAGTCTGGTGAATGTACACACACACTAACACGTTCCTCCACCTACTGTTTGACCATCAGTAAACAGGTAAATACTCCCTGCCAGAGGTCGTGGTGCTAGTGTGGGAAAGTGTGGTGGTGGTGCTGTGGCAAGCTTCGCTATGGTGGTGGGTCTTCCATTCCTGGTTGGTGGTGATGGTGGTGGCTTCCGCTGGTGGCTGGTAGTGGTGGTGGTGGCGGCGGCTTCCGCTGGTGGTGGTGGTGGGTCGTCCATTCCTGGTTGGTGGTGATGGTGGTGGCTTCCGCTGGTGGCTGGTAGTGGTGGTGGTGGCGGCGGCTTCCGCTGGTGGTGGTGGTGGGTCTTCCATTCCTGGTTGGTGGTGGTAGTACGGTAAACAACTTGGCCACCAGTATTGTGTACAAGGGATGGAAATGGTCGGTCTACCTGTTGTTGTTGGCGAGTTAACAGGGAAGGGGATGGTGTTGGTGTGACGGGGATGGGAGAGGGGAGGCGGTGGAAGGGGTAGACTAGCTGGTTGAGCAGTGCGAGGAGAAAGGAACCACTCACAAATGAGGGGAGAGAGAGAGGGGGGGAGGGCGGTATTGTAGGAGAAATGGAGTTGATAGTGGGGTGATGGGGGTGGGGATAGGTGTAGTGTAGGGGGGGGGATGGGGTGTTGAGGGGAGGGGGCACTGGCAAAGGGAAGTACAAGGGTTAAAGGAACTTGAAGATAGTCCGTAGTTCCTGTGCACCACCTGTGCACCGCCTGTGCACCACCTGTGCACCGCCTGTGCACCGTCTACTTCATGTGTGTTCCCTGCTGGGGGTGGGGCCTGACGGCTGAGTGAACAGCGGGTCGGATTCGTAGTCCTGACGCTCCAGGTTCTATCCCCGGTGGAGTCAAATGGCCAAAATGTTTCTTTTCAGCCTGATGCTCCTGTTCAGCTAGCAGTAAATAGGTATACCTGGGAGTTAGACAGCTGCTACGGGCTGCTTCCTGGGAGATGTGTAATAAGAGGAGGCCTGGTCGAGGACCGGGCCGCGGGGACGCTAAGCCGCGAAATTGACACTGTCCCGTTTTCTGTTTTGGGTCCTCTGGCAGGTTAGGATTAGGGCACGTTAGTACGGCTGTTTCTTGACGTTGGGAAAGGTTGGGAGGCCGGGCTGTTTACACGACTCTATCCTCCACGTGGTCCCGGGGGGGAGGGGGGGAGTCCCCTTGGAGGAGAACCATTGTTTACTAGTGTATGAGGCAGTACTCACCTAGTTGTTTGCGGGGGTTGAGCTCTGGCTCTTTGGTCCCGCCTCTCAAACCGTCAATCAACAGGTGTACAGGTTCCTGAGCCTTTTGGGCTCTTATCATATCTACACTTGAAACTGTGTATGGAGTCAGCCTCCACCACAGTTTTAAGGGTAGATATGATAGAGCCCAATAGGCTCAGCAGTGGAGTGCTACATACGTTTAGGCCCAGATTACGGTCATGTGTATATGTACTGAGGTAGGTGTGGTGGCGGGGTGAGCTTCAGCTCCTGGGTCGTGTTTCATCTGGATGTTGACATAAGGGGGGGGGGAGGGTAATTACCTGTAGTGGGTTGGCAGAGTTGTCCTGCCCGAGTCTGGGGTTAAGGCTCGTCTTTTAAGTGGTTAAGAGGTAGAGAGCAACGCTCCTCGTGTCTCGTCTTAAGTGTGTGTGTGTGTGTGTGTGTGTGTGTGTGTGTGTGTGTGTGTGTGTGTGTGTGTGTGTGTGTGTGTGTGTGTGTGTGTGTGTGTGTGTGAGAGAGTGAGAGTGAGAGTGAGAGTGAGAGTGAGAGTGAGAGTGAGAGGTCCCAGGCCGTCACCCAGGACGCAGCAGGAAGGAAGAATTGTCCCTTTTCCGTATCGTGGGAGCCCACAGTAGGTGGGAGGGGGAGTCGGCTCCTGTTACCTAGTCTCTCCCACTTGTCCCCCCCCCCCCCCACCCACACTAATGGAATTGATTAGAAGTTGATACCGGAAGAGCAGGGGAGGGGGTGGAGGAATGGGAGGGTTGAGGGCGGTAGACATGATTTATATACAGGTTGAGATAGTAGAATAGGGTAGACTAATTGGCTTATCAGAAGACCCTTAAGGGGGGTGCCAAACTGCTCCCCCCCCCCGTGTGAGGGTCATAGGTAGTGAACCATCATAGTTTCTTGTATGGTTACATGGTGAGGAAATGTGAAAGGGAAAACGTAGGTCTCCTAAAGTTATGATTGACGAGATGTGAGAAGGCTGGACACGGTGTAGAACAACTCTTGAAATCCTCTGCAGGTATGGTCCAGGTACTTGGCCCATATACACAGAGACCATAAGTAACCCATCTGGCATTACGGTGTTCAAGACTAGCTATATGAACACTGCCAAGATCAACCAGGCTGTGATTGATGCGTGAGACTGTGGGGGGTAGAGGCGTCCAAGACGGTGGGGTTGTGTTGTGGTGAAGAGACCGGGCCGTGGGGAGGGTGATCCCCGGTAGTAACAAGAGGGTAGAGCCAGTTATCTCACGCGTCAAGGTGTACATAGTGTTTATATAGAGATTACTCAGTGTTTACTCATGACAACACACCATCACCTCAGCGCTGAGTGCATACTCACCTGTAAGAGTTGAGGGTATACTGACGGCTGGGTGGACAGCGCTTCGGATTCGTAGTCCTAGGGTTCTGGGTTCGATCCCCGGCGGAGATAAATGGGCAAAATTTTTCCTTTCACCCGGTCGGCCGAGCGGACAGCACGCTGGACTTGTGATCCTGTGGTCCCGGATTCGATCCCAGGCGCCGGCGAGAAACAATGGGCAGAGTTTTTCACCCTATGCCCCTGTTACCTAGCAGTAAAATAGGTACCAGGGTGTTAGTCAGCTGTCACGGGCAGCTTCCTGGGGGTGGAGGCCTGGTCGAGGACTGGGCCGCGGGGACACTAAAGCCCCGAAATCATCTCAAGATAACCTCAAGATAACCTTCCCCTGGAGGAGGAGCTCCAAGTACCAGGCCTCTTGGTACCTCTTAGTTCACCTGCCCTCACCTGGTGTCTCCTCCTCACCTACACGTGTCGGGACCAAAGAGCTAGAGCTCAACCCCCTGTAAGCACAACTAGGTGAGTACGTACCACAGGTCACGTCTCGCCTTATCATTATTGCCACAATGATTCTCATCTCTTCCCTTAGTCTTGTATGTCGTGATCATGTCCCCTCGGCTATCATTAATACTGGTGATTTGTTTTGTGGTGTAAGTGGGGCTGCATGTTGTAGTGTGTGTCTGACGTAGGTTTGGTTATGGTGGGGGTGGGTGTAGGGGGGAGGGACGTCTTGTATCTGTTGATCCTAAGCTACTTACCTTATTATTCTCTTCCTTAATACTTCCCTTGCTCTCTGTGTGCCTCTCGTGGTGTCTGGTGTAGAGGTGGTGGGAACGCCACCAATCACTGCAGGAAACAAACAAATTGGTCAAGTGTTGTGTGATGGTGGGGGGGGGGGTGAAGCAGGGGGGGTCATGGGTCTGCTGGGGGAGGGGGGAGAGAAGGGGGGGGGACAGAAGAGGAAAAGAAAGGAAAGGTGGGGGGGGGGGTTGTGGAGGGACAGGTGGGAGGCAGGAAGGGTGGTTCTTGGGAGATGGGGGGGGGGGAGGGGGGGTAATGCCAGGCTGTGTTGAGATGATTTCGGGGCTTTAGTGTCCCCGCGGCCCGGTCCTCGACCAGGCCTCCACCCCCAGGAAGCAGCCCGTGACAGCTGACTAACTCCCAGGTACCTGTTTACTGCTAGTAACAGAAATCAGGGTGAAAGAAACTCTGCCCATTGTTTCTCGCCGGCGCCCGGGATTGAACCCGGGACGACAGGATCACGCATCCAGTGTTCTATCCACTCCGCCACGGGCTCCCTATATATCTATATCTACCGTACTTGTTGAGTTTGAGGTTTATATTATAGTATAGGGGGCTAGTGGAAGGTGTATAGTATAGCCAAATGTTCGGTACTCGTCTCTTTGTGCTTGTGGGGGTTGAGCTCTGGCTCTTTGGTCCCAGCCTCTCAACCCTCAATCAACTGTTGAACAGATTCCTGCGCCTACAGGTTGTGTGTGTGTGTTGGGGAAGGTGTTGTGGAGATTGGGTAATGTGTAGCTGGTCCGTCTGGTGTGAACTGTTGTATCTACTCCCAGATCTTTATCTTGCACGCTGCAAGTCTTCCTGTCATTGTGTTGAAACACTCGTTCTACCATCACCAGCGGTGAGGGTTGGTGTCCCATGGCGTCATTACCAGCCTCCCTGCAGCAGCAGCAGCAGCAGCAGCAGCAGCGGCGTCTAGAGCATCTCCTTACAGCCTGCTGGGAGTCGTAGCGTCCTGCTCACCTGAGAACTTCCTCAAGACGCTATTTCTAGCGTGTAGGTAGAGTGTGCGGGCGACAGCTGAGGGAGTATTGGTTACCGCAGCTGACCAAGACGGCCAGAGCAGCAGCAGCTGTTGTTGTTGACAGTCACTGGATACTCTCTCCCTCTCTCTCTCTCTCTCCACATGCTCTCCTGGACGTCTGGCAGAGGAGGAGCGAGGGATAGGCTAACCCCGTGTCAGGAAGAGGAACACTTCTCTTCCGTCCTGGGGAAGGAAGAGGTGGGCACTTGGCTGGTTGTTGTAGGATAGTTGGGCTGCTGGTGGGCGTGTGATAGGATAGGTGGGCTGCTGGTGGGCGTGTGATAGGATAGGTGGGCTGCTGGTGGGCGTGTGATAGGATAGGTGGGCTGCTGGTGGGCGTGTGATAGGATAGGTGGGCTGCTGGTGGGCGTGTGATAGGATAGGTGGGCTGCTGGTGGGCGTGTGATAGGATAGGTGGGCTGCTGGTGAGCGTGTGATAGGATAGGTGGGCTGCTGGTGGGCGTGTGATAGGATAGGTGGGCTGCTGGTGGGCGTGTGATAGGATAGGTGGGCTGCTGGTGGGCGTGTGATAGGATAGGTGGGCTGCTGGTGGGCGTGTGATAGGATAGGTGGGCTGCTGGTGGGCGTGTGATAGGATAGGTGGGCTGCTGGTGGGCGTGTGATAGGATAGATGGGATAGTAGTAAGGGAGGTAAGACTGGCATTATTGGAGGACAGGAGTGATAAGGGGGGGTGGAAATGAGAGATGGAAGGGGGGGGGGGGAGGAAACAATGAGAGAAGGATGATTCATATCGGAAGGAAGTAGTGGGAGGTAGTGGTGGTGTGGGAGGGTTAGGGGGGTGGGAGACTAGTGTCCTGGGGGGGGGGTGGGGAGAGAGGGGGAAGTGATTGGTGAAGCGTGACACTTTGGTTGTATAGTCTTTACCACATCCTCCACCACCACCATTCTCACAACCACCATTCCCACCACCACCATTCTCACAACCACCATTCTCACAACCACCATTCTCACAACCACCATTCTCACAACCACCACTGCTAGCAGCAGCAACCAGCCAACATGTAGAAAATGTCAAGGATAACACCATTATCTTTGTACACTTGTGTTCAGCACCAGTTGTCCAAGACACAGACAGACAGACAGACACAGACGACGGACGGACGGACGGACTTAGCTCCTGGGCTCCTTGACACGTCGCTACACCACTTTCACCTTTGTTGTTCACTTTCCCACCCACGCCCTCCCCACCCTTCCCATGCCGCCTGTGTCTAGGGTGAGGGGACGGCACACGGCTTCCTGTCCCGCGGCCCCACCCCTCACTTGCCTCTTTCCTGCCTCCGCTGCCCTTGTGGATGAGAGGGTGGGGAGGGGGTGAGAGTAGGGGAATTAGGGGCAGGGGAAAAGGGAAATGTTGCTATAGACTCCTCGGGTGTGGTGGTGGTGTGCCTTGAGGGGGTTGATGGGGTGGTATTGGGGAGGGGGGGGGGGTAGTGGCTCGCCCCTTCCCTACCTCACCATCCCTATCCTTCCCCTCATGTTTCCTGCCCCTCACTTCCTGTTCCTCCCTTTCCCTTTTGGAGTCATTATGCCTCCCCTTCCTTGTCTCTCTCCCCTCTAATCGTGTCTTCCCCTTGGCCCTGTCGTGCTGAGTCCCTCGGGTGTTGGACTGACAGACACAGACACAGACACACACACACACACACACACACACACACACACACACACACACACACACACACACACACACACACACACACACACACACCACACACACACCACACACACACACACACCACACACACACACACACACACACACACACACACCACACACCACACACACACCACACACACACCACACACACACCACACACACACCACACACACACACCACACACACACACCACACACACACACCACACACACACACCACACACACACACCACACACACACACCACACACACACACCACACACACACACACCACACACACACCACACACACACACCACACACACACACCACACACACACACCATACACACACA
>NC_091195.1:17270083-17380083 GCF_040958095.1 Procambarus clarkii | reverse complement strand
TGTGTGTGTGTGTGTGAGAGAGAGAGGGTGTAGCCTGGTGGTTGTCACGCCCCCAGGGTGACGGGAAGTGTAGGTGTGGGACACTTGTAGTGTCCTGAGGTACTGGGGGGTGTAGCTTGGTGGTTGTCACGCCCCCAGGGTGACGGGAAGTGTAGGTGTGGGACACTTGTAGTGTCCTGATGTACTGGGGGGTGTAGCTTGGTGGTTGTCACGCCCCCAGGGTGACGGGAAGTGTAGGTGTGGGACACTTGTAGTGTCCTGATGTACTGGGGGGTGTAGCCTGGTGGTTGTCACGCCCCCAGGGTGACGGGAAGTGTAGGTGTGGGACACTTGTAGTGTCCTGATGTACTGGGGGGTGTAGCTTGGTGGTTGTCACGCCCCCAGGGTGACGGGAAGTGTAGGTGTGGGACACTTGTAGTGTCCTGATGTACTGGGGGGTGTAGCTTGGTGGTTGTCACGCCCCCAGGGTGACGGGAAGTGTAGGTGTGGGACACTTGTAGTGTCCTGATGTACTGGGGGTGTAGCCTGGTGGTTGTCACGCCCCCAGGGTGACGGGAAGTGTAGGTGTGGGACACTTGTAGTGTCCTGATGTACTGGGGGGTGTAGCTTGGTGGTTGTCACGCCCCCAGGGTGACGGGAAGTGTAGGTGTGGGACACTTGTAGTGTCCTGATGTACTGGGGGGTGTAGCCTGGTGGTTGTCACGCCCCCAGGGTGACGGGAAGTGTAGGTGTGGGACACTTGTAGTGTCCTGATGTACTGGGGGTGTAGCTTGGTGGTTGTCACGCCCCCAGGGTGACGGGAAGTGTAGGTGTGGGACACTTGTAGTGTCCTGATGTACTGGGGGGTGTAGCTTGGTGGTTGTCACGCCCCCAGGGTGACGGGAAGTGTAGGTGTGGGACACTTGTAGTGTCCTGATGTACTGGGGGGTGTAGCTTGGTGGTTGTCACGCCCCCAGGGTGACGAAGTGTAGGTGTGGGACACTTGTAGTGTCCTGATGTACTGGGGGGTGTAGCTTGGTGGTTGTCACGCCCCCAGGGTGACGGGAAGTGTAGGTGTGGGACACTTGTAGTGTCCTGATGTACTGGGGGGTGTAGCCTGGTGGTTGTCACGCCCCCAGGGTGACGGGAAGTGTAGGTGTGGGACACTTGTAGTGTCCTGATGTACTGGGGGGTGTAGCTTGGTGGTTGTCACGCCCCCAGGGTGACGGGAAGTGTAGGTGTGGGACACTTGTAGTGTCCTGATGTACTGGGGGGTGTAGCTTGGTGGTTGTCACGCCCCCAGGGTGACGGGAAGTGACGAATAAGGTGACAATTGGCGTCAAGTGTGAGGGGATTAGTGTGAGGGAGCGAGTGTGCTCCTGTAGGGTGAGGTGTGGCACTGGGGGAGGGGGGGAACAGTAGTGGAGAGTTGCACCTCATTGTTCCAAGGTGACCCCCAGCCCTACCCCAGCCCTCCCCTACCTGGCCTCTACACCAGGGTTGGGAGGTCACTACACATGTGTAGGGGGGCGCGGGGGTGTCCCCCCCCCCATACACCACCTGTGTCACCACCACCTCCTACACTTTACCATCTGCTAAGTCGTCTGGTGTTAAGTATTGTTCTACATGAAGTTCTCCTCGGGGCTGTAGCGCAGTCTGGCGCCCCGTGCTGATAGTGGTCGTGTAGTGGTGCGTGTGCGCACGTGCGCCTGTGTGCGTGTGTGTGTGCGTGCGCGTGTGCGTGCATGACATTCCAGCTAACTTGAAGGTCAGGGCTGTGGCTGGCTGGCTGGCTGGCTTGCCGCCTCGTTGCTGAGGGCCAGCCAGAGACACAGGGTCGACACCCTAGACTCATCCTCATATACATACACACTCACACACACACACACTCTCTCTCTCTCTCTCTGGGACCCTCAAGCGGGGTCCCAGAGCTAAAGTTTGATCGTGCAGGCGCAGATAAGTGAAGGCGCGCGCGCACCAAACCTGATGCCCTTGTCAACAAAATATTCTCGCATGCCCCATACCCGAGATGACTCATGCCCCCATCCCTGCCCCACCCACTGTGGGGCCCCCACGGGGGTGTGAAGGTCACCTTGGGGGCCCACAGTGTGGACCCTACCCACTGTGGGGCCCCCACGGGGGTGTGAAGGTCACCTTGGGGGCCCACAGTGTGGACCCCAGCCACTGTGGGCCCCCACGGGGGTGTGAAGGTCACCTTGGGGGCCCACAGTGTGGACCCCAGCCACTGTGGGCCCCCACGGGGGTGTGAAGGTCACCTTAGGGGCCCACAGTGTGGACCCCAGCCACTGTGGGCCCCCACGGGGGTGTGAAGGTCACCTTGGGGGCCCACAGTGTGGACCCCACCCACTGTGGGGCCCCCACGGGGGTGTGAAGGTCACCTTGGGGGCCCACAGTGTGGACCCCACCCACTGTGGGGCCCTACGGGGGTGTGAAGGTCACCTTGGGGGCCCACAGTGTGAACCCCACCCACTGTGGGGCCCCCACGGGGGTGTGAAGGTCACCTTGGGGGCCCACAGTGTGGACCCCACCCACTGTGGGGCCCCCACGGGGGTGTGAAGGTCACCTTGGGGGCCCACAGTGTGGACCCCACCCACTGTGGGGCCCCCACGGGGGTGTGAAGGTCACCTTGGGGGCCCACAGTGTGGACCCCACCCACTGTGGGGCCCCCACGGGGGTGTGAAGGTCACCTTGGGGGCCCACAGTGTGGACCCTACCCACTGTGGGGCCCCACGGGGGTGTGAAGGTCACCTTGGGGGCCCACAGTGTGAACCCCGCCCACTGTGGGCCCCACGGGGGTGTGAAGGTCACCTTGGGGGCCCACAGTGGAGGAGGAACTAGTCCCATTCACTGCTGTATACCTCCAAGTGTGTGTGTGTGTGTGTGTGTGTGTGTGTGTGTGTGTGTGTGTGTGTGTGTGTGTGTGTGTGTGTGTGTGTGTGTTCACTATTGGTATTACTATTCGTGCCTGCAGGATCTACCACTTAGCTCCTGGGCCCCGCCTTTCTAACAGTTAGAGGTGTATGGTGAGAGCCGTCAGCAGTTTACATATTGGTAAACAGCTCACTTAGGGAATCTAGGAACAATTTAGTGTGACGCAAATGTAGTCTACTGATCCTTACGAATACTTGATATATATCGTAAGTTACTATATCGCAAGGTTGATATAAATCAACATGTCGATATAGTACAATCAATTGATATAAAGTTTATATCGTATATCGGCTTATCAGTTGATTTATCTGATCAATAAGGCTGCTCACTTTTGTTCGCTCTAGAATGAGCCTAAATTACTGTTGAAAAAGTTCATTCCCATTACTGTAAGAAACCTTTGAGAGGAAAGACTTGGTTACTGCCATAAGGTGTAGAATGGTATAGTTGGCTGGCCTGCTTAACTGTGTACTTGCCTAGTTGTGCTTGCGGGGGTTGAGCTCTGGCTCTTTGGTCCCGCCTCTCAACCGTCAATCAGCTATACAGATTCCTGAGCCTATTGGGCTCCGTCATATCTACATTATAAACTGTGTATGGAGTCAGCCTCCACTACATCACTGCCTAATACATTCCATGTGATAGTTAACTTGTAGTGTGTATATAGTCTCATGATTGTCTATGACAATTGTAAGCTGGAATATGACTACATAACTGTTCTTCCCAAGACTGTCAGTCTTAGTGAAAGTTGTCCAGGAATGGAAGAAAGTAGCAAGTCTTTATCTGGGACAGATTTAAAGTTTGGGAAAGTGACGCTATTTAAGCCTTCCTCTCCGGGACCAGTGTGGCTACAGCAGTACAGGCGAGGAGTCACAATAACGTGGCTCAAGCACACTAGAAGGTGAAGGGACGACCACGTTTCGGTCCGTCCTGGACCATTCTCAAGTCGATTCTCAATCGACTTGAGAATGGTCCAGGACGTCGTCCCTTCACCTTCTAGTGTGTGGTCTGGTTAACATAGAGCAGTACAGTATTGGTAATGTAGGAGAAGGTGGGGAAGAATGGTGTAGGGACAAGGGTAGGGTCAAAGTAATTGTGGCTCACTTGTAATTACTATCATTACTAACAACAAGAATGTAATGATAATTACAAGTGTACAGTATATGGGAAGTGTTGGTAATAGTCAGTTTGGTATATACTGGTTTACAACCTGTCATAATTAACACTAGAAATATTACTGCTATATGGGAAGACGAAGGTAGGTGCGCGCACTACCAGGGTACCAGCACCCCAGGGGGTGCTGGGGGGTGCTAACATCAATGTGTATGTATATGTATGTTGGGGGGGGGGGGGAGGGAGTAAGAGAACGTAGGAGTGCATTAGTGATGAGGAGGAAGGGAGAGTTGTTGTGCCTGGCAGTGGAAGGGGAGGGGAGAGAGGGGAGGTATGTCAGCCACGTGCGCCTCTACTGTGTTCAAACTCTGGCGCCTTTCCCACGCTTCCGCCCGGGTCGCGCTGATTGGTTCCCGGCCCCCCAGGGCTGCCACCTACTGTTTTTCTACACTTATTTAAGTTCTATTTGTAATATTATACCTTTATTTGACCTTATTTTGTTACACAAACAGATACAAATATTTTCCATTCATTATCAATGTATTATATTGTATTGTTGCTTTTTATATTGAAGATTTTATAGTTGAAATAAATGTAGTGTTGGAGCCGGTGACGTCATAGGTTTCCCATGACGGAAAAAGTGCGGGAAGTTTGTTCTTGTCGACTTGGACTGCTTCCTGTCCATGTGGGGTGGATATGTCTGTCTGTCTGTCCCCTTGCCCTCTGTCACACTGTCCGTCCCCCTGCCCTCTGTCACACTGTCCGTCCCCCTGCCCTCTGTCACACTGTCCGTCCCCCCGCCCTCTGTCACACTGTCCGTCCTCCCCCCCCCCTGCCCTCTGTCACACCGTGTGTATGAGAGTAAAGCCAATACAAGATGCAGACAAAAGCTATTGCCACAATATTTCCCCCACGTTAATGTTCCCACCATAAGGGCTTTGTTTACCAGTGTTGCTACTGGGTCGGCAACACCTCGTAGCGGGGAAGGGATTATGGGATTACCAATATATATATCCCGGCCGGTCTCAATGGATTGCAAATGAGATTTTAACCCATATTTGAATAACAAACGCCTGTCTTGGGCCATTAGTTGAAGGCAAACACTAACTGGAGCTTGATGGTTAGTAGTAGTTGCTGAAGGAACCGCCATCAGTGTAGTGATGTTGGAGAAAACCCCATATACCAGATGGGACGCCACAGATTATATAGTTGGTATATATTCACCAAAAGTTTACTGTTGAACTAAGACAACAGTATACAGGTTCAGTAAAGTGGGCTTAGTGACCTCGCTGTTGCTAAACCTTTAGGCCAATAGCCAACCATACCAGCAGGAAGGAGGCCACCAATTGAAATTGAAATAAGGTCACCTGGTGTAGGCCACACCAGTGAATTCAACGTGGGGGGAGGGGGAGGGGGGTGTTATGATTAATTTGTCATTGGTTGCTGCAAAAAGTTCTATACACGGTTGATCGACCAGTCTGGGTCGGTCAGTTCGTAAAAGATTATAAACCCGCTTATATTGAGTTGGTATAAAAGTGGGTGTGGAGGGGTGCATGTAGCAAGTAGGCTCGTCAAAGGCGCGTTAGTTTCTTTAGATCTCCAACTCGCCGGCCGCCCGCTTCAAGATTTTCCGAAAAAATTATTCCATTTTTAATGTTGACCTTGAGAAAGGTAAGAGGCGTTTCGTGCAGAGGAATTGATTTAATACATTTGAATAAGTTTAAGACTTCCCTCTTTTGTGTTCCATTTTTTACTCCGGAGCTCTTGTGTTACCCCCCCCCCCCCTTCCATCTTTCTCTTTTTTATTATCCTTGCTTTGATCTCCCCCCCCTCCTCTCTCTCTCATATTGCTCCCTTGCCCTTTCATCCCACACTCCCCCTATTCCGACACCCTTCCCTGGCCAGGGCTGGCGTAGTGTTGGCTCTTGCTTCCTTGCCTCTTCCCTCCTTTATTGCTTCTTCTCCTCCTCCTTCCCTCCGGAGCTCACGGCTATGTATAGACTGACGTCACACTCTTGCTTAATGATGTCATCACTCACCTCTACCAACTGCCATCTCCTCCCTCCCCCTTTCTCTCTCTTCCTCTTATATCTCTACGTATCTTTGTCTATTTGTGTACGTGTGTACATATCAGTGTGAGTGTGAATGGTTGTTTGTGGTTCACAAGTGAGATAAGATAGAGATGCCTGTTAGGGGATTAGTCTTCCTTTGCCAAGATATCTTGTCTATTACAGTAATAATGTAAATTTGTTATATTAACTGTAACTGCCAGGTACCTCTTTACTGCTAGGTGTGTACCTCTTACTGTATCAGGGTGAAACTCGACTTGAGAATGGTCCAGGACGGACCGAAACGTGGTCGTCCCTTCACTTTGTAGTGTGTGGATTGGTCAACATACTTGAGCCACGTTATTGTGACTTCGCCTGCATCAGGGTGAAAGTGTTCCACTGTGTTGGTTGTTGACGTGGTACAGTTTGTACAGACTAGTGTACAGTAAAATATGTAGTGGATTAACCTTACCAAAAGCGTCCAAAAAGCTAGCAAGCTAACCCACCAGCGCCGATAAGCGCTAGTATCTAGAAGCCTCATTACGAAAGTTAGAATTTTCCTAAACCACGGCAGTTTTTAAGGTCGGGTCGATTGCGTGAACCAATGTAGTGGGTTAAGTAGGAGGGGTTGATGCCATGGTGATTATTGGTGTGGTACTCTTGTTCATTGTTGTGCAAGAGATGTAGAGAGAGAGAGAAGTTAGGAGTGGGACGTGAGAGAGAAGTTAGGAGTGGGACGTGAGAGAGAAGTTAGGAGTGGGACGTGAGAGAGAAGTTAGGAGTGGGACGTGAGAGAGAAGTTAGGAGTGGGACGTCATCCACGCCCCCAGAATAATTAGTCACGCGGCAAGCCTCCACACATGTAAACAAACCCATCCCACCCTCACAAATTATAACAATCAGTAAATGGAAATATCTTATCTTGAGGTTATCTTGAGATGATTTCGGGGCTTTAGTGTCCCTGCGGCCCGGTCCTCGACCAGGCCTCCACCCCCAGGAAGCAGCCCGTGACAGCTGACTAACACCCAGGTACCTATTTTACTGCTAGGTAACAGGGGCATCAGGGTGAAAGAAACTCTGCCCATCGCTTCTCGCCGGCGCCCGGGATCGAACCCGGAACCACAGGATCACGCGTACAGTGTTCTGTCCGCTCAGCCACCGACTCCCCCCTGTAGTAAATATGAGGAAAGATGTGAAATTGTGTAGAGTATTGAAGAAAAGTGGGAAAGATGTATGGGTTGTCCTTTCAAGTGAGGCATGCCAAGCCTCTGGTGACACACTTAAAGTCTAAGAGCTTACTCTCAAGTGGAAGTCCTTGCACTTAGGACTGGCGAAGTTGCTAACGGGGAGAATGTGCAGGAAACATATACTGCCAGACTGCGGTTCCAGGCCAGGGGCCGGTGATTGATTGATTGATGAAGATTAAGCCAGCCAAAAGGTGGCACGGGCATGAATAGCCCGTAAGTGGTGGCCCTTTTGAGCCATTACCAGTATCAAGAGCTGATACTGGAGATGTGTGGAGGTGTGACTGCACCCTGCGTGACGGGAGATGTCTCCCCCGTGTGGGGCCGGTGGAACACTTGTCTGGGGACCTACCAAACATTGTAGCTGCTTCACACCTGTCTGGTTTAATATGAGGACTCTTGTAATACACATGAGTCCATGTCTCACGTGTTGACCCGTATGTGTTCGTGTGTTGTCTTAAGTCTCTCCTCAGACTCGCCCCCCCCCCCCCGTGCCCTTCCTTCCCATGAGGTAGTCTTGGTTTCCTATGTTCATCCATGTTTCTTACCTCCCCCACTTCCCTACCTCACCCTTTCACCTTCCCTATTCTTATGTTGCCTTTATCCCCCCCTCCTCTTTCCCCACTGTTCGTTATTGTCCCGTCTCTATGAAAAATTCTTTACCCTGACATCTGAATTTTCACTTGACCCTTCAATTCCTCCCTGACCTGGTCATTTTTATTGACCCCGCGCTTTCCTCGACTCATTTTCCTGGAAACTTTCCCCACTGTGGAGCCATACATGCAGCCTTTCTCCTGACCCGCTATTATTCTTCCCGCGCCCCCTTGGCCGCCCCCCATCTTCCTGCTGGAGCAGCCGTCAACGTGACACCGCCACTCGGCCAGGAATGTTACGGAACATCCTGGTTCCTGGGAAGTGTTTGTCCACGTCCCTTTCTCACGCTCCAGGTGTTGGGTAGAGTGGCCCTCTTACCCGAGATCTATCTCCTCGTGTAGGCTCTTTAGGCCCCCCCCCCTCTCTCTCTCTTTCCCCTCTCCTACGCTCCTTGTCCCCTCCACGCTCCCCCCTCCCCCCACGCTACTCGTCTGTCTTCTCATGGTACTTAAATAAGTGAGCATTGGCTACACAGGCGATGTATGCAACCCGGTCTCCGATGTTGACATTACTTACAACAACCATTTGCTCAAAAGTACAAGAATGAACTGTTGGGAATTAAGTTTGTATTATTGAATTATCCCAAAAGTCGTACAACAATGAGAAAAGTAACTGAAGACTCTAAATTTATCCCTAGGATTGCCTGCATGGGTATAGCAAATTTAGGCCTTGTATATATACACGTTCAGCACTAGGCCTATGAATGGATTTTTAAGTTACCTCTTAAAATTACTAGTACAAACATAATATTGCTGGCTGCAACAATCTATTTTTGTATGTTAGAGCAAATAGTTTGTGTAAGTTGTGTGGTGTTAGGAGCGTGGGTTTATGCTCACTGGAGTCTGTGGGTGGGTGGTATCTTGCTTCTCCAGTGTAGACTTTACTGATCCTGTTGATGGGTGTGGGTGTCACAAGTATAATGCCTGGGCACAGTGCAGGGGGGCATGGGTTTGGCATGTTGACATGTGGTGGTAGGTAGTGTAGAGGTCCATGGGTATGACAGGTAGACATGTGGGTATGTCATGGGTAGTATGTAGAGGAGCATGGGTATGACAGGCAGACATGTGGGGTATGTCCATCGGGCAGAGTGTAGAGGGGCATGGGTATGACAGGTAGACATGTGGGGTATGTCATGGGTAGTGTGTAGAGAGGCATGGGTATGACAGGCAGACATGTTGGGTATGTTGTGGGCAGAGTGTAGAGGGGCAGGGGTATGACACAAACATGTGGGGTATGACACAAACATGTGGGGTATGTCATGGGCAGAGTGCAGAGGGGCCTGGGTATGAGAGGCAGACATGTGGGGTATGTTGTGAGCAATGTGTAGAGAAGCATGGGTATGCCAAGCAAATATGTGGGTATGTCCATGGGCAGTGTGTAGAGGGGCATGGGTATGGCGACTAGACGTGTGGGCATGTCGTGGGCGGCGTGTATGCTAATTAATGCTTTGTGAGCAAACTCCCAAAAAGGAATCTGGGTGGAGGCTTGAGATAGACAAGAAGCTTGGTCAATTCAGAGACAACAGGAAGTGCAAAGAGCAGCAACAGCAGCAGGAGCAGCCAAACGTAACAGAACTATATATAGCTAGTCTCCTTTTGATACATGTACAAGTTGCTAAGAGGAATAATAGGGTTGAAATATTAATTACTTCCATAGTTGAATGTTTGTCGCAACATTTATGGATGGAGCAAATAAAGTTGCAGACATTGCTAGAGTTGAGCTGTTATTCATAATTGCATGAATACCCACCAATTGTGAATCTTCTGGGGAAACAATACACACACACACACTATATGATGTTTGTGTATGTCCTTGTACTCTATATTTGTGTGTTTTTAGATCTATTGGTTGTATTAAAACTTAAAAATGGTTTAGATTTCACAAGCCAGGTGTGGGAGACGTCCTTGTAGCAAGTGGTGGTCGATGATCGGGTAAGAAGGCGTCGACCTTGTTGAGATGGTGTAGGTGGCATGTAGGAGTTGTAGCAGGTCTTGCTATGAGGCAGGCAGGTCCTCGGTCTGCCCGTTTTGAACATCATTCTTAGAAGATGTGATTATAGAACTGTGATCAATTTCTGCCCACACCCTTTACCCTCCCAACTGTCATAATGTGGGCATATCTGCTTACACCCCTAACACCTCCGACCTTCATGCCGAGAGGTAGAACTTGAAGACCAAATTACATTCAAGAATAGAATACCATACTTAGGGACCAGGTCAGTGTGTGCCCCCATTTTGTTTAACTTCTCATTGCTTTGCCAAGCATTTTTCCTGGGGCTGAAGTTGTCACATGCTTGTGAAGTATTGAAATGATGCTAGGCAAGTATTGCTCTTATATATTTGTAATAAGTTTACTTATAAAATGTTTTGAATGACTTTATGCATCGTGTACACACCTCAACGCGCTGATTGGCGAGGGAAGACACCAGCTTGGAGTAAGAAAGCCATTACTGCATGTAATGTAAATGTTGTAAATGGTTATTAAGTAATTCAACATGAAAATCTCTCTCATTTTGCCATTTGTAATAGAATAAAATAAAGTATACATCTAGCATTGGAAATAGAGAAGCACTACCTTACTGCACCTGTTATCATCCATACTTCTCTATAGCATCTGATGTAGTGCTCCTTGTGAATGGTCATATATTACAGTACACAATTTATTCCTTCCTTATAAATTTAGAGTAGCTTCTGTCCAGCAATTGCTTTCTGGAAAGTAGGCATTGGTGTGTATACTGCTTTCATCTGGATAATATAATCGATTCTGCATGACGGTGAATTTATTCTCGTGCTTCGTGTGTAACGTATAAATACAGTACAGTAATCATTTATCGTTTGTTAGGAGGACGAGAAGGTGATCGAGCTGGTGGAGAAGTATGGCCCCAAGAGGTGGACGCTCATTGCCAAACATCTCAAGGGACGCATCGGCAAGCAGTGTAGAGAGCGATGGCACAATCATCTCAATCCAGCCATAAAGAAGAGTGCCTGGACAGAAGAGGAAGACCGCATTATTTATGAGGCCCATAAGCAGTGGGGTAACCAGTGGGCCAAGATTGCCAAATTGATTCCTGGCAGGTGAGCTCTTTGGCACCATTGTAGAGCAGTTAGTACAGTAGTCAGTCTGAGGCAGCATTACAAGGAGAGTCTATCAGGTGAGAGCGGCAGATAGAGATGGTACCAAGTATACCGAAAAGTGGGTTTGCAAAAATCTTTGGGTTAAGATGGGGTGTGGTGGTTATACTTGCCCACTCACTCCAGAAGAATTTTGATATGTCCTTTATTTTTTAATTTAACCAGTAAATTGTTTAGAAGAATCAGGCTAGTACAGTATATATATATAACTTATTCTGATATAGTCTGTTGAATTACAATTGGAATAAAAGTAGCATGTATCATCAAACATGATTAGTACATACTGTATTCTTTTCTGTGACTACAATGAACTTCAATAGGACTGACAATGCAATAAAGAACCATTGGAATTCGACCATGCGACGCAAGTACGAAGCAGAGATGACTGCAGCTGGACGCAAGAAGCCGCGTGGTGGAAGACACAGCTCTGGACAGACACCCCCCGTGATGGCTTCTCCAGTGCCTCCACTTTCCCACTATTCCCAGGAATATTTTCACAGACCAGGTTTGTAATGCAGTAATTTACTTTGCACGTCATAGGTACATGAACTAAAGTTTCCCCAAGTTCAATATTGTATGTATTCATCTGAAATTGCCTGAACATGAACAGTCATCACTACTGTACAATACCTTGTACATACATCAGTACAGATACTATACGTTGCTATATGGAATTAGATTGCTATGTTATGAAATGTGTGGTTTTTCTCCAGGCCCATTGATTTACAGTGCAACATGTTTTATAAGGTTTCTCTGGGGCCTATTTCTGAAACCACTGATTTGAGCATTCTATGATGATTCATACCCTCAAAAATAAATGATGAGTAGGCTTCAAGCTATTTTTCAAGCCTTTTCCTTCAATTTGTTGTAGCACATTAATACTTTTACTCCAAAGGAGCACTTTGTTATATTTCTGTGGTTTGTTTGTGTGCAGATGTTATGGGTCCGCCCATTAGTCACAGTGCTCCTCACCTGCCTTCACAAGTACCACCTGCTGCTGCTGCTGCTGCTCCTCACATATACTCTGGTGGAGGGCCATACTCTGCCACACCCCAGCACCACCAGGACTACCACGCTAATACTCAGTATGACTTGCCTTCGGCCATGCATACACCCATTCCCATCAATAACACGTCTCCCTATGGTCAAGAGGCATATTCACAGGTACTGGCTCAGTTTATTTTGTCCGTTTACACATTCGCTCTTCTTTAGTGAAATTTAGATTTTTGCTGTACTTTTAATACCATTTCCTTGTGCATAATTATACTTTACTGTGTTGATCAGGCCACACACTAGAAAGTGAAGGGACGACGACGTTTTAGTACGTCCTGGACCATTCTCAAGTCGATTGTGCGAGTCATTCTTGACTCGCACAATCGACTTGAGAATGGTCCAGGACGGACCAAAACGTCGTTGTCCCTTCACTTTCTAGTGTGTAGTTTGATCAAAATGTTTCAGCCACGTTATTGTGACTCCTCATATGCATACTTTACTGTATTTATATTTGTTACAAAAAATGAGTTTAATGCCAGAGAAAACAGGCATATATGTAAAGTTGTAATGAAAGATAACATACTATGCATATAAAAAAATCCATAAATGCCAGTAAATTAAACTGGTTGACAATAGATTGCTTGGGAAGGGAAGGGAAGGGGGGGGGATGAAATATTATCATTTTGTTTGTGATATCAAGAGCTGTAACTGCTAAGAGAGTGCATGTCTTGCTGCTGTTAGTACTAGTCTCATGTGATGGTGTATTGTGTGGAAGGTATCATGATGGACCTAGTGAGGGTGTAGTGTGTAAGGTATTGTGACTCGACATTGTGTCACGTCTAACAACTTTTGACCCCCCCCCCCCCTTTAATTATTTTTCACTGTCAATTTGCCTCATTATTATGTAAGAAGCAAATAATGTGCTGACGTGGTAACATTGTGATGTTTGTTTGTACAGAACTACTGGGAGCAGAATAGCCCCTACAATAATAACTATGGAGGAAGCATGACCCAGTCCTCCCACCAGCAGACTCAAGCCCCCGTCACACCAAGCACCTCGGTGGACAGTCTGGGGACCCCTGGGGCCAACCAGGTGAGTAAAGCACTCCGCCAATGCAAACCTGGTACAATTTTGGACGTTATGGGTAGGGCTGTCAAAAGTGAGGGATGCTCACCTCCGCAGCTGGCTTCCCCAGGGACCATCGTTGATGATCGTGGCTCGCCGGTTTCAGTCCAGGTTAGTAAATGTCAATGGTAAGCTCCGTAGTTGGAATAGAAGTACTCGTCACACTAAGGATCCAGTAATAAGTTTCTCCTGATACACTCCCATTTGTTGGGTGTTGGCCAGCATGTACCATTGGTGCTGTTGCCTGCAGCAGGAGATTACAATGTCTGATACTGTACCAGTATCCTGGGTATTTTTGCTGAATATATTATATGGACATTGCCTTCAATAATAAATGCTTGTATTTCACATCGGCAATTGAAAATGATTCGGATGGGCAGACGTGCAAATTATAATAAATATACTAGTACAGTGCATTTTTATTTAACGTTCGTAAAAAAGGTACGTTAGGAGATTTGTGTAGCAGTTCGTGTCAGTTAAGTGTTTAATATTCATCAGGTGAGTACATCGACGCCAACGCCGCCGCCGCCACCTGGCATACCTACTCCGCCCCTGAGTCAGTATGGTCAGTACCCTGCTCAGCCACAGCCCTTGTCTGTGTCGTCGTCGTCATCACTAAGCCCACCCTTGAACCAGGGATTCTTGCTCTCCCCTGACAAGACCAGCATCTACAGTGACCTTGGTATCATCTCCCCCCTCAAGTGAGTTGAATGGACATTTTTGTTCATTACACCTTATTCCCCCACTTTCTTGGAATGAGTAGATATTAGCTTTGAGAAAAAATGAGCAAGAGTCTGTTGCCTCATAAGACTAGATGTACAATGTTGCTAGTCATCATATACAGTAGAAGCATATACTAGCTACCTCCTTACAGACTGCTGTCACTCAGTCTTGTTCCTTGCCCTGTTCCTTGCAGTGTTCACACTGTTCGTCCTCATACCTTCAAATTTACTGCATCTTCATCAGTCTATCATTATCATTTAATTCAGTATGTGCTAACCATCTTGTTAAATTAAACCAAATCTTATAATTTACAGACTTTTACACTACATCTTCTTATCTCATTCCTTAATCTGTTGTTATTCTGATACATCACATGTTTTTCAAATTACATATTTCTACTGCTGTAATTCTTTTTCTTGTTTGTTCTCCCGGCATTCTCGCATCTGTACACAAGGGTCGGCACTACCACTATCCCTAAAAACACTGTTCATTCCTAATTTACATTAATATGGATATGGCTATTTATGCAGTTTGATTAAAATAAAAAATTTACCCTTGTACTCCGTTTCATTCCCTTCCATTTTGTGCACATGCACAAACTTTGGTTCTTGCTACATATCACAAAATTGTTTAAATTGTTTTTTTTAAGAGCATAACATTCGGCATAACCAAGGTAACTTAAGGGGATTCACTAATAATTAAATTTTTTTGCAGATATTTTGACGAGCTGGGCTCATTGTCTCCGCTGAAGCAAGAACGGAGCTTGGAGGCCTTCAGAGCTGAATTGGACATGGGAGCCTTTGAGCTTTTGACCTGCAGTCCTGTCAAGGTGAATAATGCGTAGCTTTTCCTCTCACTACTTTTTGTGTAACACTATATTGCTGCTTCATATTGTTCTACTATGGCAAGTCTCTTACTCGGCTGATTTGTATTGTTTTGCTATGGCACGTCTCCCTATATCACTTCTACTTTCTCTTAAATAAATATTTTCCCAGTATTGTTGACGAAGCTAATGTATTGTTGGTGCCGTCTGTAGGGTATACACACAACAGTGTTGTTGACGAAGCTAATGTATTGTTGGTGCCGTCTGTAGGGTATACACACAACAGTGTTGTTGAAGGTAAAGTATGGTTGGTATAGGGATTCCAGGACTGTTGATGAGCTAATGTATGGTTGGTGCCATCTGTAGGGTATACACACACACGCCAGTATCTTTTCTCAACTAAAAAAGGGATTGAGAAGCAAATATAGATTCAAGTTGGTATGTCCTAAATTCCAGTTTAAGGGACAAGTATTGGATTAGTATCTTACGGATTTTTTCTCACAATTTTGGCAATTTGTGAGAATTTTGCACAACTTGTGGTTGTAGTAGTGTACCAGTACTACATTGGTTGTGATTCAGATGACACATCTTAAAGAATAATTATAATAATAATAATATTTATTTAGGTAAGGTACATACATAGAGATTTTACAAAGTTTGTTGGGTTAATAGATAGAGCTAGTACATACAATGCCTAAAGCCACTATTACGCAAAGCGTTTCCGGCAGGAAAAACATTAATGACTAAAGCTTAAAACTAATGGGTAAAAAGAATAAATAGAATTGATGCTTTGTCAGCTGTTCAACCTCTCTGGTGTTGGGGAAGTGATGTATTAATTTAAAGTTGCTGTAGTCATTTGATGGTATTAAGTTTGGTATTCTGTTACAAATATTTGTTTCCTTTAGCCATAGGAAATTTGTGTAGCTTAAAAATGTGACCTAATATTTATTGATTTAATATTGACAAGTCAAAGCTTATGACCTTTAATTATATAACACATTAATATCTTACAGGTTAAACAAGAGTTGCTGCAGGATTTACCACATCCGTCCCCTCTGGCCATCAGCACGAGTGCTGCTGTCTCGTCCTCGTCGTGTTTCACCTCGTGTTCCTCGTCCACCACCACAACCTACACGGCTCCTCCTCTATACATCACAGCCTCCAGTGCTACATGTCCTCCGTCTAACCATAATATGAGTATCAACAGCACGCACAATGGGTCGTTCTCGTCTATGAATTCGTCACGTCTCTCTACGCCTCCCATACTGAGACGGGGTCGTCGGAAGCAGCCATCTCCCACAAAGAGACATCATCTGTCCATTTTGGTAAGAGTGTTGTTTCATTGCATTTATTGTATGTACAAGTTTAGCGGTAACAATATTTTTTAAATTTACACAAAATGGTGTAATTGAAAGTTGTTTGTAATCACAGTATTCGGAATTTTAGCATCTCTTATTTACTTGGTTGTTTTAGAAATTTCAAGTCGTATATATTCTTAATGTCTGTCTGCTTCAGGATCCGAACGAGTCCCTGCTGACGACCCCACAGAAGATGACTCCCGTGAAGACTGTACCGTTCAGTCCTTCTCAGTTCTTGAACAGTCCCAATTTGTCATTCGAGGATGGCAACATGACCTCTACACCAGTCCTCGGGGGAATCCCAGTCTCTCAATCTACGCCCGTCCAACCACTACCATTATCCATACACATTTCTAATCACACGATCACACCCTGCGAGCCCAGTAGTCAGCCTCGGACACCTAAATCCCGTCGCGCTCTTCTCCAGTCTGCACCAAAAACTCCTACACCGTTAAAAAATGCCTTGCGGGAAATAGAGAAGAAGAGCGGTCCACTCAAGCATCTGGTGAGCATGATGGATGAATCTTAATTAGTCTTGAGGGTAATTCAATCATAGAGTTGTCATCCTCATATCTTACTCCTCTTAATTCTTATAGGTCAGTTATCATCACATGCTGATCCCCGGAAAAATAAGATTATTTGCTGATTTGTTATTGCCTAGTTTTCATACGTATGTGAATGTGGTCATAATACTTATAAAAGGATGAAAGAGTTAACCAAGAATTGTGAAAAAATTCTACTACCTAGCTAGTGTTTTTAGTAGCTTGCTAGGTGTTGATGTTATTGTGTACCAGTAACCCTGCTATTGTCTAGTCAAGTTGGTTTTCCTAGCCAATGTTTGAATCAATTATTCGTGGATGATGTTCCCAGACAGATTAGCAGCTAATGAGTGGGTTGTAAGATGCTTCCTTTGTGCTGTGCCAGAGACACGTTCACATGTTACATAGGTGTATATATTCTAGGCCTATATACAGTGCTTGGTTTTTGTCAATAGTACATAGTTATTAAAGCTAAATACACTGTTAACCAATAAGTGAAGCTATGAATCTTAGAACCATCCGACTTGGTTCCTGCTTGATACCCGCTTGATGGGGTTCTGGGAGTTCTTCTACTCCCCAAACCCGGCCCCGAGGCTAGGCTTGGGGTTATTGGGGGTTCGTTATTGTCCTCACCCGTATAACATGAGTTGGCAAATTGTGTACAGTATGTTATTGCTGAGATGCTCTTTGACCCCTCCACTCCACTGTGTACACCTCACTTAACCACACAAGTATTTTTCCTCTCATGCGAGGTGACAATTTTGATGATGGCTGCACATTGAGGGTTAAAGATTAGGGGTGGATCATTAGTAATTCTCTTGTATAACTGGCATAATGACATTACATGTAGCCATGTCTTGGTAAAGTGAAACAAATCATTCCTAAAGCGGCACTCGTTTAAACAACTAATGAATGAATGGTGCGTGTTAATTTTTTTTTTTTTTTTTTTTTTTTTTTTTTTTTTTTTTTTTTTTTTTTTTTTTTTGAGATATATACAAGAGTTGTTACATTCTTGTACAGCCACTAGTACGCGTAGCGTTTAATAACTTGCCTTTAGATGCATTATATATACTGTATATGACATTGGGATTTGTTCAGCAGTGTGAATGACAACCTTCAAATATTTTACAGTGGCTGTTGTATTTACTTTATGATCTTGTCTTTTGTGGTGCTCACAGCCACAGACCCCAACACACCTTGAAGATATAACAGAGATCATACGCAAGGACACCGAGACGGAGCGCACCAAGTTTGAGACGCCTTCCATGGCTAACCACAGCTTCCGAAACCAGGTGTGCATGGGAGGATTTGTTTTTCCTCCTAAATTTGGAGACATTGAATGGTTAAGTGTAATAGTTGCGGTGATAAAGGGCAGTGGCGTGAAGCCTGTAGGGTTTCACTACCTGCAGTGCTGTATGAGAGAAATGGTGCATTGGATACCATTACTTTTTGTCAAGCACATGAAAACAAATTACTGAGCCATCAAATTTACTGTAGTTAAAGATCACAATTACTGAGTATGTAATTTTAAATTTACAGTAGTTTGATAGTGCAGGGTTAATGATTACACTTTTATTAGAGCAGCATAATTGTTTAAAGGATTGTTGAGGATCATGTGGTACATTTTACTCCAACAGAGTGTTTGTGATAGTGGTTATGGTACTTTGAAGCGCAAGGCCACGTCTGCCATTGGCAAGGAAAACTCTCCTAGTAAAAAAGCTCGCAAGGCCCTCCTACACTCGTGGTCAACGCCAGGAGAAATTCAGGTCCCTGGCTTCCGTGCAGAGTCTCTCACCCTAATGCCAGAGACTCCGGTGAGTTGAGCAATACTGGTGTGTGTTTATGCAGTCTTGCCTGTTTGTTAGTACAGTACTGTAAGTCTAATAATGATAAGCTCTGATAGCTTTTCCTCAAGCAACATTATGCACCTGATTTTTTAATTCCCGCAATGCTTGTCAAGCCCATCCTTTGGTTATTTTCATCGTACATAAGCTCCTTTTGAACTATGAGTACAGTTTTACATTGGTAAGGAATGGGGACGAGTGTGACTGTGTACGAGATAAGTGACCAGCCCCGAGCACCCATTACACAATTGCTGTGGGATGTTTTCTTTGACTATATTCGTACTGGATTGTCAATTGATGGAGTACACAATTTTCTCAATATGAACAGCACCTGTCAATATTCCCCCCCTACCCCTTTTGAACATTGGCCATTTTGTTTGTGCTTTACAAAGGTCAGGAGACGTGCACAAAAATTGAGTGATAGTGGCAAAAACACAGCACCATCCCAAATTGATGCACTTTGTAAAAGGAGGGAAAACAGTATTGAACTACCATGTGACTTAAGTTAGGACCCCCTGCTCCTTCCCTTGAGAGAATATAACTGAACTTCTTGAGAAAAGCAAAAGGTTCCAGAGGTTTTGTGAAGTAGAACCAGAGTGAAGACAGAGTGCAGGACAAGGAAGGGAATGGTATTATCAGGAGAGTGCCAAATCATTTTGGCTATATAGCTCTTGGAAGGGGGTCAGGATAAGGATTTGGGCTGGGATGGGGGAAAGGAATGGTGCCCAACCACTTGGACGTGCGGGACAAGATGGACATCCAGAAGCAACGTTAGTGTAGTAATTAGTGCTGGGGCAGTAAAGACAGCTTGTGTAGCTAGACACAGTAAATGAGATACGGGTGATAAAGGTATCATCATGGTTGCTAATGAGATCTTCAGTGAAATGCAACCATTGGCAAAGGCATCGATATCTATTAAATGGCAAACATAATTCCAATATTTAAGAGGTTTTGCACTCTATAGGAAATGATTCGGTATAGCAATTTTTTCCTCAGAAGTGCAATATACTTTATGCACACAAATTAAACTTCTCTCAAATTACAAATTAAACCCAACCTCATGAATATTACATCATCAGTTTAGTGACATTAAGTATTCTCAAGAGAACGGGCTGTACTCTTGTACTGTACTTTCCCCCCAACCCCACCTCTGTACTGACTCTTCATCGGCTTAATTCTTGACCTATTTCCTCAGTTGATGTCCGTGATTATTTAACCGAGGGCCACCAAGCATTGTGACCGATTGAGACGGGAAGCCTGTGGCTTGTTTCATGATTGTTGTTAGATTTTGTTGTCATAGTTTATAGTACGAGTGATCTTTTGCAGAGCAAGAGCCTGATTGGCGACTCCTCCGTCCTGTTCTCGCCGCCCTCCATCATACGTGATACTCTTCCAGAGGAAACCCACCCCCTTACTTCACCGTTGTTGCTGATGGACAAGTCCACCAAAAAGGTAAATGACGATAGTGTATCAAAGTAGAAAGATAGACTACAGTTCAGTAGACGGTAGAGTTGTTTGTAGCAGTAAAACAATGTATAAGGCTTATATTTATCAGTATATTGTATTAAGTACTTCAAAATATAACTCCCAAACCTTTAGAGAAATTGTAGAATACAGTGTTGGAACGAGAGTATAATGGTTGGAGGGAGAGCAGAGACCATGTAGTTGTGTGGGAGTATTGTTTACCCAGCAGCTGTTCCAACACTACTATCCTTCCTTTAATGTTATTCCTGGGACTCTGAGCTTGCCATGATACTATTGGTAATTTAGACAAATCATGTACTACGTAAATGTTTCTAGATCCTGGATATTAGTCTTGAGGGAACTATGTGAAGCATGTATGTGGAGGGAGTAGCGTAGCACTACTGTTGTCATTTATAAGATGTATTAGGAGAGTTGTTGAATAATATTACAGTACTGTATTTTAGCAATCTTATGGTTTGAAAAGCAAGAACAAACATCCATTATGAAGGAAGTGGTAACTGGTACCAAAAAAAAAAAATCTAAAAAATTCTGCCATGACTCTTCCATACCATTCACCATCTGATGAGAGCTTTCCCCTCCCCCAAACCAGCCGAGAGATGGTGAAATTGGAATGGGGTGCGTCAAGCGGATAACCTTCTCGGAGGGCCAGACCACCAAGGCGAACCTCTCGAAGGTAAACGCGCACATTCTTGGGCCTGTCTTGTGGTTAATGGGTATGACCAACCCAATTTGGTCCACTAATTTGATTTTTCGGCATCACTTTCCAGTTTTGGTTGAAACACAGTTTTACAAAAGTTTTTTTCAAGTTTTATTTTTGCTTACTAGGTTGGTGGTTGTACTTGGTAGATGCTTGCATGTTTGTCGTTGGTGACGGTCGGCTGTCCGTGCGGCGACGGTGTTCTCTAATAGTAACAACATACTTGTTCATCTTTAATTTTCTTCTCTATATCAAAATTGTGTTAATGCTCCTCAATTTTTAAGTTGCTCAGTCTTGTAATATTTTGTACTGCTTATGCTCACATTTTACTTGATTTACCTGATTTTGTTTGCACATGTGCTGACTTTATTTTTCTCTACCAATTTTTTTTATTAACACATTTTTTAACATTATTTAATTAAACAATTTTTTTAATATCATCTATGTAAGACAGTTATTTGTAACAACAATATAACTGAATAATTTGCTCCTGGTTGGGTTGGACGGTAGAGCGACGGTCTCGCATCATGCAGGTCGGCGTTCAATCCCCGACCGTCCAAGTGGTTGGGCACCATTCCTTCCCATCCCAAATCCTTATCCTGATCCCTTCTAAGTGCTTATAGTCATACTGGCTTGGTACTTCCCCCGATACTTTCCTACCCTCCTGGTTGGTTGGGGCAAGGATTGTGTGTGAGAGAGCCTTCATGTAACACTTGCCCATTGTTCACTGCACTTCACTAATCAATCCTTGTGATCTTTGTCAGCCTAACACCATTGGCCAAGTGTCTGGTAATGAACTCAAGTTGATGTAGATCACTCGACTTCAAATCTCCCATGCATGATAGATGTAAAAATTGGTATAAAGTTTGGTACTGTGCATCATATATTACTCCCAATTTCATTTGATAATGGGACAGCATAGAG
Source organism: Procambarus clarkii (assembly GCF_040958095.1). Classification (NCBI taxonomy): domain Eukaryota; kingdom Metazoa; phylum Arthropoda; class Malacostraca; order Decapoda; family Cambaridae; genus Procambarus; species Procambarus clarkii. The sequence continues at coordinate 17,358,456 of NC_091195.1, read as the reverse complement.
GAGAATAAGAGGAATGTAGGGAAAGGTTAGATATTGACCCATCCACAGTATCTTCTCACTAACCATTTAAAATGAGCACAAACTCTCAGTTACCATCCATAACAGTACCTCGACTCCATCATATGTATTAAGTTCTTAAATTAATTTGCAGTGTGAAACACTTGAGAGACACTATTGGGTATAATTTTAGCAGTTGCCTCACCGTGGGCCAAAAGGCCTTCAACAGCAATTCCATTTATTCTTGTTTTCACTTTACTAAATTTGTTTCATTTCACATGTAAATTATTACCCCCGTCTGTAACTTTCATATCATAGAGCAAAGAGGTACTAGCCCAGGAAAATATAGTGAAAGGTTATGTATATTAAAAATATTGCCTAGTCATTGATCATGTTATTTAGATTAGACTGTACAGTATATAGTATGATGGCTAGACGCCGCAGCATGGAGGCAGTTGTCCACAACAACACACCGTGCTTCATGCAACCAGGTGTACAGTGTTCCTTACCTTGAGGTGCTTCTGGGGCTTAGCGTCCCCGCGGCCCGGTCGTCGACCAGGCCTCCTGGTTGCTGGACTGATAAACCAGGCTGTTGGACGCGGCTGCTCGCAGCCTGACATATGAGGCTAACTTTCATATACAGTATAAACCCCCTGCCAGCCTTTCCCCTTGTTGCATCCTATGCATAGTTCACATTGAATACCAAGTCTTCACTCACTCGCCAAGGCTGCCTGTCTCCCAGGCCTTGTTTTGCTCCTCTTCCTTACCCCTGAATACACCCACTTACTTCACTAACCTTTCATCCACTTGATCAACATTTCCAGATCTTGTATGTTGACGTCAGTGTTGCAATATATTGATTTTTGCATGTCACATCTCCACGGGTTTTATTCCTGACTTATAAGGAATAAAACTTGCTTCCTTGTTCACCATAGCAAACCACTAATGATTTTTTAGTGTTCATTTCTGCTGATGTAATTGGGTATCCACAGAAGGGATGCCTTTTATGTTTTCAATGCATTACAAATTTAGTATTTGTAAGATTTCTGGAAAATACCTTTGCCTGTTAGAACATAAGAAATAAGGAGCGCAGAATGCTTTTTGAAGCATGCAGCAGTTATTTTATCCCCCCGTCCCTCACACTCTCCTGTGTTTATTGGAGCTACTTTGTGTTGCTGCCATAGTCATACCAGAAACTGGATGGTGATTTAGGAAAGACTTGGGTAAATACTGGTTCGGTAACAAGGTTGTTGATTTGTGGAACCAATTACCGCGTAACGTAGTGGAGGTGGGGTCCCTCGATTGTTTCAAGCGTGGGTTGGACATGTATATGAGTGAGATTGGGTGGTTATAGATAGGAGCTGCCTCATATGGGCTAATAGGCCTTCTGCAGTTACCTTTGTTCTTATGTTCTTATTAGAAGTTAGCACCAGTGTTTGGAGGATGCTGTGCTTTATAGTTTGGCATGTGTTAGCATGTACTGCAGTGGCCAGAAATGTAATGACAAAGGTATTAATGTTGCAGCTGGATGTGAGGTGGGAGATGGTGGCGTGTGGCAAGACGGAGAACCAGCGTCGTCTGACCGAGCAAGCACGCCAGTTTGTCAACCAGAATGCAGCACTAAAGCCACGTTCACTTAACCTGTAGAGTGACCTCTCAGTGGGACCACAGTAAGAAGCTATTTGTAACCAGTTACGGGCCGGTGTGCTCGTTACCTACTGTCATTGCCACGTAGGATGGGGGGCACTGAACATGGCAAGAAAACAAAGTATATCCATATGTTTTGTTTTTAACTTTCATAGTACTAAGTGGGCAAATATATAATATCAAAGCTTCAAAACAAATTCATCATGAGTGTTCAGTTTGCTTCCTATGTTATAATTCTGTACCACAATTCTAGAAATGGTAATTTTCATGATTACCATCTTGTCTTAAACTGGTAACTTTAAAAGCACTATAAAGTGCCTGAGCATTCTATCTAGAATGCAATATATATAATATTAATAAATAGTGGAACCATTACACTATTAATTGTACATTAGTTTGTGTGGTTACGTGTGGTCCCCTGTTGAGGCTTCCCTACATGGCTAAGGACACTACTTGATTTTCTTCTTATGGAGCAGGAGAATAGTCTTCTATTATCTAAGAATGATTCGTGAATTTTCCCGTGGGACAGTTGAAAACCTGCGCGTGTCCTACGGGAATAATATCGTGGGTCGTGTCTTTTGAAGAGAATGAAAGAAAGTTGTCCTGTTGTTTACTAGGATGAAAATCTCATGCGAGAGGTGATGTTGAAGGTCAGTTATATTAGCAAGGTTAGTGTGTATAAGAGGAAGCTGCATTGGTGAGGTGGACCATTGTGAGACAAGTTGGAAAAGCTGGAGCTGTAGTGTGACAGCAAGTTAAATTGACATTAAACATGCTTTTGTGAACATGTGATTTTTTTGTCTTTGCACTTGTCTCGCTCTGCAAGTCTTGCCAATGTCTTCATCTTTGCGTAGTATGTTATAGAAAAACCCAGTTATTTTCAGACCAAAGTATCGCTGGCGCGAGAAACATTTGGCAAGGGCTCTCTCACTAAACTTGGGAGTGCTGCCAGACTTGAGCCAGCGTGTAATAGTTAGGTAGAGACTGTGAATGGGGTGTGATATAGGGTGACGTGTTTTTATTTACTTAATAATATACAAGCTTGGGTTGGAGGCCGGTAGGTGCATCAGATATGTAATCGTGTATCAATATAATGAACAAAGTATTTAACACCAATAATCTCATTAGCATTGTAAATAAGTTGTGGCTTTTCACTGGAACAACTTTGTGTTGGTCCCGTATAACCCGCTGCCCTCGTGCCTCACTTGTGTAAAGGCTACAGCCACGGAACAAATATTTTTTACTCTGCTTGGCTTTTTCAGGAAGCTATTAATCATTTCATTATGTTTTTGTTGGAAACTTATAATTTTATGTTAAATATTTTAAGCCTTGTCTATATTTTCCCCTCAAGCCGACTGTTTAAATGGCTTTAATTCCCATCATCTCTTGTATATGAACTGTGTGTAACATTTGCAGTTGGTATTGATAGAATATTATTATTTGCACCTATTTTGTGTAATAGAAAATGGGACGGGCTGTGCTGGCAGTGCGTTCACTTCACTGTCGCAGGCATCTGTTGCTGGCAACGCTGCAAGGCTTGAACTGTATAGACTAGTACGGACTGCACATATTACCATTACATTCTCTCGTGTCAGAATTGTATTGTCTGTATTCCACCATCACATATCTTGTGTGTTAAAGTATCTAGTACAGGTACTTTTGTTTTTTAAGAATAAGGCTTTAATGGAGCGCATACTCTTGCTTGTGGTGACTGTAATACCAGCACAGTTTGTCCCAAACACCCCCATAATCCCATAATGTAGTAGTGTAGAATACCAGCTAAGGAGAGGAAGCTCTAAAGTATTTGCCTAATGGGTTCTATATATTTAAAAAAAAAAAAAAAAAAATCTAAACAGTTTGCATGAAGAGACCTGAGGAGCTGGGGGGTGAATCTAGTGTTATGATTGGTCTTGCACCTAGTACGAGAGGTGTAGCACTTCCCATGGTGTTGGCTACAGCTAATGCTAACTTTATACAGTTTACTTCCAAACAATATGGTTTTAAAAGTAGTGTTTACATAACTAAAATGAGGCATCATAATTTTTGGCATTTCTACCAGCATTTTATGATTTATATAATTATTGTACAGGATGTGTGTAGCAAGAGATGCTGTAGTTTATTAAAAATATGTACTGTATATAACATTACACGTCCGCCTATACTGGGCACAATGTCTCCCAAGAAACTGTCGTGTGTGTGTGTGTGTGTGTGTGTGTGTGTGTGTGTGTGTGTGTGTGTGTGCCGTTAAATTATGTTTAACAAAAATAAATCGGGAGTTGTATATATAATGTCTTGAATGTTTTATCGGCATTTCAATTTGATCAACTGTACCTAATAATAGGCTTAATGAAGGTCTTATAACTCTTATTTCAATTTTTTTTTATAATGTTACTTGTTTGCAGTGAAAATGCAAAAATGTATGTGGCCTAATAATGTATGACTAAAGTGGTATGAACATGCTATTGCATGATTTTTTTTTAGTTGTGGCAGCGATGCCGTCATTAGCATTGAGCTCCGTCTTTGCCCACCTTCTCCGAGTTTACTTACCTGTGATACTACATTCAAAATTAATGGCCTCACTAATAGATGTAGTTCATGTTGCAGAGTGCACGTAAATGTCAACACATCCACACATTGCTAACTGGGGAAAGTGACAACCTTTCCTCTGTCATGGATACTTCATTAAGAGTTCACATTTGATGATTGTCTTCCATGAACCAACAATGTTATAACTTATTTCTAACGTGTGGGGTTTTGTTTCAGCCCATTATTGTGACTACTGAAAGCATTACATAATTAAAATTACTGTAAACATAATTCTGACTATTACCAATAGAACTCTTATGAGGATCCAAGATTTTCCAAAGTGGAAGGTTCCAGTGTAGTTTACAAACATAATATATATATATATATATATATACACTTGCATGTGACTTATATACTTTGACTTGAGCACAATAGCTATATAATATAGATACACTAGTGATTTGCTTTTAGTTAGACATCACAACTATACATTTCTGATGAATATTTTGCCCCTGAAGACTCCCTTCTGAGGGTGTAGCCAGAGTAGGAAAGGCTCCAGGCAGTCCTGTAGAAGATGTCCTCGTCTGTGTGTACAGCTCTGAAGGGCTGAGTTTATTGATATTGATCATATGGCAGGCGAGGATGGCTCTCTCTTAACACTGTCTTCATATGAGTAAATAGGCAGTATGGCTGGTAGTACGTCCCATTACTCGATATTTTTGTAGTCTTTAACGAGGACTTGACATGGTGAGAGTGGCTGTAGGATGGAATGTGCATATGTACAATTTACTCTGTAAATTCATGTTAAATAGCCACTAATTTTTTTTATACTGATGGCTGGATTTTAGTGCTTTGGTCTGCAGTTCATTGGTAGGCTTACTACCATAGAAAATTAAATTGACAGCTGTGACTGCCACCGACACTGTTAATGAGTAAATATTACTTCTGTGTTGATAGTGTGTTATTCGTGCATGATCATAAATGGAGTAATGTAGTGTGCGTGTTCCTCGTGGGCTAGATCTTGATGGGTAGCGAGCACATGGAGTATACAGCAAAAGTAGACTCATCCCCCAAACTCCATCAGTCTGCTCTCAAAAGCTAAAACGGGTGTATTATTGCGGCCAGAAATGTATGGCAGAGTTTAGTGGTTTGTTCAGTTGATACGTGATGTCACAAGTTTTTATTTTAACCGGTTTTGTGAGAATACTTTTAAAATACTAAGTAATTAATTACTATTATACATGTTCCTAAAAAAAAAATTGGAATTTTAATACTGATCCATTGTTTTGCAGCAATTTTTTTTTCAAACCTAGGATAAAGTAGAGGCCTATGGGCTAAATTTGGTCAGAGTTTTCCAGTTTGTAACATTAGTGTCGGCCTGTAGGTTTGTGGGCAATATTGGTCCTGTAGACACACAGTGCCAAGCCTCGTGCCCAGAGTATGTTTAGGGGTGAGCACATTGTTTAATGTGCTAGGTGTGCATTTGTCATGGTGATATTTTAAACCTGTTTTCTTTAGCTCATTTTCAGAAATACATGAAGATTGTTGTCATATACTGTAGAGTATAACTTTATTACTACTTCAAGCAGGCTAGGAATATCCCATGACTTGTAGACGTGTCTATTAGGAGAACTTTTGAAATACAAAAATGTGTAAATAAGTGACTGTTGATGCTTCTGGAGTCCACAATGAACTTTCCTCTGTCCTAGTCATCTTGACCCGCCAGCATTTTTCATTCATTTATAGTTTCACATGCCGATTGTTTTGAAGATATTCGGGACATGTTAACGACGGGTGCAAAGCGTACACATCAATGATGTATATTACTGCTTTATATCTGGTTGTTACCATGTCCATCCTCTGATATGCTGAACCATATTTTGAACTATATCTGTATTGTGTTGCTGAGGGCATAATTGGTACCAAATATTAAAGCTTCTCTTATGCGAGTGATAAGTGAATTATATTTAGGTAGGTCACAGCATATTAGCGGCATAGGATTTGTCCCAAGTGAAATTTTGTTATAACGGTCAAGGGTTACTTTGTACAAACTATTGTTTAATGCAAGTCTGTGCTTTATTCATAATCATATTTATGAAGGAAAAAAACACTTAGTACAGTCTGATTGGCAGCTGTTTCTGGGGACCCATTAGCTGACAGGTAAATAACTATTTATTTCATTATTTTGCTGCTACAACTATTTGGTTTAGATTGAAATTAAATAAATTGAATCGGAATTTTGTTTCTCGACCCTCAAATTTTGGTTAAAACTGTGGTGGTATTTTCCCACTGAAATAACAAGAATGTCATCATTTGATATACAGTATATTATCCTTTTTAACCCCTGCACTGCGCACCTGTTTTGGGCAAAACCTTCATAGTGCAATTGTTAAGGACATATTTGTTTTTTTATATACATGTTCAGGTAAAGTTCATTTTGAAATGTTTTTAAACTCTACTATTTTCATTTCAAAGCAATGACAAAAACAATAAAAAACATATAGCCCAATTAAAAAAAAAAGTACAACTCTCGGAATGAGATTTCTCGGTTGGCGCAGCACAGTGGTTAACAAGGAAGCTGTTACTGTTGAATTCCTTGGTCCTATTATTTAAAAACCTGGATGGTAAGAATAGGGACCGTGGAGGACATTAAGGCAAGAATACTAATTAACTAAAAATTTTCAGAAAACACACTGCAGTCTAGCTATAATGGAAAAAAAAAAACGCAGCTGGAAGGGAACGGAACTATCGGGAAAGTGTCAAACCATTGACTATATAGCACTTTGACCTCTCGGGTCAGAATAAGGATTTGACTATGATGCCGACGGCCTCATTCTGGTTGCTTCCAGCAATTGTTTAAATTATATTACAATCTTAAAATTATATAAAGACTTCACATGATTGTTAAATATTATTTTATTTGTTCCCAACATACTTCACAAGTGAATAAATTTGTGCAGAGTGCATAATATTGTGAAAGGAGAGGCTCATTTTACTTGACTTCTCTGAGGGCATTCTTCATGAAGTTGGGCATGACGAATGAAGCGCGGTGAATTTCTGCGTTATAATACTTGAGGGAGAGTGAGTTTGCCTTCTCGTCATCCCACACTGTCACAGGTTCTCGGAAGTTAGTTGCCTGCAAAGTAACCAAATATTGTACACTAGTAATACTTGTAACAATTTCCCATACTAAATGAGCAGGCATGTGTAAATCTAATCATATAGAATGTTTATTTTATATAGTTGCACAAGATAAATGATAAATTTTTAGGTGAAGCCCTTTAAAAGACTTTGCAAAACTTATTATAATGATGTCCCTTACTATTTCCAAACAAATCCAAAACACCCAGACAAAAATCATTGAAAATGTGATTGGAGCCATATTAAGTTACCATTCATACCTAATAATTCCTGCACTGTACGGGTTGATTTCACAGAGCAAAGTTATAATTTCAACCTGTCGTATGAAGGGCAACAACCAAGAAAAGGTCTGTGAAAGATTTAATCACATCTACCTTATTGCCCAAGCCTCCAAATCTCGATTTCAAAGGGGCCCAGATTTTTCTGAACAAAAACCTCCAATTAAGGGAAAAAACATAACATTTGGTTTTAAATATGCTCAGTGGCTTTCCTAAGGTCTAACTTTCTTGCCTCCATCTATGAACTCAGTCCCATCATCCTAAGCAAATCCCCACAACCCCTGCTTCGGCAAACTCTTGTTTGTTAAAACGGGTAAACAAATCTGGCATGCAAAGTGTGTTCCAACTGGTGATTCACCGAATTGAGGTTCGTTGAATAGAAATTCCACTGTACATTATATATGACCCTATTACACTTATATTTTACATTTTAAGAAGGTAAATAATTATACATATTCTACTCACAGAATTTTTACTACAGAGAATAAAGCCAATCTGTCCTGAGGGATATGTTGGTGTGCATGTGTGTGCGTACTCCACTACAGGGAAGATCTTGCGGCAGCTTGTCACCAAGCGACTGATCAACTCGGCATGGAGCCACATGCTCTCACCCTAAGAAATAGTACAATTATGTTAGTTATTTTAATTTCAGAGAACTTATATTTACAAATTTATAAAACACATACCATCCAATTTTTTTTTTTTTTAAATTGTTTCACTACTAATCTATCTTCAATGAGATGAAACTTTATTGTGACATCTTGCCTCTCAGGGCTTCATATATACATGTCCACCATTGTACATATATACATTGTCCACAAAATATGTAAGACTGTGGATAAATTTGTTAGACATATTGCCTGTCTATCTCCGTGGCAGCAGATCTGGTATTCCCTATAACAATCCCATCTATCTTTCTGAATTTTAGTCCACATTGTCCCTCTGCAGTTCTACGGCAATGAGCTCGGACAGCATTCTTATGGGATGCTGTCCCATAAGAATGCTGCTGCCCCCCCCCCCCCCCCATGCTTCACTGACCTCACTTCAGACCTTACTTTCCCTTTGCCTTCAGTAACATTATCATCATTATTTACCTTGATACTAACACTACATCCCTAAACTCACTATTTCTAACTGCTTGCAAACAAAAATTTTAATTTTGTTTAAGATGAAATGTAGACCAGCAGGAAATAATTTAATATCCATTCAAAAAGTTGTAGTCGAGACATTACAATAACAAGCCATTACAGTAGAAGCTACCAACCTGACAGCACAGGATTCCTCCTGGAGCTAACTTGTCCTTCATCCGAGAATAATAATCTTCATTGAACAGCGACACTGCTGGACCTAGAACAATGTTTATTAAACCAACATTGTATTAAGATTATATAATTAAGGAAAAGTTTATTTTTTTTTAAATACTATAATATGAATATAAAATTTGTTTTATTTTTTGAGTGAAGTTGTTCCCGGATGTTGCATGAGCCTAAATGGGCCGGGGAGGTGGTGTCTCCTGCCCCACGCTGGGCTGGGGAGGTGGTGTCTCCTGCCCCACGCTGGGCCGGGGAGGTGGTGTCTCCTGCCCCACGCTGGGCTGGGGAGGTGGTGTCTCCTGCCCCACGCTGGGCCGAGGAGGTGGTGTCTCCTGCCCCACGCTGGGCTGGGGAGGTGGTGTCTCCTGCCCCACGCTGGGCCGGGGAGGTGGTGTCTCCTGCCCCACGCTGGGCTGGGGAGGTGGTGTCTCCTGCCCCACGCTGGGCCGGGGTGGTGGTGTTTCCTGCCCCACGCTGGGCCGGGGTGGTGTCTCCTGCCCCACGCTGGGCCGGGGTGGTGGTGTCTCCTGCCCCACGCTGGGCCGGGGAGGTGGTGTTTCCTGCCCCACGCTGGGCCGGGGAGGTGGTGTTTCCTGCCCCACGCTGGGCCGGGGAGGTGGTGTCTCCTGCCAACGCTGGGCTGGGGAGGTGGTGTCTCCTGCCCCACGCTGGGCCGGGGAGGTGGTGTCTCCTGCCCCACGCTGGGCCGGGGAGGTGGTGTCTCCTGCCCCACGCTGGGCCGGGGAGGTGGTGTCACCTGCCCCACGCTGGGCCGGGGAGGTGGTGTCTCCTGCCCCACACTCATGACCTCACCCCTCACCCTTCGTATACCTGCTGCCTATTACCAGTCGCACTTGCATTTATAATTAATGTTTTTAGGGAACATGGAAAGCACCGATCCCATTTTTGAAGTATTGAACTGTATGGATTGCCCGGTGCTGGCTTTGTAACAACATACCAATTTCTAAAATCAGTACTAACATAACACACTACAGTGTATCTTTTTGAACATATAGAAATACATATGTGCAATGTCTCCCTTCCCTAATTACATGACAAGACCATTGGAGATGTTCCTTGTTATGGTATGAGGGTTATAAGGTTGTCAAGAACCTGTTGGGTGACAACGTTCTGGGTGAACCATGTAGGCTCCTATGTCATTTTAAATTAGTAAGGTGTCAGAGGATTGGTAATTAGTACTGGAAATTAAATGGGAAATTTAGATGATATATGTGAAAGAAGACTGATAATATTGAATGAAGACAAAAGGAAGGAGACAGAAGGAAACTCAAGTGTGTGAAATATGGGTTAATGATGAACTGTTGGAAGTGGTCATTTAGTTTATTACCTCAACTCTGTAACTGTCCAAACAAAAATTTGTGCAGAAGGTGAGAGTAGATAAGCCTGGATGATGTGGCATGGCACAAGGAAAGCCTGGGTGATGCGGCGTGGCACAAGGAAAGCCTGGATGATGTGGCGTAGCACAAGAAAAGCCTGGGTGATGCGGCGTGGCACAAGGAAAGCCTGGGTGATGCGGCGTGGCACAAGGAAAGCCTGGATGATGTGGCGTAGCACAAGAAAAGCCTGGGTGATGTGGCGTTGCACAAGGAAAGCCTGGGTGATGTGGCGTTGCACAAGGAAAGCCTGGGTGAGACGCAGCTGCGGGACTCGTTAAAGAGTGGTAAGCCTTACCATCATGTGGGCATGAGAATAGAACACATAAGTCACAGCGGGAGGAATGGACACACCAAGATGTACTTGTGGAAGCAGAAAGATACACAGAGGTAGAATACCTTTTATTCTTTACTATTTCCATGATGACTTCAACAAATCATTGGATTGAAGAAAGTGTATTGAGACTGTTTGGTCACACTGAATGAATGGATGAGAAAGTGGTGAAGGATGAATATTTGAACTAAGTCTAAGGTAATCCAAGGAGAGAAGGTACTCCTACTACCTTACTCTTCACTATATAAAATACCAAATGGTATTATATCTTACCATCTTTAGTTTCTCCATCATCAATGCCAACCACAGGATCTGACGCATCAGTGATAATCACATCAAATTTAGCATCTGTCTTCTCCAAGAACTCTGCACCATCTCCAGTATGCAATGTCAGTTTAGGGTTAGAGAATCCACAGCCCATAGATGGCACAAAAGTCTTGCATGCATCTATCACCTGTTACAGAATCCATATGGAGCGTCTTATTATATGCATAACATCATGTATCTTATATGTCTTCTTATAACCCTTTTTGCAATGTTAACAAAGTTACAATGTGGGTTTTAGAGTAACATAGACACAAATGTATGTCAAAGCCTTTGAGAGAATATTTTTCACCTTTTATATTAACTGCTAATTTTCAATATATAATACACATTAATCTACATACTGTCTGTGCTTGGTAATCCAAATCATTTTATTAGCTAGATGACCATTTGACTTGGCTGAATTTCATACCAGGAATGTCCAAAAAATTGCAATATTTTGTACCACGACAAACAATTCATATTTCCACAGGAAAACTGTGGAAAGAAACCATTTAACTGCTTACTCCAAAATGATTCATATAACATTTTAATCTTAATTCCTATTCGAGTTAAAGTGCCAAAAACCCAAATTTGGATTACCTCACTCTTACAGTATAAAAGCACACACTTTGCATTATTATAGTTGCCAAAATTAACAATGAAATATCTGTGTATAAATAGTCAATTTTATCTTTTCGACTTAAGAAAATCCTTATAAGCACTTCATCAGTTAGACCAAAATAACTTACATCAGCATCAATCTCGCACTGGATGACCTCCTGCACCAGCGGGTGCTTGGCCAGCTCCCGCGCCACTCCTCCGTCCCCTCCACCAACAATTAGCACCTGCGGGTTAACGCCTCACTATCAAGCTAAAAACTTGCGTGTATCTACCTTAGTTTATATAACGTTCTGAATGGTATAATAAAATATTTTGTAACATTTCCCTAATTTCACATCTTTAGAAAGTATAATGTTGCACACTAAAATTAAACAGGACATCCAAAGAACAGGTGTTGATATTGATGTTATGGAGCAACTACTTTAATATTGTGTGAGCAGCAGCAGCACCAGGTGCACACGCCAACCCGTTCTCGCAAATTTAATAAGTCAATATTGACTTATTAGTTGCGTGCATAGATGACATACTAAACATAATAGTTTCCCTTGAAAAGCTTCATAGAAAACACCGACCTTACCTAACCTACTTAGTATGTTAAAATAAGCATCTTATAGCTTCGTAATTACAATTGTTACTTAACCTATTATAGGTATAGGTTAGGTAATAATTGTAATTACGAAGCAATAAGATGCTTATCTTAACATACTAAGTAGGTTAGGTAAGGTCGGTGTTTTCTATGAAGCTTTTCAAGGGAAACTTTTATGTTAAGTATGTCACCTATGCACATATTTAATAAGTCAATATTGACTTATTAAATTTGCGAGAACGGGTTGCACACGCACCCACTAACACACAAGAAAAGTATTATGGAAAAGTAAATGATAGAAAACAAAAATAGAAGTTATAGGAAATGGTGAAAACATATCATCAGACCCAACTTTCAATGTAAATAGAAAGAATAATACATGTAAAAAGTGAATACACTCACCTTAAGTAAATGTAATATGCATGATAGTTCACATGGGAAAGAGTTCTGCGGAAAGACCTATTTTACGAGAGTTGAGCACGTCAAAAAGGGAGCCAAGCGGGACTGGCAAATGCTAGCAAGGACTTGGCCAAATCATTTGACAAGACTACAACAAAATCATCATCTGAAACACTGCTCATAATGCATTTTGGATGGTACAATAGAGCTACTGTACATTCAATACAACACAACAGAATGGACTAAATGGGGCCAGAATGAGTCCAAACATTCAATATCACTTGTTCATCAAGGATTCTGGCTCTTTCCACTACTACAGTGTACTGTATAGGGTGATTTACCTTCCTGGATAAGGGTGATTTACCTTCTTGGATAAGGGTGATTTACCTTCTTGGGACTGGGATGTGGTTTACCTTCTTGGGATTGGGATGCGAGTTGATTGGTAGAAAGGTTATCATTTCCTGGTAAGACGCCTCATCCCTCTCGGTGAACTGGATGGCTCCGTCCAGCACCAACACTTTCCCATAATGTGTGCTGTCGACCCCACAAACAAAACTGTTATTTTACTCATTTGCAGGGAAGTCAGAGTGAATGGGGAAGTATGGGAAATGGATGGGATAGTGTAAACCCTGGCCAGGAAGTAGATCATTAATATATACAAGCCCTACAGACAATTTATTTATAAAGGGGGAGTATAACATCAACAATATGTAACTAAATTGACCAAACCACACACTAGAAAGTGAAGGGATGACTATATTTCAGTCTGTCCTGGACCATTCTCAAGTCACAATTGACTTGTGAATGGTCCAGGATGGACCGAAACGTCGTCGTCCCTTCACTTTCTAGTGTGTGGTTTGGTCAATTTAGTTACATATTGCGTCTTTTAGAGAGACTGGGTTGCGTCTTTTCTGTGAGCACTGCATGCTTATTTTGGGGAGAAGAGTCGTGGCTTTTTTTCACCCACTTTTAGTTACAGGTCACAATGATGGCAAGGAGATATCTGTAGGCTTTTTATTTGGCCTTAGCTTAGGATTTTTGGAAGTCACAAGTGGTATTCAAGGGTCTGTTCTGAGTGTGGTGTCTTTATTGCAGAGCATATGTGTTCTCCATTCCTCTGTTTCTACATTCAGATGTTGGCCAAAGAATGGGAGGGGGGAATTGATGTAACATATTCCCTTCTAGTTCAATCCTGTCTTTCTCAAAGAGCAAGAAGGGCTCACTAAGAGCATGATCCTTCATCTGTAGGAGTCAAAGTTTGTGGTTTACCAGATGGTTTTAATCAGTCTTGGCATGTGCCTATCTACCCAAGGTTCCAAAACTGGTTGGGGTTCTGGGTCGCTCTCACCTTCCAGTACTAACCTTTGGCTTCAATATGCTTTCTAGTTTCACCAGCCTTACCAGGGAGGTTTGATAGGAGCTTTGTCTCTACAAAATCAATGTCTTGATCTACCTTGATGACTGGATCATTTGAGCATCCATCACCATACTTCCTTGATAGACTGAGCTTGTCCACGTAGGTGCCAGGATCCATCACCTTACTCATGTCAGGAGATTGAAAGACTTGGGACAACTTAATTTCACTTGTTCGAAACAATTTTCTTATTTTATGCTTGCTTTTGGCATCAGGATTGCTGTCATGGCTCCACTGACCTTGAAGGATCTGTGGAGGTTTCCTCTGGAGGCTTTTTAGCTCAAATTTAATGGAGGGTTACAGTTCATTGCTTTAAGCTTTTTACCAACACATCCAGCATGGGTTTGGGTATTTCTTCTCTCCCCCCATGCCAGTCATGGGGGCCAGTCGTCGTTGTCTTTGTGGTCTCGCATCAACATGCCTGAGAAAGCAACTATATTTACAGCTTAGAAAAGTGTTTATCACATGTACAGATTCTGAAAGAATGCAGGAGTGAGGAATGGAGTCTAACCACCACGTATTTGTCAACTAAGAGTTGCTCTCATATTAAACTATTTTAAAACTTAAATCGTGGTACTGTATTTTGATCCCAACATTCCCATGTTTGTTTACTTTGTAAGTTCAAGAGAGACATAGTATCTATCATTTTACCTTACCCAGAAGTTAAATCTTAGACCATTTTTGCTTGAAGAGCGAGCCTGCTAATCACTGCACCACACAAACATCAAATTCACAGAAGAACCACGATGGGTGGCCACTTGCATAAACAGATATAATCATGATAGTGTATGGTGTTAATTCTAAACAACAATCAGCTATTTGTCTGACCTTTCTAGAACTTGAATTTTCTGAAATTGACTTTGTTTTTCATGGAGAACTTGTTTGATCTGAAGCGAGAGTGCCTGGCCGGGCCACATGGGCGAGCGCTCCGTGTACCATCCTTTAAGGTTCTCGTCCATCTTTCCTGTCAATAACACAACTTTTACTTCTATGAAAATGGAATTCTAAAAAGGTCATTAACCTTTAAAGTGCAGTTGTCTTTATACGTTGACCCCTAGTTTAAGTTCATAAAGTCATATGTTGACTTTAACTATCACCCATTTATTTACAAATGATAAAAATAGCTATAATACTGTGCCAAGATCCATAAGGTTATCTTGTACCACAAGCAATGCAATTACTGTGGAATTACAATTTGGTGTTTCACTTTTGCATTTGAATACAATATTTCTAGACATTACCTGACATAATAGGAGCAAAACACTTCTTTTTAGAGTTGTGCTAGGAATAGATTAATGTGCAATATACGTGTACTGTACATATTACAATGTAAGCCAATTTACTTTAGTCAATCACCATTTTCTATTAAATTCTCACTGTCTTTTAACCGTTTCTGTCCTGCCTGAGGAATGTGTGCAACAGAATTGTGCATTAATAAACAGAGTTGTTCCACACATTGTGCAAACTAAAATGAAACGGGAAACACACAAACCATCTAAGACAATCCTCATAACACATGTTCCTCCTACATGTGCAGCAACTCTGTACTCTGGCCCCAGCACGACAGAATATTGTTGTATGGTGCACATACAATAATACTGTACAGTATATCAAAGGTCCCAGAGGGTACAAGGCTGGTATACCAAAGGTCCCAGAGGATAGAAAGCTGGTATACCAAAGGACCAGAGGGTAGAAGGCTGGTATACCAAAGGACCAGAGGATAGAAGGCTGGTATACCAAAGGACCAGAGGATAGAAGGCTGGTATACCAAAGGACCAGAGGATAGAAGGCTGGTATACCAAAGGACCAGAGGATAGAAGGCTGGTATACCAAAGGACCAGAGGATAGAAGGCTGGTATACCAAAGGACCAGAGGATAGAAGGCTGGTATACCAAAGGACCAGAGGATAGAAGGCTGGTCTAGCCTTTAAATTGTGGTCGCCTGTGGCTTCCACAACAACTTTCACTATCGCACTTGTTGGCCACCTGTACCAAGTAGGACTTCTGGAATTTTCCTTGAGGAAATTGACTTTCAATTGTGTCTTGTCCTGCTTTCTTAGTTTAATGACAGTCCTTGTCCACCTTGTGTATTCAGTCCTTGTCCACCTTGTGTATTCCCTTCAGTATCTTTTATGGTGTGATCATATCCCCCACTGTTTCTTCCCTTCTCTGGGGTTGTGAAAGTTAGTTCTCTTAACATATTCTCTTAATTACTTAAGAGAATATGTTAAGTTAATTATTAGGTTAGTTAATTATTCTCTTAACATAGTTCTCTTAACTGCCCGAAATGCTTTGCGTAATAGTGGCTTTAGGCATTGTATGTACTAGCTCTATCTATAAATCTATCAATTTTTGTAAAATCTCTTGTATGTATGTACCTTACCTGAATAAACATTTATTCATTTATTATATCCTTGCAACTTAACTGTCTTATTTTTGGCATTATACTTATTGCAAACTTTTATTTGTTTTTATGCTTCACAAGGTGTGGATTCCAGGTTGGTGCAGCATGTTCTACAATTGTTCTAACATATGCTACATAGAGTGAAAAGGCCTTTGAAAGTCCTCATTTATGTCCTTAAAGAACATAAAGAACATGTTTGCTAACTGCCTACATGCTGCTAATGTTACCCAGTTTAAGTGCACCTCTGCACTTAGTTTTTAAATTATTCCCAACTCTTTTTCCCTTTCCGATTCCTGTAATTACCTTTTTATGTTGTGGCTACCTCCTGCTAGTCTCTCTTCTTCCTTTCCCCCATCTTTACTATCTTATACATGTTGGGAATGAATTCTAACAAACACGTCTTTAATTACTTCTGGAGTTTGTCGAGGTCTTCCTGTAACTTTTTGCAATCCCACCTCAGTTATTACATCACTCACAAGCCTTACATTGTTGTAGACATTGACATGTATGAGCTTAATTCCTTGGGTTGATCATTCACATAAATTAAGAGCAGTAGTGATCCCGGAAGTGAGCCCCGAGGGTATCCCCACTTGTCATGGGACAAAGATCTTACTAGAGCCCACTACACAGTACACCATGGACTTCCTCACCCAGAAATGCTAGCCAATACAGCATCACTTGGTCTGACGGAAACAAGGTGAATTTTGTACACGCGAGGATTGTGTATAGTAGAAGAGAAACATCGCATGTGGGAAACATTTATTACATCACATCGCACATTTAATCATCACTTTACACACTGGTCGTGTGCCAGGTTCACATAATGTTAGTAATGGCTAATGGTTATTTATATCTTATAAAAAGTAAAACCTAATGCATGAATATAAATTGTTATTTCACATTACAAAATAATTTTAGATATACAGTACAGTATATATAACGAATATGACAGAGAGAGAGAGAGAGGGGAGAGATCAAAGGAAGAGCTGGTGATAAAGAAAATAAAGATACTGTATTTTTAAAAAAATCAATAATCTAAGCATGGAAAGTAAAAAAAATAAAAAAAATAAAATAAAATTAATTCCAGCATAAAAAAATCAATACTGTATGGTATATACAATTTCATTGTTAACATGTACAGACTACAGGCATTGTATGTGTAATAGTGCACCATCATTCATCGTCACTCTCTATAACTGCTCTGGCTCTCGGCTTCCCGCCAACTAGTGGTACATCATCTTCCGAGTCTGAACCCACCATCCTCAGTCTTTTGGAAGTTTCCTTGCCGACCATTTCTTCGTCGCTATCGATAAGTGTGGTGTCTCGACCACTGGCCTGCTTGTTGGGTTCAGTCAACTCTGTATCCATGTGCAATACAAGATTATGGCTATCCACTGCTTCAATATCATCATCAGAATCATCATTCATGACCAAAAGACGTGTTTTCTTCACCTTTCTCTCTTGCATTGGCTGTTTTTCTATATTTCCCTCAATTTCTTCATCGTCACTAATATTTCTCTTCTTTCTCTTAGAAGATGATGATGGGTTAATAGTTAATGACAAAATGGGTGTATCATCATCACTGGAGTCATTCACTTGTCGTGCTCGTCGCAGTGTTTGTTGGCTATCACCGCCACCTCCCAGTGGCGACTGTGACTCAGGACGGTAATTTTCTTTATCCTCGGGGTTAACGTTCTCGGAGTCTTCAAGATCCATTTCAACAACCTCTGATCTTTTTGGATTACGAGACTTAACTTTGGGTTTAGCACGTCTGGATTTTGAAGATTCTCGAGTTTTCCCCTTTTCCATTGCTGTCTTCTCTGTTTCCTGTGAATCTTCCACTGGCTCCAAAGGTTCCTCAGCATTTTCCGAGTCAACTATGTTTCCAGACATACCTTGCACGAGATAGTGCGCCCTTTTACGGAGTGCCACAACAGAAAGGCAAGATGGAACACGCCAGAACATCTCTTCATGACTCTGTGGAGGGCGAAGCCCAATGAGTTTCATGAGTTTCTGGAAGCTTTCATTTTCCAAGGCATCAGTGCAGGCTTCCGTTATGGCAAGAATTGGCACAGGTTCAAGATCGCCATCTTCCTCACGGTCGTCGGCCACATCTTTCAAGACTTTGGAGATCCAATCTACTGGTTCCTGCATATTTGCTTCAAGAACACTCTTCAATGCCTGAGAAATCAAGAGTGGGGTGACAACTGGTGGGGCGTCTGAAGGTTTCCGTGAAATCTTCTTGGAGACAATTCTTACATCTGGCGATACATTCTCTCTTTCTCTTTCATCATCTGATTCATCGCTCTCCCTCTCACTATTTCCATCATCACTAGACTGATTGGCTGCTATGAATCGTTCACCTAGATGCTTTGACGATACTTTGGATTTTGGATTCTTAGCTCTTTTTTTATATAGTGCCTTCCTGTCGGCTACAAGACCGAGCTCCATGATTTTCTCAATTACTCGATGTTTTGGTCTTTTCACCACCAAGTTATCCATGATTCGTCCAACTATATCCATTGCATCCCTATTTTCTTCAAAAAGCATTCTTAACTCCTCCTCCTCCTCCTCAGTCCACACCCTGGGTGCCTGTACCTTCAACGATTTTTGTTTTAGTTGCTTGACGTCATTGATGAGACCCATTTCTTTCATCTTCTTAATAACCATTCGGCGCGTCCTCGTCTGATTGATGAGATTTTCCACAATTAAGTCAGCGGTATCCTTACCTTCTTTACTTTCGGGAGGAACGCCCTCAAACTCCTCAAAGAGCCTTCTCAGCTCTTCCTCCTCCTCTTCTTTCCACGCAAACTTCATAGCTTGTTTACCCGAAACTTGCTCACCGTAACCACATTCAATCTCGACAGCCTCTTTGTTTGTCTTATAAAACAGCAGTTCCACAAATACTTTGGTGTTTGTCTCGGCCACTTTCAAGAACTGACGAAATATATATTTGGCAAACTTCACAATTTCTTTGACAGATTCATTTGAATTCTGGCGGGGATCCTCCATTGCTTGTTGAAATACACAAAACAAAGAAGCCTGAAAAAACATAGCAGGTAGTTTGCAGTCCCAGGCAATGCGGTGGTATAGCTTCAATATGCAGTAGTTGGTATATGTTGAATTGGACTTGTACCGTTTAATCAAACAAGCATAAGATTTCATCACATTAGTGTTAGCAAAACGACGCAAAAAATCCATAAAATTAAATTCCTGTTCACTGATGTGCATTAGACTCTCCTCTTCCTCAGCCTCTTCGTCTTCATCTTCATAGTCCTCCTCTGGAGCTGGTTCCTCTACTGGATTAAGTTTTGCCATGAAGATCTCCCGTAGAGACAAGAACTCGTCAGATGGATCCATACCTTGGGAGCCAAATATGTTCCCCTCTGGCCACACTTCTCTAGACGACCTCATTAGTGAGACTGCCTCTGCAATTTCTCTATTGCGCAGCAACCTGTTTATCTTACGCATGGCCACTTCCTTCTGTTCGTCTTCAGTTTGCTCCGAGAGAGTATCAAAGGGAATTGTATCTGGCAGTTCCCCTGCCTCACCCTGCACAATGGCTGATAACTCGGAGGAAATCTCATCCCACAAATCCTGCAACTTATCTTCTGTTAGTTCAGTACTTGCTGCCTTTCCCAAAATCACTTTTTTCTTACGAGGCTTTTTCTTTTGTTGCACAAAAATGTGCTTATTCTTGCCACAAAAGCCTTCTAGAAGCTTGAGGAATATGTGGCTGGTCTCTACCACATCCTTAAGATAGGTTAAAGTCATCTTCAATTGATCAAAATTCTGCAGCAGAATCAAGACCATTTCCCGGTACTCTACAACATAGAAAACCTTGCTTTTCAAAACTCTGGAAGACTCTCGCACAGATTCAACCGGTGACTTATCCATGCATGCCAAGGTCATTAGTAGTTCTTGATATGCTCTTACTGCTTTGTGCATCCGCCGTGACCAGATGGGGATCTTCTTCTTGTCAGTGGACATCATTTCGTAGTAAGTCTCCAAATTTGTCTGGATGTAATGAAATGTCTGTACGCTTAAGGTCTCGCTCACCAACTCTATTTTAAATTGATGATGTCTATTAAACTCCATGAAGAATTTAATTGCCCATAAATAATAAGACTCGTCATGTTCCTGTGCCCGAGCTCTATTAAGATTATCTTTCACTATATACATGATGCTGTTGTATGCTCCATTTAAAAACTCAATGCAAAATTCCTGCAAAAAGAGTCTAATAGCAAGAGTTGATCTCCTAGTGGTGCTGCTCTCCCGCATTGGAAGTCTATGTTTAGGCCGCTTCAAGGGGCATTTGGCACGGTCAAAGTTGATGGATTTTATGTCGCTTATAGGCTGATGTGAAATGAGATTGCGGTCGCTGATGCTCTTCATGTTCTGGACGTAATATGTGCCACCAAATCTGGAGTGTCGTGCTCCATGATACTTGCGTTTCTGCTGCTGCTTGCTAAGGGCTTCTCTCTGCCGCATTTCCAGGAGTTCTTTATCGTCCTTTTCCTTTTCTGACTGTGAGCGCTGGAGGCCTGCCATGGCCAGCAGTGAAGGATCCTGCTCTCTTAGCATGAGGGAAATTATTTCTAGGACATGCATGCATAAATCTTGCTCATTCTCTGATGAGGCAATATAGAGCAAAAGATCTTCAAAGCCAGCTAAATGCAATGCCCACAACACCTGATCGTGGACAGATGCATCATCATCAGTCCTCTTCTCCTCCTCTGGACTAGCAGGAACCGAAAGAACATTACGGACGAGAATCAAAATTCTCTCTATTAGTAATTTGTCGTCTTCCTGACGCACATCCCACTCCAGCTGGAGCAGCTCACCAAGTTTGCCCACTAGCACACTCCACACCTTCTCATCTATGAAGGATTCCTTATAGCCTTGTTGATGTGTTATCAACTGCAAAAATTGTTGTCTAGTTACTTTCTCTTCTGGCAGCTCCTCACGAAATAGCAGAAGAACCGGATTTGTCAGGTTTACTAGCAGCCTGATTATTATATCAAACAATTCACCTTCATGACTGTGATCTCGTATCAAGGGAAGCAAATCTGTCTGCAAGACACGGGTCTCTCCAAGTGCACGCCTAATTTCATGGCTCTCGTCATCCTTCCTTAGGTAACGAACTAAATCCTTGGTAGTTTCCAGACAGTCGGCTTCCTTGTGGTACTTGACTCCATCGCTGTAACCCAAGGCAGAGCAAGCGGCTAGCAGCTCTGCATGTAGCAGGGCATCAGCCATCACTTGTAGTCACCACCTGAAACCTGAAAGCACATTCAATAAACAGAAATCACAATCCCAATAGAACATGGAAGATTCAAGCTTCAAAGGAAAATGGATGCATTACTGTAACACAAGAAACACTTCACTTATTAGGCAAATGAACACCCATTAATAAATTTTGTAAGAAAAAAATTCAAGGCCATTATTTTTAATGAACTAACCAAAACCAGGCAAGCATTTATAAAACCCCAACTGAAGCAAAGTGAGCCAAAGACTAAAATACATCAATTATTGAAGTATTCTCTTATGCAAACTTGAGAGGTAACAAAATCGGCTCATTAGCATACAAGCAACACACATTCCCACCTACATTATATACCACATTTTCATAATTTGTCTATAGTATTCTGCCCAATTATGACATTCTTATTACTAATACTGTACTATTATAGTATCAATTTTGTCCACTGGTCTCCAAGAATCTGAGATTTATCCCGGCCGACTGCAACACCATCAGAACCACCGAGTTACTGTACACTACAGGAAACTCTTCACACTCTTCATTCATGTCATTACTTAGTATGTGTATATTAACTTAGGCTTTATAATACACTATGTATATTTGACTTTGCAGTGCATAATAGTAAGTAATTATCAATAGAAGGCACCAAACCGGGAAGGCTATGTAGCACCATCAAATGTGCGGGATAATCAGAGGGCGCTAAATATCACCAAGGAAGCCAACACAAGAACAAAAACGCATAAGGCGAATGACAGTGCATAATAAATTTTACAGTGATTAGTGTAGGCTATGAAATGAATACAGTACATTAGCTTTACAATTATACTAGCCTTTACACTGACTATAACATTCATAGTGATTATACTTGGCCTCACAGTTATCATATGTGACTACAGAGTATAATAGACTCATTAAAAGTGTACACACAAACTTTATATAAACAAAATAATGCTTTCTGAAGCCCTTGGGTTGCAGTCCATCAAGGTTTGGGTAGTGTATAGCCATAATTATTGTTTTTATCAATGCAAATTATAGAACACACTTTTGTACACACCGTATTTTGATAACAAAATTACTTGAAAAAGATTTCTTAATATTTTTCTGTGTCACAATGCAGTCCAGTACTTGATTGGTACTGTACTTGAATATACTGTACTTGATATTCACTTGATTGGAACTCTTACATAATTTTCTATCAAATCTGATTTCACAATCATAATGAAATCCTTCCCTGTCATCCAGATTTGCCGTTCGATTGGGGTTTCCTTCGAGTTGGGGGCTCCTCTAGACAGTACTGGTCTTAACAGCATTAACTAAACATACTCTATTTTTGCAACCTTGGACAGGTTTTGAAGCAAAATATTTTGACAACCGTCTGTGATTTGTCACCGATTTTACCCCCCCCCCCTGAACTGCGAGTTCTTCACGATGGCTGGAAACTTCCTTTTAAAACAGCAGGGAATTTGTATCTAAACCATCCACTGTAGACCAGGTTTCAAGTGCTTATACTATATGGTATTGCAAAGTTCAAAAATCAAATGTTTATTTAGGTAAGGTACATACATACAAGAGATTTTACAAAGAATGATGGATTTATAGATAGGGCTAGTACATACAATGCCTAAAGCCACTATTATGCAAAGCGTTTCGGGCATGAAAAACTTAAATGACTAAAGCTTAATACTAATTGAGCATAAAGAGTAAAATGAAAACATGGAATGAAAACATAGCTGAAAAAGCAGCACAAATACAATTCTGTATTTCTACATAATTCTTCACTTATTTCAATACAATTCTTCACTTACAATACCATATAGTATTCCATATGCAATACCATATGTAATACCATGATAATAGTAGTATGAACCATCTGGTGAACCAAAGTTCACCAGATGGTTCACATACACATTTGTGGAACCTAACACATGACATGTTTGGAGTCTCTGAAGTATGGCCTAGTGCCACTGTAAAATAACTGCAAAATACAAAGCATTAAACTTTTAAATTGTATAATTAAGAGCTGAAATAACCAGTGAAGAATTGCTGGTGTACAAAATTGCAGTATCTGTACTCATTTATATTATACAAATATTTCCCCTGTTAAATAAACAATATTATTAAATATTACACAACTTTAAAACTCACCTGCTTGAGCAAGTATACATATTTTTTGTATAAATATATTCTAATGGATGCCATAAAGCATCACTGATGAGCTGCGGTGGTCGAGGGGTGAGGGGACGCCACGGTGGGTAGCCTCAGCTCAGGCATGACCCTAGGCTGGCAGCCTCAGCTCAGGCATGACCCTAGGGTGGCATGCAGTACCCCACCAGGAGCCCCCACCATACTTTCCAATCAAACCCCCAGACTGGCACAGCGTAGACTGGGCATTACCAGACCGGGAACAATCCCAGACTGGCACGAGGGGGTATCACTGGGTACTGTCACGCCAGTAGCAGAAAGGCACTGACCAGTGTCAGACCGGCACAGAGTACCCAACTGGGCACTGGTACAGGTCATGACCCCAAGTGTACACTCGGTAATAGGATAGATGAAGAGCAATTCATCAAGACCAATTGTGTAACAAGGGAGAGAAAAGAAAGAGACTCACCAGGGAGAGAGACCCACTAGGGAGAGAGACTCACTAGGGAGAGAAAAAGAGAGAGAGACTCACCAGGGAGTGTCGAGGGAGGCCACTGGCAGCTTCAGCTCCCGCCACATTCACGCGGGAAACACAACAACATTATACACCGTCTCCCTCAAACACTCCCTTAAGAATAATAATATAATAATATATTATCAAATCAAATGTATGATTTAATAATTCACTCATAATAATGGAATAATAATAATGAACTTTTCCACTCGCCCTTCACTCATTATATCTGACTATAACCATCACAGTATGTTAATTTATTTATTTATTTATTTATGCATATACAAGAATGTACATAAGGAATGTGAGGATACAAATATGGTAATTACAGTCTTGTAAAGCCACTAGCACGCGCAGCGTTTCGGGCAATTATCCTAAGCTATTTATCCTTATCAATGCTGTAACTTATTTATTTTATTAATCTATTTATATATATACACAAGAAGGTATATTTGGTTTATGAGGTACATAGCATTGAAGTTTTAACATTCTTGTAAAGCCACTAGCACCCATAGGCTCCTTAATCTTAACAGATAATTTTAAGATAAGAGATTCTCGCTGACTAATGATGGGCTAGGGTCTGTCTAATTACCACAAGCTACACAAGCTTCACAAAGCTTCCTGGCAATACGTTAGTAATGAATAAATATGATATGTTAGGTTAGGCTGACCTAACCTAACCTAACTTAACCTAACCTGGCCTAACCTAACCTAACCGACGCTTGGATCGTCGACTTGATTTGGCGTCACCAACAACTTATTTTCGTCTAATTTCTTTATAAAAAGATACTTTTTCAGATTAAAATTATGTTTTTTCGTGTTGTACATTCAGCACCAACATTATAATGAGTAAATATATCATATTTATTCATTGCTAACGTATTGCCAGGAAGCTTTGTGAAGCTTGTGAAGCTTGTGGTAATTAGACGGACCGCAAAAGGTCTTCAACGACCTCAACGGAGATTATTACATTAACAATTTCATCTATCCTTCACACCTTGTAATTATAATGTCAGCTAGTTACATAGTGTTCTATTTCAAGAGCTATATATTTACAGCAGAGTTTTGGCGTTTACGGCTTCGGTGGGTAGGCGGTTCCACGGGTTTATAATCCTATGGGTGTAACAGCATCTCCTGTTTTCTATCCTATATTGAAGGACATGTATAAGCCAAGGTCTACATTGAAGGTCTATGTATAGGCCAAGGATATTAATAAGTCCCAGTTCAATGCAGTTCTCTTCCAAGCACAGACCTACCTGTGCCTAAATGTAGGCCATAAAGGGGGCAGAAATAGCCTAAGCTACTCTATCCTTTTGAGATGTATTTCTTTCTTATCTCAATAAACATACTTGAACTTGAAAGTAGGCCTTCTTCTTCTTGATGGTACATGCAGTTTGTGTAAAGGGTCTATAAATTCCAACTTATGCCTTATTCAAAAGTAAAACCAAAAAGTACCTAATTTCCTCCTCGTAGTTTCCTACCTTGTGCTTCAAACTCTCATTATCTTCTACTAGCCACATCCCCAGTATTAATACTTAAGACATATACCTTCAATTCACCAGGGCTCTAGGAGACTCAAACCACGGACCCCACGTGTGTGGCCCAAGCAATATAGACACATATCAACCACTTGGGCTGGACGGTAGAGTGACCGTCTCGCGTCATGCAGGTCGGCGTTCAATCCCCAACCGTCCACAAGTAGTTGGGCACCATTCCTTTCCCCCATCCCATCCCAAATCCTTATTCTGATCCCTTCCCGGTGCTATGTTGCAACCCGTTCTCGCAAATTTAATAAGTCAATATTGACTTATTAAATATGTGCATAGGTGACATACTTAACATAATAGATACCCTTAAAAAGATTCATAGAAAACACCGACCTTACCTAACCTTGTTAGTATCTTAAGATAAGCATCTTATAGCTTCGTAATTACAATTATTACCTAACCTATAATAGGTATAGGTTAAGTAATAATTGTAATTACGAAGCAATAAGATGCTTATCTTAAGATACTAACAAGGTTAGGTGAGGTCGGTGTTTTCTATGAATCTTTTTAAGGGTATCTATTATGTTTAGTATATCACCTATGCACGTAGTTAATAAGTCAATATTGACTTTACGAATTTGCGAGAACGGGTTGTATATAGTTGCATTGGCTTAGCACTTTCCCCTGACAATACTTCAACAACTACTATATTGACAAATGAGACATGTATCTTCATCAGTGTGTAACACTGTAAAAGTGTTTGGTTTAGGTTAATACATACATAGAGTACATGAGTCACAGACAAGGATCGGAGAGGCGCCAGTTGTCTGCCTGAGATCTCACACCTCTAACCGTTAACGACCCCAAGTGACCTGAGGTCAGGTCATGAGAATTTCACCTTGCTTCCGCTAAGCGTATAATTGGAGCCGGGTAGCCTTCAAACATGCCGACGTTTAAGGAGTGGCTTGGTAGTGCCGGAGGCTATCTACTTGTGGGCGGAGTTAGCTACTAGGTTCCCCAATATAAACTCGGAGAGCTATCCAGCATGAAGCATTAACAGACAGAACAGACAGAACGGCAGTCAGGATTGCAGAGGAGACGGCCTAGCAGGAAGGCTGTCGGCCGGCAGGGCGGGAGTCTCTGTCAACTACAGACCCCCCCCCCCCTCTCTATCCAGCTATAGGCAGAGACACTTGGTGAGTTGAGCAGTAAGGTGACTTGGTCGTGTTTACATATGTTGTGTGATGATCAGGGGCAGTCAAGTTGTAGGGTTCTCGAATTCTTGGATGATGACTCACTTTGCATATTAAACTGGAACATTTTAATTGAATTGCTAAATTATGATACTTCATGTGAAATATAATTATGAATTTATTATTTAAATTGTGTTTAACTTTGTTCCCTAGAGATTTTGAGTTGAGATGAGAAAGCCTCTGTAGTTACTGGTTTCATGGTTTAGAATGAGTACATGATAAAGATGGGACCATACTAATAATGATCTCTTGATAACATCTTTTGAGAATATTGGGATACAGACAAGTTCCATTCCTTGTCTTGTATGTAATGATCATGAATGGATGGTGGCAGCATTTCGTCTTCTACTATCTACTCTTCTACGTCTACTTCTATCTACTCTTCTACATCTACCTATCTACTCCTCTCCCTCCACCCCTCTCTGAACTCTCACTTTCAACTAATGACCCTCCTCACTCCTCCCACTTCTCTCCCTCTCACCCCAAACCCTCACTAATTACTTCACTATGCATTTCTTTCCTTTCGTTATCTCTTTTACGTTTGAGGCAATGATTCTGTATTCTAGAGTTCTCTCTAGAGTTTCGGGTAACTGATCAAGTTACGGCGCCTTGTAGTCTTAGCACCTAGGTAGTCAAATACCTAGGTTACAAGGTGTTGAACGAGAGAGGTTGCCTTAGGAACTCTGGAGGGTGCTCTAGAATAGTTAGCTAACTGGGGACGGGATAACGGACTAGAGAGAGCTGTTTCCCCCGGCCTCGTTAGTTAACTGGGGGGGTGGAATAATGGACAAGATAGAGCTATTCCCCCCACCCCCCGTTACAATGGTGGCAGCGGTGTTGAACAATGTTGTAGGTAGTTGGTGTTCTTTTAACATTGTTCAGTCCCACGTGTCTTTTTGCCGCTCAGGCGCTATCAGGGAGATCTTGACAGGTGTTTATTATTCGCGTTTTAGCGAGTTTTTTTCAGGTTAGGAGATTGTGATTCTCTGGTGTTGTGGTTTAGGGATTTTGTGAGTTTTGTGGTATTCAGGGAATGTTCACCAGAACTTGCGTGTGTAGTGATTTATGTTAGTAATAAGATTTGGCGATTTGGGAACCTAGCGGTTGGTGGGTAGGGGAGGTCACCTGAGTGTGACAGGTGACCTCGCATGTCCCACGGGGACACCCAGCCACCGCTGGTCTCCAGGTCAGTGGGGAGTGGCAGGTGTAGTTCTTAAGTAGAATTTAGTGGTGGTTCTGCTCAGATTATTGCGATCGACTGTTTTACTCCATTTGAACGCAATAACCCGAGGTGTACTGGTCTGGTACAGCATGCTAGGGGGAGCCTTAGTATGTCAGTAGACTTCACGTTGGGGACGCTCGACGTTAGATAGTCTGGTCACAGGGGTGGCAACAGTTTGGAGTTGTTGACCGGCGGAGATGCTAGGGAGACACTCTGGGTCACGTAGGTGGCTGTAGGTTAAGGGTGGGAGTAATGATTAATTATGTACTTAAGATTAGGAACGGTACAGTTAAGTTAGGCTAGTGTTTGGTCTATTAGTATTGATATTTTTGTGGAGATTCGTTTAGTGGCAAGTTAAAAGTAGTGACGATCTTATTCTTTCTTCTCTAACTTTCCTCTGTTACTGTCTTATGTTCCACCAAGTCAATATCATTCAGTGTTAATTGGATTATTAAAAAAAAAATTTAAGTGTAGTTGTTGCCAGGAGGAGAGCTTATAATTGGACTGTGTGAACCCTATACAAACTACAGGGTCACACAACAAGATGGAACACGGGTATTGTCGCCTTTCTGTTCACCCACAGGTGGGAGCCAGAAGAGAGGAGAGACGCACATACAAAAGAGGGAGACGGCTGCTGTGTACCACACTCAGGGGCGTTTATCACCACCACCACGACCAGCCCACTACCTGGAGGTCATGGCTCCACCACCACCACCACCCCAGGGGACCCCAAGATGCATCCCTCTCGGTCGGTCAACATTGGTCTACCCTGTGGACCCCAGGACGGACGGACCCCAGTGGACCCCAAGACGGACGGACCCCAGTGGACCCCAGGTCGTTCTGCAGACGAACCCAGACGACCCAGTAAAGATGGAAGAGGAACAACGACTCCAGTCTGTCCCACCAACATCGGTCTACCCAGGACGGACCCCAATGGACCCCAGGTCGCTTGTCAAAGACCCATGGGAGAAGAAATAGAGAGAAGAAAGAAGAGAAGATAAGACAAGCTGAGTGAGACATGATACCTAGTGTCCCTTGCTGGTGTCAGCATCATTGCATGGAGCGCAATTGCAAGACAGGATCGTTTGCCTTGACTGGCCGCCCCTCCTGCAAGCATGTTGCTCTGTTGAGTGATTCTTCCTGTGTCATGCGGACTTGATGTGGCTGTCAGAAGTAGCTCTCTGAAGGAGGCGTGCTGGAGCAACAGGGAGGAAGAAGAGTAGGATGGGATTTCTACTGTTGGCAACTATATGAAGGTCTCGAAACTTGTAGTCCCTATAGCTGTGAAGAACCCCAATATACGTCTCTCATGGTGACTGACGTAGGGCCAATTACAGATCAGCTGGGACAACCGAATTCCACGGTCCTGTGCGCAGTTCAAGTAGTAACGGCTTTCGGGTTGACCAAGGGTTGTTGTGCGTTAACGACGGAGAAGCGACGGAGGCAGTTGTGTTGAAAAAATGTGGTACAGGATTATCTACAAGACCAAGCAGTGACGTCGCCCAGCCAGAGACAATGGACGTCTGTCTACATATTTCATTTTTTAGAGTAGGATGATGTATATTTGTTTAGCTAGGATGTATTCTTTTCGTTAATAAAGTTGTCGCACACAGCTAGCTTGCTTTAGCAGTGTTGCAAAAACTTTATTTTCGGGGAGAAGGGGAGATGTAACACTGTAAAAGTGTTTGGTTTAGGTTAATACATACATAGAGTACATGAGTCACAGACAAGGATCGGAGAGGCGCCAGTTGTCTGCCTGAGATCTCACACCTCTAACCGTTAACGACCCCAAGTGACCTGAGGTCAGGTCATGAGAATTTCACCTTGCTTCCGCTAAGCGTATAATTGGAGCCGGGTAGCCTTCAAACATGCCGACGTTTAAGGAGTGGCTTGGTAGTGCCGGAGGCTATCTACTTGTGGGCGGAGTTAGCTACTAGGTTCCCCAATATAAACTCGGAGAGCTATCCAGCATGAAGCATTAACAGACAGAACAGACAGAACGGCAGTCAGGATTGCAGAGGAGACGGCCTAGCAGGAAGGCTGTCGGCCGGCAGGGCGGGAGTCTCTGTCAACTACAGACCCCCCCCCCCTCTCTATCCAGCTATAGGCAGAGACACTTGGTGAGTTGAGCAGTAAGGTGACTTGGTCGTGTTTACATATGTTGTGTGATGATCAGGGGCAGTCAAGTTGTAGGGTTCTCGAATTCTTGGATGATGACTCACTTTGCATATTAAACTGGAACATTTTAATTGAATTGCTAAATTATGATACTTCATGTGAAATATAATTATGAATTTATTATTTAAATTGTGTTTAACTTTGTTCCCTAGAGATTTTGAGTTGAGATGAGAAAGCCTCTGTAGTTACTGGTTTCATGGTTTAGAATGAGTACATGATAAAGATGGGACCATACTAATAATGATCTCTTGATAACATCTTTTGAGAATATTGGGATACAGACAAGTTCCATTCCTTGTCTTGTATGTAATGATCATGAATGGATGGTGGCAGCATTTCGTCTTCTACTATCTACTTTCTACTCCTACTATCTACTCTTCTACTTCTACCTATCTACACCTCTCCCTCCACCCATCTCTAAACTCTCACTTTCAACTAATGACCCTCCTCGCTCCTCCCACCTCCCTACCTCTTACCCCAAACCCTCACTAATTACTTCACTATTCATTTCTTTCCTTTCGTTTTCTCTTATACGTTTGTGGCAATGATTCTGTATTCTAGAGTTCTCTCTAGAGTTTCGGGTAACTGATCCAGTGACGGCGCCTTGTAGTCTTAGCACCTAGGTAGTCAAATACCTAGGTTACAAGGTGTTGAACGAGAGAGGTTGCCTTAGGAACTCTGGAGGTGCTCTAGAATAGTTAGCTAACTGGGGACGGGATAACGGACTAGAGAGAGCTGTTTCCCCCGGCCTCGTTAGTTAACTGGGGGGTGGAATAATGGACAAGATAGAGCTATTCCCCCCACCCCCCGTTACAAGTGTAATCATCTCTGTCAATTTATATTATAGTTATATGTTGATATAAAATTTTGCTACAATATACCTTTTCAACTTACCTGATATGTTAGATTAAGGACCTGCCCAAAATGCTATGCACATTAGTGGCTTTGCAGGATTGTAAAAATAGCAATCATATGTAATCTCACCAACCCATTGTACCATCTTGCAAATAAAATGATTTGTATTATTATCATTACAGTATACATAAAGTGTGACTAAATTGCCATTGGCAGCATTAACCAGTTACGGTTAGCGGGATGAAGGCTGGTAAGAGATGATGATACTGGTGGTTGAGGTAGATCAGAGATACTGTGGTCAGATGGACCTATATTGAATCGACTTGAGAATGGTCCAGGCGACTCCACAATCGACTTGAGAATGGTCCAGGCGACTCCACAATCGACTTGAGAATGGTCCAGGCGACTCCACAATCGACTTGAGAATGGTCCAGGACGGACCGAAACGTCGTCGTCCCTTCACCTTCTAGTGTGTGGTCTGGTCAATATACTTTAGCCACGTTATTGTGACTCATCGCCTGCACATGGACCTATATTCCCGTCCACTTGACTGTTTACAACAATTGGTTGATGGGCAATTTCTTTATGTTGTTTGTAGTACAGTAATGTGTCCGGCCGCTGGCCTGCGGTGGGGGTGCAGCGCCGGTCCCCAAGTGTCCCGCTGTCCGCAGCTAATACTTTGCCCAGTCTAGGTGCTAGTAAGCCCTACTTGTAGTCACACCCCCTTCTCCTTATCCATTAGGTCTTTTACGGCCTCTTGGCCGGGTACATTACGTGTTATGTGGTCTCTCACTTATTAGTTATTCTTTGTGTCCTGCCTGTTATATCCTAGTGTTATATAATTACTACACATTTGCACTCGGCCTTAATTCTAGTACCAGTTAACCTTTAGGTTTCTGCAGAATTAGTTTCCATGTCACTATAGGCTAAGGTCTCATACTTACTACGGGTGTACCTTTTAAGTTAAATCTAGTCCTTGGAATTGTTACTGTTAATTCTTACTTTATATATTTACTTTATATATTTACTTTATATATTTTAATATAAACGTTATATATTCCTTAAATTATATTTGAAACTTTGTATATTTACATGTTCAATATTAAGTTTTATATAATATCAACTTTGTTAAGTCTATAATATAAACCGTGTTTAATATAAACTTTATATAATTACTTACTTTATGTGAACTTTATATATTTACATGTTCTGCAGAATTTAATCTTCAATAAACTGTAACGCCCCATACTGCCAGTATCTTTCTCCCCCTGGTCAGAAAATGGTCACTGCTTGCATCACAAGCGGGGATGTTTCTGGCGGGGGAGAAAGAAACAATTGCGCAGCGCGTCCCGCGGCGTTGCGCGGGCAGTTTGGGGCCGTATAAATACGGGCGCACAACGGGGCTCCGCCTCACTCCGCCTGCCCTCGCCGCTGCCCTCGCAAAACCCCACCCTCCCCCCCTTTTGCAAGCGGCTGCTTTTGTAACCCCGTCATGCTTTACACAGTTGTCCCGATTGTCTCCCCACTGCATGTGGGAAGGGGGGTGCAGCGCCGGTCCCCAAGTGTCCCGCTGTCCGCAGCTAATACTTTGCCCAGTCTAGGTGCTAGTAAGCCCTACTTGTAGTCACACCCCCTTCTCCTTATCCATTAGGTCTTTTACGGCCTCTTGGCCGGGTACATTACGTGTTATGTGGTCTCTCACTTATTAGTTATTCTTTGTGTCCTGCCTGTTATATCCTAGTGTTATATAATTACTACACATTTGCACTCGGCCTTAATTCTAGTACCAGTTAACCTTTAGGTTTCTGCAGAATTAGTTTCCATGTCACTATAGGCTAAGGTCTCATACTTACTACGGGTGTACCTTTTAAGTTAAATCTAGTCCTCGGACTTGGAATTGTTACTGTTAATTCTTACTTTATATATTTACTTTATATATTTTAATATAAACGTTATATAGTCCTTAAATTATATATTTTGAAACTTTATATATTTACATGTTCAATATTAAGTTTAATAATATCAACTTTGTTATAAGCCTATAATATAAACCGTGTTTAATATAAACTTTATATAATTACTTACTTTATATTTGAACTTTATACATTTACATGTTCTGCAGAATTTAATCTTCAATAAACTTTAACGCCCCATACTGCCAGTATCTTTCTCCCCCTGGTCAGAAATGTGGAATTCCTGGAATATTTAATGAACTGCTACATAATTTCTAATGAAGTTGTTACAGGCTCAATATCTCAATGTGAGAGAAGTGTGTGTTACCCATAGGGCATCATGCCCACCTCCGTGGGCAGTACCCACATTATTTCCAAGTAGTTTGATAATAAGTACTCTATGTTAATTGCCACCAGAAGTGATTATACTTAATTGTACACCTCAGATGCATACTGTGAATGGTAGTATACTGTGCACTCCATACCCATCCTGTGAATGGTAGGGGTCCGCGTCTAATTACCACAAGCTACCACAAGCTACACAAGCTTCAGAAAGCTTCCTGGCAATACGTTAGTAATGAATAAATATGATATGTTAGGTTAGGCTGACCTAACCTATCCTATCCTAACCTAACCTAACTTAACCAAACCAAACCTAACCTAACCGACGCTTGGATCGTCGACTTTATTTGGCGTCACCAGCTTTTTATTTTCGTCTATAAAAAGATACTTTTTCAGATTAAAATTATGTTTTTTCGTGTTGTACATTCAGCACCAACATTATAATGAGTAAATATATCATACTTATTCATTACTAACGTATTGCCAGGAAGCTTTCTGAAGCTTGTGTAGCTTGTGGTAGCGTGTGGTAATTAGACGGACCGAATAGTAGTACATGTATTGCATATTGTGCACCCCATACTCATCCTGTGACTGGTAATACATTGCACACCCCATACTCATCCTGTGACTGGTAATACATTGCACACCCCATACTCATCCTGTAATCAATAGTCTGTGCCTCATACTCATTCCGAGAGCAGTAGTTTCTTGTGCACTCCTTTATAACCATCCCAAGAGTAGTTTATTGTTGGAACTCCTGCTTGGGACCTCTCCAGCTGATCCTTCCTCAGCCTCTCATGCCTGGGAGTCCTGCCTAGGACCTTTCTGGTGGCAGGAGCCACTAGCTGTGATTCCTGTCATGGACCTTAGTCTGCCCCCCTCAACAGACTTCTGCCTGGGACTCTTGATATCATCCCAGGCAGATGTCTGATGATATTGCAAACCAACATGTCATTTTGAGTGAACTTTCCAGAACGAATACCGTTGGTTGGCTTCTTTGTTGGATCAGAGGTTGCTTATCCCTAATAAGTATAGGAGTGTATCAAGCATAACATAGGAGTGTTCCAGGAGCATGGGAGTGTATCGAGAGACACTCGGCACCCCACAGGGAGGTGTCCAGATTTAATATTTTACTAAATTTTCTGTTTAACTGTTTAACTGTTTTTTCAACAATGTTCCCCCCTCTTTTACCTCTATTTTTATTTGTACTCAACGCATTTTTTTTCTTTTTACCCATTAGTTTTAAGCTTTAGTCAGTAGTGTTTTTCCTGCCCGAAACGCTTTGCGTAATAGTGGCTTTAGGCATTGTATGTACTAGCTCTTATCTATAAAGCCAACAAACTTTGTAAAATCTCTTTATGTATGTACCTTTGCCTAAATAAAAATTATTATTATTATTATTATAAATGTGCTACTAAACTTTTTTCCTAGCAAACCCAATAAGACATCATTATGCAGATACCACTGGACGTGTTATCACTCGGGCCACACTTCACTCTATATTAGACTCACGTCAGGGCCTACGGGTATATTTAGTAATCTTGGCAGAGAAACAAAGATACTAAATGGGAGCCCACCCAGCCATGGAGCTGTTCACAAGATGCAACTTATGATGGCTCGTAGCTTGACTGTTAACAAATTCAAATACCTTAATAAAGATTAAGCTACCCAAGAGGGGGCATGGGGATGAATAGCCCGTAATCAAATACCTTGACCATTGGGGTCTCACTGTATGGTCCTGCTGTAATTAATAATTGGTATGGGATGTATACAAAATTAACTAAAACCATGTAAATTGTTTAAAAATATTTTCTATTCCTTTTTTGCAATGACCAAAGCAAATAATTTCACCTTTATTACAGAAAGTAAACCTGGGTTTACCATTAAATTCCTGTAACTAGAATGAGGTGTTGGATTACAGGAAACAAGAACAATTTCACTGTTTAATATATTGTACTGTCTTTCATATTTATACCAGAAAAAATAAACTTTTCTTCTATCAGTTCTTTTAAGAACTAGTTTTTAATTATTCTGTGTATACAGTAATGTAAAGAAAATTTTTTGCCACTTCAGGAATTACTTCTATATTAAAAGTTTTGATCTACAAAAAAGATGTTGTGTTTAATTTTTATTGAATAGTTGTGGCAACTGACGATATGTCGTCACATGGTAGAGAAGCTGAAGATGGAACACTTGTAGGTTCAGAGTTTTTACACGTGCTGCGAGTTTTGTGACTGACGAAGAGTTGGAAGAGCAATGCAGCACATAAGTGACCTTCTCCAGTGTGCAGCACTCAAGTGGTCTTCTCCACCTTGCTGACAAATTTATGTACATCCGCAGCAAGGAGCGCTGGCCGCTCCATAGCTGCGAAGTGTCCACCAGCTGGCTGCTCACTGTCGAGAGGGTAGTTCAATTAGCGATAGTATTGGGACCGAGTAGCATCAGTAACTAGACTATTACTATCACTGCAGCTCTTGCTACAACATCTATTATTCATAATAAATCAATGTTAATAATATACTGTATTATAAAATTATAAGAAAACAGATTTCTGCAAGAGATGACCTGGAAAAACACAAGACAATTGTAATAAGTTAATTATACATTGATTATATGATACAGATGCTGTTGTGATTGACTTTTTGAACCCCCATTATATACACATTAAGCTATTATACATTAAAATGTTTAACTAGCTACTCAAAACCAACTTGCTTAATCAAATGAAATTTGAGGTTCAGTTCCTGAGCCCATTATGTGCCCCTGTGACTGTTGACACTATCACACATAGGATGGGTATGGGGTTCACTATCACACAGGATGGGTATGGGGTTCACTATCACACACAGGATGGGTATGGGGTTCACTATCACACATAGGATGGGTATGGGGTTCACTATCACACACAGGATGGGTATGGGGTTCACTATCACACACAGGATGGGTATGGGGTTCACTATCACACACAGGATGGGTATGGGGTTCACTATCACACACAGGATGGGTATGGGGTTCACTATCACACATAGGATGGGTATGGGGTTCACTATCACACACAGGATGGGTATGGGGTTCACTATCACAGGATGGGTATGGGGTTCACTATCACACACAGGATGGGTATGGGGTTCACTATCACACATAGGATGGGTATGGGGTTCACTATCACACATAGGATGGGTACAGGGTACATAATAAATGAACTAAAGTCATATGATTATGCACTTGATAAACATTATGTAATGGTAATGTCTTCTCATTGACATAATAACATAGGATAAAAACCCACACTTATGTATTTGTAAAATTTATGTAAAGACTTACACCAAGAAGTCTTCCACACTCTCCTGAGTGCTTTGTCAAGTTCCGAGTGTGTGATTAGGATGAAACTTACATCTCAACGACTACTACCCGTTGAGCATTAGTTGTTGAAATGTAAGTCTCATTTTAATCACACACTCAGACCTTGACAAAGTACTCAGGAGTGCGAGAGAGAGACTTCTTGGTGTAAATCTTTAAATACATTTCATAAATATATATGTGTGGGTTTTTATCCTACTATAAACATAAAATTATTCCTATATTTTTATTTTAAAATGGAACAAACCATCAGGTTAAAAGTAAACCTATTTCCAATAAACTGAAGCTCACAGTTACCAAAGACTTCACAAAATATATATTTGATATGCTTAAGAGATGTCCAATATGCAACATAATTTGTACAAAAATATGCAGCTTCCGTTAACTTAAGATATTACAAAGTTAATACGACATTACACAACTTGGGTAAAGATATCTTGTATTTCCTTACTTATAACTGACAATGTTGTAGTATTTGTGTGTAAGAAAGTTCTTGGGCTGGCTCATAAGCTCCTGTGGGAAGGCGGCCAAGCCGGCTGGCACACGACACGGGTTACTGTGGAGAGGGAGAGACAGAGAGACATAACCACTGTACCACCATTTATATGGCCATCAAAACTAATCATATCAGATTCTGCATCAACAAATATCCTTAATTTATTTCCATTATCACATTGGCCCTAGCAAAATCTGCCTTTAGGAAATCTTAGCTGTTCCTAAGTTTTGTGATACCATAACTAGTTACATTGCATTCAAAACTAAATAAAGACAACTGTAACTTACTTGTCTAATCCTCTGCTGATAAACTTTTGGTTCATGTTCTCAGAGTAGAAGCGGACACTGGTTGTAATGGAATTGGTGAACCTGCAAGGAGAATATGATTCATTCATAAATCACACACTTGTGCACTGCATGGTGACAACCACAAAACACACAATGTAACGAAACTCAAAGAAAATCCATGTGTGGTTAGCCAACTAAGCATTAACAAAACATAAATATCTTAAAAACACCCTAATAGATCTAAGAATAAATAACACTCCAATTGTAGGCATGATACAGTACCAGGAAGATGTCTAGACCTACACATACACAACAAATTGAATTTGAATAACCACATACAGTACAACACGCAAAAATAAGGCTTTATGTGAATAGTTTCTTTACGAGCAGGATTCTCGGCTGCTATCTTAGACAAGGTCCTGCTGTCTCCATGGATATGACTATATACAGTCAGGATAGATCACCATTCCATTCATCATTCAGACTGGCACAGCCACGATCTTTTCAAACACACATTTTAAGTAATACTGGTAAAGTGAAACACTAAATACTAAATATCCCAAAATGATCTCTTAGAAAGTTCATTAATATACACTGAATATACAACAAAGAATATAATATACACCACTCAAGCCCTTCCACGATCAACTTTGCATCACAGGGACTGTCAAGCAGTGCTCTCGCTGGTTGCTAGGTGGTTCACTCGGCTGCTAGCTCTAATTGTCATACTAGTACTTGTAGAGTATATACCTGCTGATCATGATCCCCAGTGCCTGCTATGGTGGGAACCTGTTAGCCACTATCTCTAGTGGCTTACATTTTTCAACATAAGGAGACAAAGCTGGTGCTTGTGGACAGAATGTCACATTCTAACTGTTTAGTTTGTGAAGTTGTACAGTTCAGTACTATACCAGGTATACTGAATTATAGAACTATGCTAGTTTTTACAGCTTCACAGGTATGTGGGGGTCCATGAGCTTCATACCTCATGGGTGAAAAAATCTCCTGTTGTCTATTTTATAAGTAAGGTAATTATGAGGAGAAAGCACCAAGTCTCTTGTTGCCTCTTATATGAGTGAAGCGACCAATCACATCAAGTACTTTACACCTAGTCAATGAAAGAGTCAAAATATTGTTGTGAATGTTTAAAGAATTTTTGGAACTAGAAACGGTGATGAAAGGCGTATCGCTCTGGATTTTCCCACACTTCTCGTACACTCTTCCCAGGCGAGTGCCTTCCCACTATTAAAGTGGAAGAAGCGAGAACATGATTCCAATATTTATCAGTAAAAACAGCCTTATCTAACAACGAAGACTTACCAGTAAATGCAGATATTATCCAACATATCATCTAGGGACATTGGGAAGTTTTTGCCGAGGAGTCCACCATCTGGTTTGTTAGGGTTGTCCTTGTGGGTCCAGGTGCTGAACTTCTCCAAGATGTACACCGCAAGACTGACTGGATTCTGGTTCAGTGCAGCACCTGGAAACGTGGCATGGAAATTGGGTGCTAAATAATAATTATTCTCGTTGTTGGGGACAGGAAGCCTATAATTAGGCTTATCCACATCCTCCTAGGCCAGCTACTGACCCTCCCTAGGATGCACCGTACAACAGTTATCAAACTCCCAGGTACTTCTTTTACTGTTAGGTGAACAGTGGCATCATGTGAAAAGAAACATGGCCCAACCATTTCTGTCCCGACTGGAGATTAAACTTGGATCTCTTGAGTACAAGGATACAAGGATATCCTCTATACAAGGATATGGTTAATAATGTACCAGTAAGTTCAACTGGTATATTTTCAACAACTTTGCTATTTTTACACTAAACGGTACTGAAGATTGAGGAGAAATATACAAATAAGGTGGCAAGTGTTCTTAGCACTTAAAGATTTCCCTGCCACCAGCGCAGTACATCTTACAGTCTTATTCAAAGTGCAGCAGTTTACTTATGCACCGACATTGTAAGCACATTGTCATACCCAATTGTATGCTTTATACCATCTTACTTGTGTAGACACTACATTGTAAGCACATTGTCATACCCAATTGTATGCTTTATACCATCTTACTTGTGTAGACACTACATTGTAAGCACATTGTCATACCCAATTGTATGCTTTATACCATCTTACTTGTGTAGACACTACATTGTAAGCACATTGTCATACCCAATTGTATGCTTTATACCATCTTAGTTGTGTAGACACTACATTGTAAGCACATTGTCATACCCAATTGTATGCTTTATACCATCTTACTTGTGTAGACACTACATTGTCATACCCAATTGTATGCTTTATATCATCTTACTTGTGTAGACACTACATTGTAAGCACATTGTCATACCCAATTGTATGCTTTATACCATCTTACTTGTGTAGACACTAATTAGAGGTGAACAATGTTCACAAGAGTATGACCACACTAACACTGCTCAAGTTGGTCCAAGAAGCACAGCTATACAATCCTCAGAGACCAAAATATTAACTGTATAAATAATGGCAGGTACTACATTCACCTGAACTCCTTGTTGACTGGAGCTGCCTTACCTAAGGAGGTCAGGTTTTCTGTGCCCGCATCACCTGCCGATGTAGGCCTGACCAAATGTAAGCTGTCACAAAAACTATAAACCTTGCATCACCGTGTGATGAAATGTGACCAAATTCAAGACGTTAGAAGCAAGTCAAATCACAATGGAAATATACCCAAAAAAATAACAAATACCTACCAATAGTGTCGGGTTTGGAGGCCTGTATGTGCAAGTAGCCAGACTCCCGGAGTATCATGGAGTACAAGTTGGTGAGTGGGTACAGCTTGGCCTGGTCCTCCCGAGCCACCACTAGCCCGGCGGGCAGGAACGCTCCCAGCATCGTCTTCAAGTTCACTCCCAAGGTATTCACCATAAACATATTCAAATGGACCCCTAAAATACTGAAGAAAAAACATTATGCATAAAAAAGTTATAAAGCTAATATTTGTCAACAAAAATTTATATAAAGCAGAAAACTAATTAAAGATGTAAATAAAGTCAGTCACAGTAAGCTATTGTATAAGAACTGCTATAATTAATGCCATATATTAATCAAAGTGCAAGCCGATTGTCTTGGGAACACTCACAAGAACAGGCTGGATTACTCTCACTCCAGCCCGTCCTCTCGAGCTGCTCAACGGTCAGAAACTGGTATACTAAAACACTCAAATCTAACCTAACCTATTGACCACACATTAGAAAATGTGAATGTTTGTGTGTCGCTATGATTTATAGTGCCATTTAGGGATCTTTATGTCAAAATGTAGTACATTATGTGAGAGGACAGGTTGCAGAATCTGCAGATAGTTGGCTGGCAATCAAGGCTTTCCTCTTTAAGATTACTGTCCAGTGAAAAATACAAGACAGTAATTATCTTACTACACATAAGATGTAGTGAGTGGCACTGTACCCACTGTTAAGTGTACTTATATGATGGAGTAGACAGGGAGGAAGATGGGTGGGCAGAAGAGAATGGTATAACTCATTGGTCAGGATAGATAGTAGTCTAGTACTCACTTATCAGGGTACATGGTGGCCATGTTTGAGGCAATCAAGCCACCCCAGTCGCCACCCTGCAGGTAGAACTGCTCAAAGCCCAACCTCTTCATTAGCTTCAAGAACACCTGACCAGTCTCAAGAACACCAAAACCTGTCATTTGCATAAAAATACATTATTTTAATTTACTTGTCCCCCAAAAAGTGAATTTGTAATTTTTTCACCATGAAAGAGATGTGATCATATATACTGTATAAATATAAATATATATATATATATCAATTTTTTTGGACCAATTGGATACCAAAATCAATGTTCTAGTCCTGTAATTGACATTACAAACAGAAAATGAGTGAATGTTTGATGCATCATTGAGTGAGCGGCTAAAGACACAGTGAGAAAGGTAGCATAAATGGGACCCCACCAGAATGTGAAATTGTTAGTTTCCTTAACAAATGAAGTGCTTAAATTTGTTTAAATTTTAGCATATACTATATGCTATATACTATATGCTATATCTGTGGTTGACAGTAGTCCTGTCTTTGGCAGTTTGTAACTTTTAAATATGGTTGTATTTCACAGTTAGAAAAAGATGCCTGTAGATGGTAGAGCTTCCGTTGAATTACCTTGCTTAGAGGAGCTCTGGGAGAAACCATAGCCAGGGATGGAAGCACAGATGACATCAAACACCACATTACTGCCTTCCTGTGGGTGCGTGAGTAGCGGCAAGATGTCATAGAACTCGACGAAGGATCCTGGCCACCCGTGGATCAGCAGGAGGGGCACCGTCTTGACATTCTTGGCACTTCCTACCTTGGCACTGGCACGCATGAAGTGGATGTCTAAACCTTCTATGCGGGTCCTGAAATGTTACAAATGTCTTAGGTGAATGTTGATGAGATAGTCACATTTAGGTTCATGGAGAAATATAGAGTAGGTGTACATACCTCCCTTCCCCAGGTCCAGTTGTACCCCCATCTCCCCAGGTCCAGCTGTACCCCCCTTCCCAGGTCCAGCTGTACCCCCCCTCCCCAGGTCCAGCTGTACCCCCCTCCGCAGGTCCAGCTGTACCCCCCTCCCCAGGTCCAGCTGTACCCCCCCTCCCCAGGTCCAGCTGTACCCCCCCTCCCCAGGTCCAGCTGTACCCCCCCTCCCCAGGTCCAGTTGTACCCCCATCTTCCCAGGTCCAGTTGTACCCCCATCTCCCCAGGTCCAGTTGTACCCCCCTCCCCAGGTCCAGCTGTACCCCCCTCCCCAGGTCCAGCTGTACCCCCCCTCCCCAGGTTCAGCTGTACCCCCCCTCCCCAGGTCCAGCTGTACCCCCCTCCCCAGGTCCAGCTGTACCCCCCCTCCCCAGGTCCAGCTGTACCCCCCCTCCCCAGGTCCAGCTGTACCCCCCCTCCCCAGGTCCAGCTGTACCCCCCCTCCCCAGGTCCAGCTGTACCCCCTCCCCAGGTCCAGCTGTACCCCCCATCCCCAGGTCCAGCTGTACCCCCCTCCCCAGGTCCAGCTGTACCCCCCCCTCCCCAGGTCCAGCTGTACCCCCCCTCCCCAGGTCCAGCTGTACCCCCCCCTCCCCAGGTCCAGCTGTACCCCCCCCTCCCCAGGTCTAGCTGTACCCCCTCCCCAGGTCCAGCTGTACCCCCCCTCCCCAGATCCAGCTGTAACCCCCTCCCCAGTTCCAGCTGTAACCCCCTCCCCAGTTCCAGCTGTAACCCCCTCCCCAGGTCCAGCTGTACCCCCCCTCCCCAGGTCCAGCTGTAACCCCCTCCCCAGGTCCAGCTGTAACCCCCTCCCCAGTTCCAGCTGTACCCCCCCTCCCCAGGTCCAGCTGTACCCCCCCTCCCCAGGTCCAGCTGTAACCCCCTCCCCAGTTCCAGCTGTACCCCCTCATTAGTCATATGTAAATCCCAGAGCCCACCCCAAGCTAACTTGCTCTCTCACCATGAGTCAACATATCCACATGAATGATACCGTCATAATCTTTGCTCTAAGCAGAATGACTTTCTGAAACTTAAATCAAAAGATGGTTGAATTCCTTACAAAATGTAGCCACATACATGTTAAAGCATGTATGTGGCTACATACATGTAACTGTGCATGTTAATAACTATGGTTCATAATTATCTCTTGGCTTACTTACACACCAAACTTCACCGTGTCTGTACTCGGGTTACTTCTCGACTTACAGTCAAGACTTCTGGGTTCAAATCCCAGACGGGACAGAAATGGTTGGGCGTGTTTCCTGTCATCTAATGCACCTGTTCACCTAGCAGTAAATAGGTACCCAGGAGTTAGTCAGGCTGTTGTGGAGTGGTATTCTGGGGAAGAGTCAGTAGTTCAACCTTGGTCAGACCTCTATACTGTATTTAGATTTAGATTTTTTTATTCAGGTAAAGGTACATGCATAGAAGATGAGTTACAAACATAATGTTGGATATACTGTAAGCCTAACATGTGTATATATACTGGCTGCCTGTCTTAACTGAGAATTATTATTAACAAATTAAGAAACTCATGTACAGGAAAACTTATTGTAGAGATCTTCCAAGACAAGGATGAGGGAATGGTCACCCATCTTGTTACTACACACACACCCATTGCTTAGCCTGACTGACTGAATGACTGGCATATAGTGGCCCTTTGCCATCACCACCACCTTGAACCTCACGCACTCAGTTTCTTGAGGTTCTCATTAAGGCTAATCACAGTGATGTGGGACATGCCTCCAAGCACCCAGCCTCAGACCCATATCCCTCATAACAGTGGTTACCACAACCACCTCATAACTGCCTGGGCCTGGCCTCACTTTTCTTGGCAAGCGAGAGATATTTGAGTGCATTTCCTTACACCTTATAAATAATATAAATAAATAAATGTTTATTCAGGTAAAGTACATACATACAAGAGGTTTTACAAAAATTGATAGATTTATAGATAGAGCTAGTACATACAATGCCTAAAGCCACTATTACGCAAAGCGTTTCGGGCAGGAAAAACATACTAATATACTAATTACTAACAATATACTAATTACTAACAATATACTAACATACTAAACATACTAATTGAGATTATTATACACTAATTGATTATAATACTAATTGAGATCTGTTCACCTAGTAATTTCATCCTGAGGAAGGTCAGCAGTTGGCTTGGGTGAACATTTTTAATCCTAATAGTTTCCTACCAAGTGAAAAAGTTTCATAAATATTAAAATTTAGCCTGTAACTCAGGTCTTACTTGAAGTGGGGATACGTGTTGAGTTTCTTCTCCCTCTGGCGCCAGTCATAGTGTTCCCTCCAGTATTGGACGACTGATTGTAGGGTGTCAGCGGTCATGCCGTAGGTGAAGTTGGCACCCTCCAGTCCTGGGGTCGACCGCAGGGGCAGGGCCAGCCGGGCCTTGAAGTCCTCCAGGTCCTGCCAACCACACAACATTTATTCACCTGGAAATATTTATAATATAAGATATGCTAATGTCTACAGTCAACCCCAGTCTACATTGAGGTACCACTGTCTACATTGAGGTACCACTGTCTACATTGAGGTACCACTGTCTACATTGAGGTACCACTGTCTACAGTAGAGTACCACCGTCTACATTGAGGTACCACTGTCTACATTGAGGTACCACTGTCTACATTGAGGTACCACTGTCTACAGTAGAGTACCACTGTCTACATTGAGGTACCACTGTCCACAGTAGAGTACCACTGTC
This sequence comes from Procambarus clarkii, assembly GCF_040958095.1. Taxonomy (NCBI): domain Eukaryota; kingdom Metazoa; phylum Arthropoda; class Malacostraca; order Decapoda; family Cambaridae; genus Procambarus; species Procambarus clarkii. The sequence goes on along the minus strand of NC_091195.1, from coordinate 17,313,494 downwards.
CACAGTGAGGTACTACTGTCCACAGCGAGGTACCACTGTTCACAGTGAGGTACAACTGTCTACAGTGAGGTACCACCGTCCACAGTGAAGTACCACCATCCACAGTGAAGTACCACCATCCACAGTGAAGTACCACCATCCACAGTGAAGTACCACCATCCACAGTGAAATACCACCGTCCACAGTGAAGTACCACCGTCGACAGTGAAGTACCACCATCCACAGTGAAGTACCACCATCCACAGTGAAGTACCACCGTGCACAGTGAAATACCACCGTCCACAGTGAACTACCACCATCCACAGTGAACTACCACCATCCACAGTGAAGTACCACCATCCACAGTGAAGTACCACCGTGCACAGTGAAATACCACCGTGCACAGTGAAATACCACCATCCACAGTGAAATACCACCATCCACAGTGAAATACCACCATCCACAGTGAAGTACCACCATCCACAGTGAACTACCACCATGCACAGTGAAGTACCACCGTGCACAGTGAAGTACCACCGTGCACAGTGAAATACCACCGTGCACAGTGAAATACCACCGTGCACAGTGAAGTACCACCGTGCACAGTGAAGTACCACCGTCCAACCATGAATCTCCATACCATCTGTGCCAAGGAATAATACCCTTGTCATGGTACAATATGTTCCAAAGTCCTGACTACCATTACACTGCCCATGGTCCTTATACCTGCTCGGGCACATTGATGGTAAACCTTCTGATGGAGACATCTTCCTGTTGTGGTTGGCCTGGACCCCACCATGGGTTGGGGTCCAGCTTGGGGAGAGGGGGTTCCTGCAGCTTCTGGCCAATCTTGTGGGCCACCCACAGCACCAATAACCCCACCAACACCTTCTTCAACCAACCCATCTGGAAAGGAAATGCCAGAGTTGAGAAAACATGTGAAATGAAGCTATAAGAGCCGTCTTGTTTGATGCCCCCCCCACACTTCTCCCCCTCCCATGGCCCTAGTGATGTATGGACCACCATGGCCCTAGTGATGTATGGGCCACCATGGCCATAGTGATTTCCCCTCCATGGCCCTAGTGATGTCCCCACCATGGCCCTAGTAATGTCCCCTCCATGGCCCTAGTAATGTCCCCTCCATGGACCTAGTAATGTCCCCTCCATGGCCCTAGTAATGTCCCCTCCATGGCCCTAGTAATGTCCCCTCCATGGCCCTAGTAATGTCCCCTCCATGGCCCTAGTAATGTCCCCTCCATGGCCCTAGTAATGTCCCCTCCATGGCCCTAGTAATGTCCCCGTGAGCGCTAACAGCAAATCATGCAAGATAACATTGCAGGACAATTTGATTTCAAACACACAACCACTGATGTTCTCACTGATACATCAAGTTAATGGGATTTTAAAGTTAATGTGTTAATGAAATAATGGGCATCTCACTGTGTAATCTTCTATTTCTATTTATGTGTTATCTCTAAGTGGTTACTTAAGAGGCAAAGAAGTTTTCTTTAGAGAAACTAACTGCCCAATTAGGCATAGCGTGACGGGCATAACACAATAGCTTGTAACACTACACTATTTGTTCACAATAACTTTGTGCTTTGTTCAGTAAAGGAGACGATGGGTTGAACAACTATAACACAGTGGTTATAGCTTATTGTGGACGGTTAGGTCATTCATTGGTCGCTAGCTGGGAGAGAAGATGAGATCATCACTTGTAATAGGCTAGGGGGAGAGAGAGGCAACTTCGACAAGCCGCTGGCTTGCTGTCCTCGTCGAGGCTATTAGGGTTAATGCCCCCTTCAGGTAGATCAGGTAAATCATACATATATACACATCATTTTGTTTGTATAACGGATTAACGCCGATTAGCATATTACTGTTGCACAAGAATGTCAACACACACACAGGTGTGGTCGAGGGTTCGAGACCCCGCCACAGCCCCGGTGAATGGAATGTTTAGGTCCACGTTATGATGATTGATGAAGATTAAACCATCCAAAAGGTGGCACGGGCATGAATAGCCCGTAAGTGGTGGCCCTTTTGAGCCATTTACCAGTATCAAGAGCTGATTCTGGGTCCACGTTAGTGTGGACGGCCATGTATAGTGAGTTTGTGTGTGTGTGTGAAGAGTAGAGGAGTGTGGAGATATTACAGGTGGTGGTGAGGCTTGCTTGGCTGCCCCGCCTCCTGGCTGGCTGTCACCCCCGCTCCTGGGGCTCATGGGAGAGGTGGGAGGGAGAGGAGAGAGGTGGGAGAGAGAGAGGTGGGAGAGAGAGAGGAGAGAGAGGTGGGAGAGAGAGAGGAGAGAGAGGTGGGAGAGAGAGAGGAGAGAGAGGTGGGAGAGGAGAGAGAGGTGGGAGAGAGAGAGGAGAGAGAGAGAGAGGAGAGAGAGGAGAGAGAGGTGGGAGAGAGAGAGGAGAGAGAGGTGGGAGAGAGAGAGGAGAGAGAGAGGAGAGAGAGGTGGGAGAGAGAGAGGAGAGAGAGGTGGGAGAGAGAGAGGAGAGAGAGGTGGGAGAGAGAGAGGAGAGAGAGAGAGAGAGGAGAGAGAGGTGGGAGAGAGAGAGGAGAGAGAGAGAGGAGAGAGAGGTGGGAGAGAGAGAGGAGAGAGAGAGAGGAGAGAGGTGGGAGAGAGAGAGAGAGAGGAGAGAGAGGTGGGAGAGAGAGAGGAGAGAGAGAGAGGAGAGAGAGGTGGGAGAGAGAGAGGAGAGAGAGAGAGGAGAGAGGTGGGAGAGAGAGAGAGAGAGGTGGGAGAGAGAGAGAGAGAGAGGAGAGAGGTGGGAGAGAGAGAGAGAGAGGTGGGAGAGAGAGAGAGAGAGAGGAGAGAGGTGGGAGAGAGAGAGGAGAGGGAGACGGAACAGGTTGGGCGGCAGGAGAGGAGGCAGAATAAAGGACAAAAGAGGTAATAATGGAAGAAGGAGACAGAGGAGTATGCAGGGAAGGAGGAGACGGGAGACGGTACCATGGGAAGAGAAGAGACGGCACCATGGAAGAGGAAGAGATAGCGGAAGGGAAGCCGAACAGATAAAGAAGAGAGAGATCACTACAGTCAGCAACAGTTCCTCTTATATAATCTTATCAGTGACCCCGGCAACCCCCACTCACAGTCCCGGGGCCCAGGAGCTAAACTTCAACCCCCCCCCCCCCCCCCCCGCACCACCAGGACACTACAACTCCATCAATACCCACACACCAACGACCCTGTCAAATTCAAATTCAAATTGCAATACTTTCACCTCAATACAAATTTGAATTTTGAGAACGGCCATCATAGACGGCCTCAAAAATAGACAAAAGTCTTATCTTGGCCTAAGAACTATACTTTATTTTCGTATAATATGACCTGGTGCATGGGTCACTACTTCCGTGTAATATGTATATACAAGTATAAAGTAATTAAGGTCACTTAATATGTATATCCCTGCATATACATAGGCTACAAGTCACAGTTGCAACTATTAGCAACCGCGAAGCTGCAAATAATTCCATGCAACTTTGAAATATATTATTATTAATAATATTTACAATTAATATTTTATATAGCCTATATCCAACGCCCAAAAATATGTATAGTGCTTATACGTGCTCGACTGTAAGTAGTATATGCACTATACACACACATGTTATACACGTGTGTGTGTATATGTGTAGAGTATATATGTATACTCTATATACATATGTATTAAGAGCAGCTGAAACACTCATTCAAGACTTGAGCTAAAATATCACAATGCTACATGTATATATTATATAACATATTTATATAAACGGATCCACATATCTTAGGCGTTACATATATACGAGATACAATTAATAATTGTATGTATATGTGTAAAGTTCTGACTTACAAAATGTTTAAGGCCTTGAACTAGCAGGAGACGAGGACAAGGAACCACTTGACAACCGCCTGAGAACAACCACTTAAACAATTACTTAACACATGTGAAGACACACTTTACACACCTGGGTATACACACTTATGAAGATACACTTAATACACAAGCGTCACTTTACACAACGGTGAAATATTATGGAACTAAACGTGAACTAAAGCTGAAGTAGGAGAGGTATTAGGCTGTGTTGCCATGGCGGGCTGGGTATATATGTGAAGGTCAGTATACTCTGGTATACTGTGAGTCTACACCCACACCTGTTGTGGTATACTATACCTGGTGAGGTATATTGTGACGGGGTGTAGGGAGGTGGTGACTGTGAGCTGTGAACACACACACTGGAGGGTGCAGCCGGTGGTGTGGTGGTGGTTGGTGGCCTTGTGAGCCCTCCCTGGCCACCCCTACCTCTCTCTCACCCTCCCTGGCCACCCCTACCTCTCTCTCTCACCCTCCCTGGCCACCCCTACCTCTCTCTCTCACCCTCCCTGGCCACCCCTACCTCTCTCTCTCACCCTCCCTGGCCACCCCTACCTCTCTCTCTCACCCTCCCTGGCCACCCCTACCTCTCTCTCTCTCCCTCCCTGGCCACCCCTACCTCTCTCTCTCACCCTCCCTGGCCACCCCTACCTCTCTCTCTCACCCTCCCTGGCCACCCCTACCTCTCTCTCTCACCCTCCCTGGCCACCCCTACCTCTCTCTCTCTCCCTCCCTGGCCACCCCTACCTCTCTCTCTCACCCTCCCTGGCCACCCCTACCTCTCTCTCTCACCCTCCCTGGCCACCCCTACCTCTCTCTCTCACCCTCCCTGGCCACCCCTACCTCTCTCTCTCACCCTCCCTGGCCACCCCTACCTCTCTCTCTCACCCTCCCTGGCCACCCCTACCTCTCTCTCTCACCCTCCCTGGCCACCCCTACCTCTCTCTCTCACCCTCCCTGGCCACCCCTACCTCTCTCTCTCACCCTCCCTGGCCACCCCTACCTCTCTCTCTCACCCTCCCTGGCCACCCCTACCTCTCTCTCTCACCCTCCCTGGCCACCCCTACCTCTCTCTCTCACCCTCCCTGGCCACCCCTACCTCTCTCTCTCACCCTCCCTGGCCACCCCTACCTCTCTCTCACCCTCCCTGGCCACCCCTACCTCTCTCTCACCCTCCCTGGCCACCCCCTACCTCTCTCTCTCTCACCCTCCCTGGCTACCCCTACCTCTCTCTCACCCTCCCTGGCCACCCCTACCTTTCTCTCTCACCCTCCCTGGCCACCCCTACCTCTCTCTCTCACCCTCCCTGGCCACCCCTACCTCTCTCTCTCACCCTCCCTGACCACCCCCTACCTCTCTCTCTCACCCTCCCTGGCCACCCCTACCTCTCTCTCTCACCCTCCCTGGCCACCCCTACCTCTCTCTCACCCTCCCTGGCCACCCCTACCTCTCTCTCACCCTCCCTGGCCACCCCATTAATATAACTTATTATGGCAACTTTGGTGTTATTAGTCAATGATAAGTTGTCATAGTAACAGTGGTGATTCTGGGTTGTCATGGCGACGGTATCTATTGATGGGGCTGAATTCTCATGGCAACCGTGTCTTAAGTAGCGGGGTTGACTTGGCAAGCAAGATTGGCAACCTAATCATCGGTTATCTAATCCCCGAGACGTGATTGGCTGAGAGAGCGAGGCTAGTGCCTGTATTTAGACACTGGTGAATGATTTACATGCTGCTTATCTCAGTGCAGATAGTAATAATAATTAAAAAACATTCTGGGACAAGCAGCCCGTGTGTGTATATATACTTAAGGCTTGTATCGAGGTCACCCCCCCCATAGCTGACTAACTCCTCGGCTGCCTATTTACTGCTAAGGTGAACAGCTGAATAGGTGAAAGGAAACGAAGCTAATCATTCCCCCCCCCCCTTCCCCCTCTCAGGATTCGAACCCGGGACTCAGGATTGTGAGTCAAGAACAAACCCACATGTACTAGTGAGATAAGGTTCAATATGGCTGTAATTCCTAGAGAATTATGGTTTAATTATAGTTGAATAATTAAGTTTTAATTAATTATTAATTAATACTTTAAGTATATTTAAAATATTACATCAGGAAATACCTAATTATTCCACTGTTAGAAATTTTGTTACGTAACTATGAGAGGCAGATTGTTTTTGTTTATATAATTGTATATAAGAAGATATACTGGGTTGTGAGACTAAATAATTCTTACATTCTTGTAAAGCTACTTTACACGCAAGTGTGGGGGGACCTTGGACAAGCCGCCGGCTTCCTGTCCTCGTGGAGTGGTGGTGGTAATGCCCCCACGGGTAAAGGTGAAGCCTAATGCAGGATATTAATATTTGTAATATTATCAGGGAAAACTTTTATATTCTGGTTAGGATGACGGGAGACTTTTGGTGAAGATTATGAGAGCTTCGTCTCATCATGAGTGGCTTTAAAGGAGCAGTTGAGTGTAACCTTGGAGTGTCAATGAGCAATCTGAGAGCAGCAGTACACCGAGAACTTCAACAAGATTTAAGTTTTTCCTGCCCGAAACGCTTTGCCTAATAGTGGCTTTAGGCATTGTATGTACTAGCTCTATCTATAAATCCATCACTCTTTGTAAAACCTCTTGTATGTACCTGTATGTACCTTAAGTAAATAAACATTACCTAAATAAACATTTGAATTGAAGATCTTGTAGATCTGAGGCAAAGTGAAATTGACACCAGTAATTCCATCTATCATCATATTATCATGCAAGAGGAGCCACACATCTATGGATCATCCAATAATATCAGCAGACTTCTAGATGTTTCTACTGCTCGGCTTAGACTCGGTTACAAGTATCTCTGGGAGTACTCATTATCTGCTGATGTAGACCTGACCAAATGTAAACTGTCAACAAAATTATTCGCACACCCTCCGTCACTCCGAGTGAAAAAGATAAAAAGGAGTGTCAATTATGTAGTATGTTGCACGCCCACACATTACAACATTATGTATTACACTGGCAACTTATTGATAACTATAGAAATAAGGAAATAAGTAGTGTACCACATCAAATTGTTTGGATGTGTGATAATGGTATGATAGAATAGTTAGGAGCTTCAAGTATTTTGCCCCAAGAGTGTAATAATTATATCCTGTGCTTACTATATTAACCTGTAATGTTAAATGTGATTTTTGTACTGCTATTTGTGGATTAGGAGCAGTAGAAGGGAGTAGAAATAGCCTAAGCTACTCTATCCCTTTGAGATGTATTTCTTGTCTCAATAAACATACTTGAACTTGAAGTGGACTTTAATGTTTTTTCGGCAGCTTTATTTCCTTAGTTTCCGAGCTGTTTTCTTTACCGTGTATGTTGTAATAAACTATTCCTATATTTACAGTTGTTTCTCCCTGTGAAGATTATTAAACAATGGTGATTATAAGGGCGCGGAAGTTCAGCCTGGCCATCCTGAGGCCAGATTCACGAAAGCAGTTACGCAAGCACTTACGAACGTGTACATCTTTCCTCAATCTTTGACGGCTTTGGTTACATTTATTAAACAGTTTACAAGCAGGAAAACTTGCCAATCAACTGTTGTTATTGTTATAAACAGCCTCCTGGTGCTTCGGAGCTCATTAACTGTTTAATAATTGTAAACAAAGCCGCCAAAGATTGAGAAAAGATGTACAGGTTCGTAAGTGCTTGCGTAACTGCTTCGTGAACCTCGGTAGAAATAGCCTAAGCTACTCTATTCCTTTGAGATATATTTTATTGTCTTAATAAACGTATTAGAACTTAAACTTGATAATGAACCCATAGTCTTAATTTGAAAAAGAACCAGAGAGCATATTTTATCACTAAGTTTTCGATAAATAAATCCGTGTCCTATTTGCCTTATTTTGAACCTTCATACTTGTATTTTTGGGTTTAAATTCTAATCATAATCCCTTTCGTAATCCGACTTAGCAATCTCACATGTAGCTCATATCTTGTAACTGTCATCATTACCGAGCCTCAAAACCACACATGTCTTACCACACAAATAAATAATAAATAAATAAATTTTTATTCAGGTAAGGTACATACATACACAGTATGTATGTACCTTATAGTATGGAGTTAGTATATACAATGCCTAAAGCCACTATTACGCAAAGCATTTCGGGCAGGAACAGAGGGTTACAGAGGCACATAATGTGCTCAGGGACTGAGCCCCACAATTCATATAGATAACTAAGTTACAATCTTGATGAGCTAATTACAAAATTCAATAGACATCGTCGCATCAACTTATAATTGACTCAAGATAGGCCTTGAAGGTGAGATCAGTTGTGAACGCCTGCTAGCGCATAAGAACAAGAGCGCCCAAAATATTTTACCACAATAGACAAGTAGAGATATACGTGTGGCTTCTGACTTTGTTTTTACTAATTAATATTACATGTTAGGCGTTTACCTTTAATACATATTATTACATACAAGTATTACTATCACAGTAAATGTAATAGGAGTCTACCCAAAAACTGGCCAGTCAAGTGTTTTTGTGCGTTCGACCATGTTTGTGGCCCTTCAGTGTTAACGCCGGCGGGCGTCGTTCATATGATGGAATATGTCCATCACATCGCTCAACTTCATTTAATAACTATATGCCTGTAGAAGATATTACTTTTTAATACCAAGTGACTGGTATCCGGTGAGTATCTGTAGGTAAATATCTTTAGGTGAGTATCTGCTTCACAGCGGCGGCAGCGGAGTGTAAGCGACCACGTAAACAACACTTGACGGAGGAACTCTTTACACCAGGTGAGGCTACACCCACACCAGGTTAGGCTACACCCACACCTGGTGAGGCTACACCCACACCAGTTGAGGCTACACCCACACCAGGTGGGGCTACACCCACACCTGGTGAGGCTACACCCACACCAGGTGAGGCTACACCCACACCAGGTGAGGCTACACCCACACCAGGTGGGGCTACACACACACCAGGTGAGGCTACACACACACCAGGTGAGGCTACACACACACCAGGTGAGGCTACACCCACACCAGGTAGGGCTACACCCACACCAGGTGAGGCTACACCCACACCAGGTTAGGCTACACACACACCAGGTGAGGCTACACCCACACTAGGCGAGGCTACACCCACACCAGGCGGGGCTACACCCACACCAGGCGAGGCTACATCCACACCAGGCGGGGCTACACCCACACCAGGCGGGGCTACACCCACACCAGGTGGGGCTACACCCACACCCGGTGAGGCTACACCCACACCTGGTGAGGCTACACCCACACCCAGCGAGGCTACACCCACACCTGGTGGGGCTACACCCACACCAGGTGGGGCTACACACACACCAGGTGAGGCTACACCCACACCAGGCGGGGCTACACCCACACCAGGCGGGGCTACACCCACACCAGGCGGGGCTACACCCACACCAGGCGGGGCTACACCCACACCAGGTGGGGCTACACACACACCAGGTGAGGCTACACCCACACCTGGTGAGGCTACACCCACACCAGGTGGGGCTACACACACACCAGGTGAGGCTACACCCACACCAGACGGGGCTACACCCACACCAGGCGAGGCTACACCCACACCAGGCGGGGCTACACCCACACCCGGTGAGGCTACACCCACACCTGGTGAGGCTACACCCACACCCAGCGAGGCTACACCCACACCTGGTGAGGCTACACCCACACCAGGTGGGGCTACACCCACACCAGGCGGGGCTACACCCACACCAGGCGGGGCTACACCCACACCCGGTGAGGCTACACCCACACCCGGTGAGGCTACACCCACACCTGGTGAGGCTACACCCACACCTGGTGAGGCTACACCCACACCAGGTGGGGCTACACCCACACCCGGTGAGGCTACACCCACACCAGGCGGGGCTACACCCACACCTGGTGAGGCTACACCCACACCTGGTGAGGCTACACCCACACCAGGTGGGGCTACACCCACACCTGGTGAGGCTACACCCACACCAGGTGGGGCTACACCCACACCAGGTGGGGCTACGTAGTAAGGTGCCAATGGAAGAAAAGAAATGATTGAATTCGGTAATCATGTCAGCAGCTGATAACATTCCACTATTTCCAGCTAGGAATATTGTTCCTTTCTTCCAAGTTCTTCTTTGACCCCAATGTCTGAGAAATAGTGTTCCATGTTTTCTTCATGTTACCTTTTATTTGATAAAATTGATTGTCATACTAGACTGTCTTTGCCTTTTTATTATCTTAGAAAGCAGTAAGGAGTACTGCTTAGATAATTCTCCGCGGATGACCTCTGGCCTGCATTTATTCTCATATTTATGTTATGTATTAAGTGCAGTAAATATTCCTTTAGCGTGTCAAGGGCCCTTTTAGTTGTGATGTTTAGTAAGTAAAGAAAACACATATACCTTTTGCACCCAGTTGGCATTTAAGGAATATGTTATGAAAATCAAATATAACAGTACTGAGTTATGTACTTTCTCTTATTGTTCACTTGATTAAAGCCTCGGCTGTGATTATAACCAGTGATGAAGATGAGTTTTGGGAACTAGGTAGACATAAAGGCTGTGGCCAGCATTTATGCTCAGGGGTCTCACAAGGAATCCATCCATAATTAAAATAAATAAACAAGTAAACAAATCCACCAGGGCCGTGACAAGGATTCGAACCTACGTTTGAGAGGATCCCAGACGCTGCCTTAATCGACTTAGCTACGACATGGTTAAAAGAATTGCACGTATCATGCAGAATTGCACATGGTTAAAAGAATTGCACGGTAAAAGAATCGGACATAGGTTTGAACCCTCATCACGGCCCTTGTGGATTTGTTCATTTGATGCATCACGCTATTGTGATTTCTGTGTGTAAATAAACAAGTAATTTTAATTAGTAGAAACTTGACAAAGGATAACTAATAAATGTCTATTTGTACAGAAATTGAACATAAAAATATGGAAATTGAGAGGTAGCTATAGACCATACACCCACATGTCCGCCACTGAATATAACATTACTTGACAGGTCCAACATGGCAGACACAGCAGAGTCGGGTAACCATTCATCATCGGTGATGAATCAACTTGAGGACACATCGAGAGAAATAAAAGAATGCTATGAGAGGTCAGATGATGGATTTGTAATATATTTGCAATGTTTTAAATGTTTTGCATGTAAGGTTGTCATCTTGCAGACAAGGAGTCACAATAAGGCAGTTGTCATCTTTTAATGTGGAAGTTACTGTCACTTATCAGTATTGATCTATTCCCACTACTCAGGAACAGGTGTTCAGTGCCCTAATATTCACCAGACAAGGGTTAAGCAAATGCAAGTCTTTGATCTGCACATATATCCTTACCCCTCAATTGTCAACCCATGTTTTTTTTTTTTTTTAAACACTGCTGTTTGTCGACCTAATTGTATTTGTGCTGCAGTTTCAGCCATGTTCCCCCCTCTTTTATCTCTATTTTTATTTGTTCTCAACACATTTTATTCTTTATACCCAATTAGTATTAAGCTTTAGTCATTAATGTTTTACCTGTCCGAAACGCTTTGCGTAATAGTGGCTTTAGGCATTGTATGTACTAGCTCTATCTATAAATCCACTAATCTTTGTAAAATCTCTTGTATGTACCTTACCTAAATAAACATTTATTTATTTATTTATTATTATTTATTTATATACAGTATCCTAAAACTCTACAAACCCAAGGAGGGTGCGAGAGAGCATCTGGTCTCGTATTTGTCTGCTTGTCCTTGTTGGTGAAGGCACCAAGCCTTCCCGGTTTGGTGCCTTCTTTTGATAATTACCTTACCTTACCTTTTGATAATTACCTTACCTTACCTTTTGATAATTACCTTACCTTTTGATAATTACCTTACCTTTTGATAATTACCTTACCTTTTGATAATTACCTTACCTTTTGATAATTACCTTACCTTACCTTTTGATAATTACCTTACCTTACAAAGAATTAGAGAAGATTTTAAAAAGTTCTGCATCATATTTAGACATAAAATTTTGCAAACTTCATTTTCACAAGCAACAGACTTGGCTTCCACTTTCCTCAACCACCCTTGCTGGCCCACTTACATCAGCCTGTGCTCATTTCATAAAACAATACTGTATCTCCTCTTTTGATTTATATCATACATTTTCAAATAAACTTTAAACTTTTTTTTAGTACATTGTTAATGCTATTAGCTTAAAGTGTGCTGTATTCAGCAATTTTATGCTACAGTACTTAGTCCATCCATGAGGAGATCCATGTATTGTAGCTGGAAAATTCCTCTGAAGTAACAGTAAGCAACACTAAAAATTAATTGTATATTTTCATTACACTATATTTGTTATTGTATTGTAACATGTAAATCTTGTTGGCAGGTTAGACTTCATTGAGACAAAGCTGAGGCGCCGGCACTACCCAAGTGAAGAAAAGAAACGCCTTGAGAAAGAAGTTCAGGACATAAAAACTCACCTCTCTCGGCATGAGAATAACCTGCGGAGCCTCCGTGGGGAAAACCGCATAGCTATGGTGCTCTCGGTGCTAATTCTGGCCTTAGGCATTATGATTTATATTGTCTACTGCATTCTCTTTACCAGCTGAAATTGTACCGATTTCCATTATAAACTTTGAACAAGATTATAAGCCATTAATATAGCTTTGGGTCATAAAAATTTTTGCATGATTTACAAATTATTGTTATTGCTTTGTTGTAAACATTTAACATAATTATAAAAAGCTATTTGGTATAGCTTTGGGTTATACAAATTTAGCAGGATTTAAACATTATTGTTATCGCTTTGTTATAAACATCTAAAATAATTATAAAAAGCTATTTGGTATAGCTTTGGATTGTGATTATTAGCATTAGTATCTGAATATTCTGTCTCTAATGAACTCCAGGTTTTGGTAGCAAAAATCAAATATGGTATATTATTTATTTTGTAAGTCTAGATGTGTGTCAAGCACAAGCCTTTGCTGAATGTTCTCTTCCATCTTAAATATTAGATACTTAACACAGTAGTAAAGTGTGAGCAGTACACAGTCCTTCTTCCATATGACAATTGTAGTTGAGGTAGCAAGTACTGTATAGTATTTTTTTAATAAACTGTAAGTTTTGTGTGTACTTTGCAAGGTTGTGGGGGTGCATATAACACTCATCTTGTGACTTGTGCAAGCAATTCAACTCTAGGGAAAAGGTAGTAAGACAGGAGCTTGGGTAAGGAAATGAACTCTAGTGAGCATTAGTATGACGGGTACACTTTTCTAATCTACAGATGGCAGCCGAGTACTGGTCGTCAGACGGGTAGTTTTATCGGCCATTATAAATGAGCATACTGTAGCGTATTAAGTTTATAATATACTGATGGTCAGGGGTGCACATGATGCACATGAAGACCACTCACTAGAAAGTGAAGGGACGACGACGTTTCGGCTCGTCCTGGACCATTCTCGACTTGAGAATGGTCCCGGACGGACTGAAACGTCGTTGTCCCTTCATTTTCTAGTGTGTGGTCTGGTCAACGCACTTTAGCCACGTTATTGTGACTCATCGCCTGCATATGCACATGATGGCCACTAGGAATGCAGAAGTGTGCAAGGGAAGATAGAGGCAGGGTGTTGAGTATAGCAGCTATAAGACAAGTATTCCAAATAGTGTCAGGGGCCAAGGGGGTTGTGTGTGTCGTATGTCAAAGTATTTTTCACATTGCAGAACTTTTAGATGGCTTTTGTTTTTTTTAGAGCACACAGCATCTAGTGAATCACATCGCATCAAAGGTTTGCAAGTTTTAGATCATTGCAAATTTTTAAATTGTATTTTCTTTGTTTTACATTAAAATGTTTGTGATGTAGTAGTGTAGTTTTGTGCCTTTAGCAGCAGGTGTGAGTTGGTTGTGTAAAGCTTGAAGCCTTTGCACGATATAGAAGCACAAAGGTAATGGTATTCAGCATTACCTTTAATGTTTTTTATCAAATTAAAATTAGGCTTGTATTTTAATGTATGTGTATCAGGTTGGATATTTCTTAGTAAACTGTTGGACGAGTCAACTCCTAAACAGTTTTAGATTTGTGTAGGTTGTTTGTAAGGACAGTTTTTCTTGAAGATTAATTTGATTATCTATAAGGAACATTTCAGATTAATGCATTTTATGGGTAAAAAAACTCATGGGTAGGAAATACATTAAATATTTTATTAAAAGTTTTAACATTATTTATCCTATGGAGACTAACATCAAACAATACTTCTATAAAGGCACTTCTTTACATTAAAATATGCAACTTTAGTTTCTAACAAGAGTCAATTATTTTTAAGGTATCAAGATGTTTACCAAAAGTATTTTGATAAAGCCCAAGACGGTGATCATCTCGTCTGATGCTCCACATTACCAATTAAATGCTTCAGCGCTTTTGGAACATTCCAACATTAAAACTGTAATGTATAAGAAAACTAAGGTGACAAGTTCTCTTAAAATCATATTCATAATACTGTGTCACTTATTATGAACATCACTAAACAATGTCAGTTCCCCCAAGATAACTGGTATCAATGCCTAAAGGAATTTTATTGTACAATATGGAATTTACACAAACTATAAAGTCCTGTTTTAAGCATTAAATCCATAAACACCTTTTACAAAATTATAAAACTCTTCCTATAATTAAGAAAACCCTGCTAACACCCTTATGTTCCAAGGGTCGGTCACACAAAAAACAATTACTAAATCTTTGGCACCAAGCAAGGCAGCATGTCATGGTTCTTACTCTTGGTAGTGCCGAGTGGCTCGCACAGCCCAGTCATCCTTCTCCTCTCGCTCTTTCCCTACTGAAACAAATCTACGAGGCACAAAATGTTTGTAATAAATGTGACTAAATATTATATTGGAAAAAAAAAAGTACAGTTCTGTACCTGCACAAATACTTTGTCATTCTCACTGAAACCATTAACTTATATGAAAGGAAATATTTGCATTGCCTACAATTTATAAGCAAATATTGCAAAGCTTCTATTTTTTTTTTTTTTTACTGTGCCTCTTCACTGGGAAGGATGAGTTTTAAGGAGGGTGGTATTATCTATAATGAAACATGTATACAGTGGGACCTGGCTCGACTGGACTGCCGAGGGCCAGAACCTTGAGTGGGCTAGAGACAAGTGGTTATTGGACAAATTCGTGGTGATCCAAAATGGTGTCTGCTTCAAGAAGCTGTCATTGGCGGCCAACTCAACTCTCCAACAAAATAGCAATAATTTATATTTTTACCAAGTGTTTATTACTGTATTACCCAGGAGCCTTCAGTAGTAAATACTATATTTGTTTCAGTAATATAGTAATTACTAAGGTTATTTAAGTTTCATAATATTTTTTCTTGTAGAATATTTTGTAATAGTTTGCGACACTTCTATGATGGAGAAAAATGTAACGTAATGTGCCGTGAGGCAGGACCTCTTGGTATTCCCCCACATTCAACCATTTCTCTTTACATCATTTGTTATTTGTAAGCTAAAGCTATCAGGAGAAGTGAGGCAAAACAAGGCAGGGGAAGAGGACACATCGTGTCCAGCAGCTGGACACCCTCATAAAGACTGTGAAGCAGTATCCTCCCTCGCAATAACAGCTTGATGATTAAATGCAACCTCAGAATACTGAAAAGAATTACTGAAAAAAAAAAAAAAATTGTACCACTTATGGGCTATTCATGCCTGTGCCACCTCTTGGGTGGCTTAATCTTTATCAATCAATCAATCGAGGACACATCTATTTCACCATAGAAGAAAACACTCGGTGCCTTGAGTAATGTGACTAAGTGTGGGGAGTGTGGAGTTAGAGGCCTGTTGACAGCACAGTACAAGTATTTAATACACTCTCTTATATTGAATACAATTTTCTATACCACATTTTGCCTACAATATCATGGATTAATTATCTCTTCCCAAAATTAAAAAAAAGAATTTTTTTTTTTAATTTTTCACCTTCAAGTCCATTTAAAATGGATTGTTAATCATGTTGTTACTTTATATATGTGCAAAGATGTGTTTTATAATTTGGGGCCAACAAAATATATTTTGCAAATGTGAAAGAAATACGTAGTGGAAAGCCCCCTTGGTAAAACACATTCACTCACAATTAGTCCACTGGAGCAATGTGCCACTGTACACTTCATTATCATCTTATAATAGTTAGTTGCGAGATTAATTTTGTTTGTTATACTTTTATCTGCAATTACTCTATATTTGACCAAGCTTTAATACCACCTCTAGAGCCATTATGCTTTATTTACCCGACATATTATTATTATTACGTGAACCTCAATAGCCCCACAACCAGTAATCCTGTCAATCCTGGTGTTCGTTCACAATACTTATAAATACAGTCTTTGAGGAACTCACTCCAGACCCCACACACACAGCAGTTGCATTTTCCTTCACAGTACAACATTAATCGCTTATTTTAACCTCTTGAAATGCTGTAACAAAGTAGGTTGTTGTAGGAATGATCCAGAATGTTCTCTCTACGCATGGGAGTATGGGAAGTTGGACCCATGTGTAGGGACCTGACTGAGAGCACGGGGGGCATCCCCTGGGGATTGGCGGTTGAAATACAGTCCCTACACATGGTTCCAACTTCCCATACACCCATGTGTAGAGAGAACAGTCTGGATCATTCCTACAACAACCTAGTTTGTTACAATGCTTCTCTGCGTCATCTTACCTTTTATTTCACCATCTATTCATCCAATGCCACTTTATTAACACATAAACAACACTAGTCTACTCAGCTTAAACTGTTTAGTTTAAATTAAATGTATAGTTGGTATAAAGTGGCACATACAGTAAACGAACATAAAAGATACACTCCACAATAGTGTGGTTAATGACATTTACTTGGATCATCGCAGACTCTATCTTGGTCCTCAAAATTAACTTTGACCCCCCCAGTTCGAGTCTGGAATGATCCGAGTGAAGGAAATAAATGAACACGTACAGTATACTAGCTCTACATGACTTGTGTGTGTATGAAACCAGAAGCAATAATAATCTACTTCCTCAACACCTTATATATAGTTTTTGACACTGCATTCTAGGATCACACATTTAAATATCGGCAGAATTAAATGTTAATGTCAGAATGACGTTATAGGCCAAAACCGAGGGCAGAGAATACTAAATACAAAAAGTACATCATTATAACTGAGCATAAAACATGCCAAACGGTGTACCTGGCTTTTACAGATTATTTCTATTAGTCAGACTATGAGGACAGAATATGCATGGTTCAGTATATTATACTACACTGTCCTAACACGGTTATGTTTTATGGCAAGAGTACATCACGAAGAGAACAAGTATCCATAGTAACATACAGGCGGCCCATGATTTGTGCTGTATATAAATAAATCGATTGGGTAGTACACGATTACTTTCGTACCAAGTTTTGAAGTGTACAAGTGATTTTTGGTGATACGTGTTTGCTGGTTAAGCATGATTTAATAGGGATCAGTATGACAAAATCCACACTAATTCTTGGGTCAACTGCATTTTTGACAGCATGTCATACTTCTGCAAATGCTACATTCCTGTTTTACAAAGGTTATCACACAGTCCAAGCATTCTGTATCTCATTATATGCTGTATTTATGGCTGGAAAGTAGAGGGAGCATTAAATGTTAATGTTCAAATATGTTTTATTTAGAAATCAAGGAAATTAGACTTTTGGAGGTATGAGAAACATGAGTCTATGGTCGCCATATACAACACTTTACATTTAAGTTCAATTTGCACATTTTTTTTCGCAGGAATGTAGCAACACTCAGAGCCGCTTGTAGTATGGATGTTGAGTCCCTGATGGGCAATAATAATTATTTAACGATAAATATTACAACTTCCTTTCACCCTCCCCCCCCCCAAAAAAAAAACAAATCTGAATGCAAAATCATGAATGGAGATAATATTTAGAAAGTAATTCTTTAATTTTGTTTAACCTTTGTTTATCTATTAGATGCACTTCATAGTCCAACATAGATTTTAAACAAAACAAATGGTTAAATATGGAGTACTGTACAGTTATAGCTGGCCTATGAGGTCTCGCTATTGTGATTCAAAATAGGTATGCTTAACTAAATTCTTAAGTTATATAGTTAATCAACTTGATATCCTCACCTTATTCTTTAAATATCTGTGGTTTAACATGTTGAATTAGAGATCACAGGGCTGAAGCTTTGGACCGACAGTATTTGTCAAGTATATGCTTCTAATATTTAACCTAAACATATAACCAACATTTACGTCGTTGTCACGCACACGACATAACACATTACAGTAGTGTCAACTTCAAGTCGCACATTTTCACTACAGAGGATGGATGGACAAGCTACGGGAGGTCAGTAGGTATCTCAAATCACAGGAATTACGTTGACTGACTAAACTCCACATATTATGGTTGTATCACATAGATGACTGGCAATGGCAAGTCAGGAAATTTACAACAGCATAACATACAATTCTCTATTTTTCATGCAGAATAACCATTTAAAATATACAGTATTGGGTGGGGTATACAAGTTCTTTATTTCCACATAACTATATCAAAATTAAATGATTAACTACAATATGTTAAATATTTTTTCTTCTAGAATTTTGACTATACAATGTTGCCTCTAAAATGGGGATGTACAAGATGGAAAAAGTCAATGCAATGGGAAGCACACCGAGTCAAAGATGCGGTCAGAGGCACCTTATAGCCGGGAACAGCACACTTATCAGGAAAGGTTCTTACCTGCTCCATCACACACAAATCTCAACCCCATCTGTATGATGAGCACATAAAAGTGAGATATAATAGTACAGTTTGTATTACAATAGGAGCCCACAGCTTATCGATTTGTAATTGTGTTTCAACCTACAAGTTGCTAAACAAAAGCTGTTGCCCTTTTACTGTGGAGAGGACAGTGATCAAGGGCCATCCCATGCTCAGGCTGTGCTTGTGCAAGCTGCGACCAACACCAAAGATGCATTCATCCAATTTTAAAATCTTGTACTACGCATTGAAATCACTATTTTCTCAAATATAAATTAATATTATTATATACTGTATCAGTACAGTATTAGAGTTTGGTGTATATTTAGGAGCATAGATCAAGTTAGGTGTTCAAGTTCAGTTGGCAATTATTTGTATTTTCAGTACGTGGGTGAAGCTTTACAAGGTTGTGACTCGAATGCAGGACATGAGCGAAGCACCGTTCCAAAAAAAAGTTCAAGCGACATAAGTTTTGAGTCGTGTGTAAGTGTTTTACATTCATAAACAGAGTTTGATGGCTGGATAAACCAGCATTTAGACACTGTTTATGAGGACAGACTGATCAAGTGTTGGAACAGTGAATGAGTGAGAGTCTGAACAAGACAATGTATAATCATCATAATAATAATAACAACAATAATAATAATTTTATTTACAAGTTACAATGGGTTTGTGAGATTATATAAGATTGGTATTTTACATTCTTGCAAAGCCACTAACACGCATAGCATTTTGGGCAGATCCTTCAAGTGAATTTGGTTGAAGTGTATATGAGACAGTGTGCATTAACTTCCCCCGATTCAAAAAAGAAAATTCTAGATTTATTAGAATTCTAGATAATATAATAAAAACAGCACGAAGACCAAATCAATGAAACAGAGCACATGTGACATTTAAGGCCAACAAGGAGCACAACACGGGTGCTCACAGGTGACGTTTAAGGCCAACAAGGAGCACAACACAGGTGCTCACAGGTGACGTTTAAGGCCAACAAGGAGCACAACACGGGTGCTCACAGGTGACGTTTAAGGCCAACAAGGAGCACAACACGGGTGCTCACAGGTGACGTTTAAGGCCAACAAGGAACACAACACGGGTGCTCACAGGTGACGTTTAAGGCCAACAAGGAGCACAACACGGGTGCTCACAGGTGACGTTTAAGGCCAACAAGGAGCACAACACGGGTGCTCACAGGTGACGTTTAAGGCCAACAAGGAGCACAACACGGGTGCTCACAGGTGACGTTTAAGGCCAACAAGGAGCAAAACACGGGTGCTCATAGGTGACGTTTAAGGCCAACAAGGAGCACAACAGGGGGTGCTCACAGGTGACATTTAAGGCCAACAAGGGTGCTCACAGGTGATGTTTAAGGCCAACAAGGAGCACAACAGGGGGTGCTCACAGGTGACATTTAAGGCCAACAAGGAGACACAACAGGGGGTGCTCACAAGTGACTTTAAGGCCAACGAGGAACACAACAGGGATGCTCACAGGTGACGTTTAAGGCCAACAAGGAGACACAACAGGGGGCGCTCGGCAAATTCCAACAAAGAAGTTTTTTTAAGTGAAACATCAGAATGAGACGATGTAAATTGAGCGTGCTATTTTCTGTGTAGCGTCATGCAATCATTGACTACTTAACTGATGAATAGTGAGAGGTTGGCAACTAAGAACTACTACTACTACTCAATAAAAATTAATGTGAAACTACAACAATCAATCCTTCATTATCAGCAGGACCCTCAGTCACAATCAAGTAACTGGCTTCCAACAACATATCTCTAATGCAACTTTTCCCCATAACTCAATTTTACACATCAAATTTGTTATTTTTGTTAAGCTGTGTGATGACAGTATTTTCAGGATCATAATAAACTGGAGAAGACTTACTGGCTCATATGAGGCAGCTCCTACTAGCCCATGCAAAATAGCTCCCGTTAGCCAGCCCATACCAAGCAGGTCCTATTAGCCCATATGAGGCAGCTCCTATTGGCCCACATGAGGCAGCTCCTATTGGCTCATATGAGGCAGCTCCTATTGGCCCATATGAGGCAGCTCCTATTGGTCCAGATAAGGCAGCTCCTATTGGTCCAGACAAGGCAGCTCCTATTGGCCCATATAAGGCAGCTCCTATTGTCCATATGAGATAGCTCCTATTAGCCCATACGAGGCAGCTCTTATTGGTCCACACAAGGCAGCTCCTATTGTCCATATGAGACAGCTTCTATTAGTCTAGATAAGGCAGCTCCTATTGGTCTAGATAAGACAGCTCCCACTGGCCCATATGAGGCAGCTCCTATTGGTCCATGCGAGGAAGCTCCTATTTATACCAACAAAACTCATTCACATACATGTCTAGCCAACAGTTGAAACAATCCAGTGATGTCATGTCAATTACATGGTACCTTACCTTGAGGTTACCTTGAGATGATTTCGAGGCTTAGCGTCCCTGCATATCCTCGACCAGGCCTCCTCATACAGGAAATAGTACATGGTAATTACATTATTCCATAAATCTACGACCCTATTCCTATCTTTCTAGTGGAACACAAATTATGGATATTTTTCACCCTTATAAGATGGCCGACTTCAGTTTCTATACTGTACAGTACTATAAACTCGGTCTATAAAGCCATATTGACTCGGTTTTCACAAGTCAATATGACTTACGTCAATATACATTTTTTCATTATAGAAACTTATGAGAAATGGGTTCTAATCATAAGTGCCTATAATTACCAAAATTTGACATTTCTCTATTACTTTGTACTAAAAAGATAAACCTTGTTATTATACAAAATTAACTGATTAAAAGAATTTTGGCGCAAGAAACAACATCACTCACAAAAATATTTATAATAAATATGTTTCACAGCATTTTTTGTGTGTTTTTCAGTTTTCTGTAAAATATGAATTATTTTTTCTTGAATCTTATAAGAGAACGCTTTAAATTACGGGTAAACACTCCCCTTAAAATTTCAGGACTTACGATGAAATTCTGTAGACCTAAGGACATGTGTGGAAACTTGCATAAACATTTTTTCCAGATCTATTCAATATTTTATATTCCTATAAATATATTTTTCCTCTACCATTTGTTTAAGTGTGTATACAGGTGGCAGTTTCCTGGAACAGTTGAGCTCTCGAAGGGTTAAGCATATTTAACTTTTACCAACACTTATGCTACCAAAAGAAATTAAATATGAAATTATTATCATGCAGAGCGCAAGGCAACACAGCTACTGCATTGGTTATCATGCAGAGTGCAAGGCATCACAGCTACTGCATTGGTTATCATGCAGAGTGCAAGGCAACACAGCTACTGCATTGGTTATCATGCAGAGTGCAAGGCAACACAGCTACTGCATTGGTTATCATGCAGAGTGCAGGGCAACACAGCTACTGCATTGGTTATCATGCAGAGTGCAAGGCAACACAGCTACTGCATTGGTTATCATGCAGAGTGCAAGGCAACACAGCTACTGCATTGGTTATCATGCAGAGTGCAAGGCAACACAACTACTGCATTGGTTATCATGCAGAGTACAGGGCAACACATCTAATGCATTGGTTATCATGCAGAGTGCAAGGCAACACAGCTACTGCATTGGTTATCATGCAGAGTGCAGGGCAACACAGCTACTGCATTGGTTATCATGCAGAGTGCAAGGCAACACAGCTACTGCATTGGTTATCATGCAGAGTGCAAGGCAACACAGCTACTGCATTGGTTATCATGCAGAGTGCAAGGCAACACAGCTACTGCATTGGTTATCATGCAGAGTGCAGGACAACACAGCTACTGCATTGGTTATCATGCAGAGTGCAGGGCAACACAGCTACTGCATTGGTTATCATGCAGAGTGCAGGGCAACACAGCTACTGCATTGGTTATCATGCAGAGTGCAAGGCAACACAGCTACTGCATTGGTTATCATGCAGAGTGCAAGGCATCACAGCTACTGCATTGGTTATCATGCAGAGTGCAAGGCAACACAGCCACTGCATTGGTTATCATGCAGAGTGCAAGGCAACACAGCTACTGCAATGTTATCATGCAGAGTGCAAGGCAACACAGCTACTGCATTGGTTATCATGCAGTGCAGGGCATCACAGTTACTGCATTGGTTATCATGCAGAGTGCAGGGCAACACAGCTACTGCAATGTTATCATGCAGAGTGCAGAGCAACACAGCTACAGCATTGGTTATCATGCAGAGTGCAGGGCAACACAGCTATTGCATTGGTTATCATGCAGAGCAGCAGACCATTCAGCATTCTATTGATGTGTACAACTGAATATTTAGCATTACTTCAGGCTCTGTTACATCAGATGCCAAAAAAAATAGCCTCATTTTCCATTTAATAAAGTGGATAGAAATTTGGAGTTCATATTCTCCCCTCCACTAAAGCCCAAGTGTTTGCCACCCTGTGAATGTGAGAAGTAGGGGTAAAGTTGATGACATTGTCTCCTTAAAGGTTGAGAGAGCACAACTTCTAAGCAGTTGTTCCCTCGTATACTCAGAGTGAGTATAAATATGTTGCATTTTGTTTCCTAACACCTATAACTATAATTAACCTTCTCTAATCAACCACTTTTCACAACGGGTCTTCTAGAGACAAAGTTCCCAATTTGACGTCCTCAAGTATGCATCGAACGCAAAACATGCCTTCTTATGCTTCAACCCTTAGAGACAGAAGCATTTTTTGCTTTCTGTAATGCCAGGACACAATGTCTTCAAGAACATAAGAGGTTTAAAAGCTCCAGGTACCACAAGCTAGGAGACAAGGACTCAAAATTTCCAATATCACTCTCACAGACACATCTGGACCATTATAAAGTTGTGGTTCGTATCTTATCGATTTTGCTCTTTGCCAATGTACATGTCACTTCTAATTAATTGTCAGCATTCCTTTACAAAAAAAATACCTCACAATAAAAGAGTAGATAATCTTAAATAAGCTGCTATGTCTTTTATTGTTTATAATGTATCTATTAATGACGATAGAATTTAATAAACTGTTGTCATGTAAACTGTATTTTTCATGTAGAGCATTGAGCAATATCATAAATGGACATGACATTTTTATTATACAATATATATATATATATATATATATATATATATATATATATATATATATATATATATATATATATATATATATATATATATAATTATAATGAATACAGGTTATATTATTATTATGATTTTCTTGTACAAATGAATAATGTGCTTAAATTTTATGTAAACTAACTCAATTATAAATGTATAATCATTTATGAATAAAGCATTTGATTTATGGCCATTTGCTTAATTGGATAAAATCTTCATGTGCAATATTTGGTCACAAATGACCTAAGAAAGCATCAAAGAAAGCATCTAAGAAAGCCTAAGACCTAAGAAAGCATCTTGTGAGCAGTCTTGACCATCTCATATATTACCCTTGTCATGCGTGTTAAACATTGACCCAATCCCAGTCTGTGTCCTCGTTGGTGCATCAGGTTCTAGTGAAGATGATAACCTACGTTTAACTATACTGTACAGTACAGTGGAACCTCAAAAATCCAGTTAATATTGTTCAGAATGGTCCAGGATGGACCGAAACGTCGTCGTCCCTTCACCTTCTAGTGTGTGGTCTGGTCAACATATTGTGCAGGACTTGTAAATTTTCTGAACTTTCAAATACTGTACCAAGTTTCTTAATTCGTGTGAATTTGTGAATTTTGATTCTTAATTTGTGAACTTTCAAATACTTTGCAAATACTGTACTAAGTTTCTTAATTTGTGTTCTCACCAAAATTTATAAAATACTGTACATTTTTTCTGTTTTCGTACTAAAAAAATAAACAAAATAAAAAGGGATTTGAAAATTATAAGGAATATAATATTATACAGTACAATACTGTACCTACCTTTTTGTAAACCCAGTTTATCCACATAAATTGCCTGATCCACTTTATCAACATTTGAGCCACTCAATGTTTTCTCTACTAATGTTTCCAGCAGACACACTCAGACCTTCACAAAGCACTCAAGAGTGTGAAAGACTTGCTGTAAACTCCTTACCTAAATTTCACAAATACACAAGAGTGGGTCTTCATCCTATGTTATTATGTTTGTGAGAATACTGTACATTAACATTACTAATTGAAATTGATGTTACGTATCATTATAATAATATTGAATAATAATTTTGTCAGTAGAGCAGCAAGCTCCGCAGTCTTGAAATGTTTACCATATTTTATTTCCAATCAGCTGTTTATTGTTCTACGTTACTTTTGAGCATATGTAAATGTAACCCAGTCACTCCTGTACCGTACGGTGGATTTTTTCTTAGATTTTAACATGGTTAAAATGCCCTCCATGCTACACTTCATTTTCAATGACTTTGTCTACTTTTATTTGCAACTTCATGATAGGGGATACATGCAATATCTACAATAAGTCTGCAGCCAATATCACTAGATTACCAAAGATACAAAGGAGTCCCCTTCCAGGTAACATTCTGTATTACATTATGGTGCTAAACTCCATCCACCTGAGGAGTGTCATATGAACATTCTGCGTTACATTATGGTGCTAAGCTCCACCCACTCGTGAGGAATGTCATACGAACATTCTGTGTTACATTATGGTGCTAAGCTCCACCCACACGTGAGGAATGTCATACGAACATTCTGTGTTACATTATGGTGCTAAGCTCCACCCACTCGTGAGGAATGTCATACGAACATTCTGTGTTACATTATGGTGCTAAGCTCCACCCACTCGTGAGGAATGTCATATGAACATTCTGTGTTACATTATGGTGCTAAGCTCCACCCACTCGTGAGGAATGTCAAACGAACATTCTGCGTTATATTATGGTGTAAAATTCATGTCTGAAAAATATTTGTAAGTCAGTGGTACATAATGCCCATTCCGAGTACGAGTTTGCCAATTCTCATGCAATTCATCAATAATAAAAACTAAAGATGACCTTGAGTTTTATTTTGACTGCTCTAGATTATTCACAAGCATATTATATTCATGTGTAATATAATAGCGGTCTTTTGAGTTTACTAACACTGAGAACCACAATATGAAGTGCTTGTGGAAGACAGCAAAGGCCAGATGAATTGACTTTTAATTTCACTTGTGTAACACGTCTCCCTGTAAGGATAATCAATACATTTCCACTTGGTCGTATATATATGTATAATAATAAGTAACAATTTGACCTACACTGTAAATAGAGAATATACAGTACTGTTCTGTATACATTTCTTTAACATTTGCTTAATATAAATAGAATTTGTGAATGTATATATATATATTGTGGATGTCACTGCAACACTGTTTTATATATGTGGAAATAAATGTGGCAAAATCTTTTTGTATTTTATTTAACAATGCAGAAGGGGTCTCAAGTACACTAAGACAAGGAGTACAAACTGCACCTCTTTGTACGCACCCTCTCTTCTCCTCCCCAACACAATGACTCAAGCGGACTCCTCCACATATTTCATCCCCCTACATTATTTTGCACATTTCTCCAACCTTCCTTGCAGTCACGTACTCTCAGCAAACACCTAACTTAATAATTATGCCTTTGTATCTCTGGTGATTATCACACATCATCACCCTCATAGAAGCTAATGATTTAAAACACTTTTTGTCAGTAAATTTGCTGATAGTGTTCAAGCACAAATATTAAACTAAATGGTAAAAGAATCAGTCAAGATCACTGTCGCCCGTGAAGAGGTCACGATGCTTACAAAATTGAACAATGAATCATTCTAAATTTTATCATATAATTATATATTTAAAAGCTTTGTTAAATGTAAATTTAAAACATAGAAAAGGATGCCCTAAAGATAATGATAAAAATAAGACTAAGATATTAGAATGTAAAGAAAAATAAGCCTCTGGCTTGGGTGAATGCCTTACACCAGCAATGGACATGCATTACGAGAAGTTAAACAATACGTAATGCCCTCCACCCCCCTCCCCCCAATTAACATGCACGACAAGAAGTTAAACCACACGCAGCATTAAGGGGGAAAAATCTTTTATCATTATTGTCTCATTTTTTTGTTTGTGTTTTGTTGAGTGTGCAGCCTGAGACAGGATCATCTCCCGATGTTTCACCAACCTTCACAGGTAGACACACACCAAGCCTGAGACAGGCTCCTTCCCTGTCTCCCCTGTCAATGAAGAAAAAAGGCTTCACCAGCCTTCAGAGGCACACACCTCAAGGACCATTTCAAACATTTCACTGCCATTTGAGCACAAATAAGTGTAGAAAAACTTTGACTTTAAAAGAACTGGACGACCTTTGCCACCTATTGCTTTCACACTTGATGTTATCACTTAAAAAAATAATGTAGGTAGACAACTACCATCTATGAAGTTCATTGAAATTTGATAACATAATTTATTTCCACAGCACAAACACGCATACAAATGGACAATTAAATGAGATATTCATGGCTTACCTCTTACTCTATATGGATATAAATGATATCACTCTTGGCAGAATTATATAATGCAACACGAAGCCCCCGAATACAGTTAATTACAAATGCATACAACTGATACCCTGTGTCAGGTTTTCTCAACTAAATTAGCACAGAAAGCTTGAGATTACTTTACAGTATAAATCTGCCTCCACAACAAGAGGTGTGGAATGCTCGGTACGGAGGCCCTGCCTGCCGACCACCCGCACCGTGCTGCGTCGCCACAAGCCGCTACGTTAACACACGTCAATCACTGGGACGGAAGTACTCAAGGTACTAAAGTTATTTTGGCAAGTCTATCCATGAGCATTATACAACTAAGCGGAATGCTATAACCCAAATATGAGGAATGAGTAACACATTCCCTGCAACACTACATTCCTCTCCATCCATAACATGCCAACAAAGTTTATAATTATTCAGATATTAACTTATTTGAAATTACTGTACAAAGCAAATATTTCCACACAAGAAGATTTTATCATATTATAATAGCCTGACTGTTATATCATGTTCAACTACCATGTTCAACACACTGAGGCGGTGTTGAACACTGCCTCAGTGTTATAGCATGTTCAACACACAGCTTCAGCGTTTTCAATATGCGGAGAAGAAAACAAGTTGGGAGTTAAGCATCACAGGTTCGAACACTTCTTTTTCCAAACTTAATAACCCAGACTGTACTGAGATGAAGCTAAGTCCTCCTGAACACTATTTCAGTCATGCTCATATCTCCTGTACTCTGCTGGACATTTCCTGTACTGTGCTCTACATGTTAACATTTATTACTCGGTTTTACACCCAAACATTGCCTTTAACGTGTGTTCTAAATGTGTTTAATTGATAAAGGATTATAATGCCGTACAGGTTCTCTAGCTTATTCCCTACATGCCTTATGTGATAGTTGCAGGTACACACTTCTGAACAACAATGCCAATTCCATATGAACAATGAGATCAGTGTTTGGAACACAGTCTGCTATGATGTTCCTTGCCTATGTGGTCACTGCCATAGGGATATCATGGCCTCTGTCTCTATTATTATTACCTTATGTTCCCCACATCGAGGCTCTCTTCATTGCAAACAATACACAAGTTTTGAGTAAGCTTTGTCCTTAACTGAAGGAAGTTTCACCCATTAAATACTTCTCTGCAATCTGATACAGTTTGACTACACCAATCATGTCTTCAGATGCAACAGCAAACTACACTGGAAAAGTTCTTCCATCTACTGGCTTTATCTAAAGCATTCATCTTTTTTTATCAAATTTACATCAAAACATAAGTGCAAAATGTCAAAATCAAATGGGAAGTTTTTTGTAGCATCATAAATATTGTACCGAACAAATCAACACAAAAAGTTTTAAATCCCTTACACAAAGCCACTGAAGAACTTTGATGCTTGTAAAACCACACGTGTATCTTTTTCTCACTCGGGGGTTCCAAGACTGTAAAGAACACGGTAGTGTGCACTCGTTTCTTCAGACATACAACACAACTACGGATATATTTATACTTTGTGACAACACACTTTCAACACATCCATCACCTTATCTCTCAGAATGTTCGGTAATATGTTTATTGTTTGTGATGTGTGTCTATATATGTATGAACACGTTGTACTGAACAGGGTGAGAATAGCTTGAGCTACCTCATCCCTTTGTGTGTATTTTACCTCAATAAACTTATTTCAATTTCATCCATCACCCCCAACAAAGAATTAGTGTTAATTCCTTTCAACAGTGAACTTCATCTGACTCCTTTTGAGTTACAAGCATTGAAATTTTCTGTTTACCATAAATTAGTAAAATATTTGCACTTTCATAATATTGTGGAAACATTTAAAATTAAAATAAAACATTTTCTCTGGCATGAACATATCTATGGTATAGAAGTAATAAGCAAATCTTACCACTCTTCATAGATTACAAACTGTATAACCAAATTTAACAAACACTTCAGTCCTCCTTAAAAGCAAAGCATTAGAAAACTAGGTTTTTGGCTGTTTCCTACCTACTCCAAACCAGCCAAAGATACATCACCAGGAACTAGTCGGCGGGTGCTACAGAGTCTCGGGTTCCGAGAAGCACACCACACCCGGATGCAAGACAGGAGGCTGTGTCGTCCTCTTGAACACCTTAAAAGAAAAAATTTAAGAATGACGCATTTCACATTTAACTGTCTTGCCGAGAGGTTTGCTACAAGACAAGTGTCTAGCAGAAGCTAGGAGAAATAAAGGGGTATATGCAGACGAAGAGTCACAGCAACGTGGCTGAAATATGTTGACCAAACCACACACTAGAAAGTGAAGGGCCGACGACGTTTCGGTCCGTCCTGGACCATTCTCACAATCGGCTTGAGAATGGTCCAGGACGGGCCGAAATGTCGTCATCCCTTCACCTTCTAGTGTGTGGTTTGGTCAACATAAAGGGGTACATGATTCAACTGTACAAAATACTAAGGGGAATTGATGAAAAAAAGAATGTTTAGGTTGAGCAGTAACATAATTACAAGACATGCATGGAAACTAGACGCAGATAATTAAATGAATGTGAGGAAACACTTCATTGCAACGGCAGTAAGTGAAATGGCCTAAAAGGGTAAACACATAGTATAGGCCACCTCCATCCATGGTTTAAAAAGCAGATATGACATGAAACAGAAGGGTCGGGAGTCATGTCATTTGATGACAAACGGATGTAAAGGAAAGGCTCAGGACCTAAGCTGGTCCTGCATACCACTGCTACACTGTTTACCTGGGTTCATACCTTCTCGGGACATGAAAGTGGAAAATACGGTAACGATGATGAAGGTGATAATGATCTTTATTTACTGTCCTGTGATGTCATATTTTTAAGCGATGCTCTATTCTTCTCCACAGTAAATGTCATGTTATAGAAATATTAAACAAATGAATAAAAACTGGATAATTCTTATGCTTAGCTAATTTTAACCACCATTCTCTCTACATAATCTGAGTTAGTGCCATTTTACTGTATACGAAGTGGGCTTTCATGGTGCAAACAGGATCACTGATAGAGTGAGAAGCCTTACCTCATCCAAGAAGTGAGCCAACACTTGATAATAACCAGGGCATTTCCACGTCTCGTTGTGTGAACCCTGAGTGAACTGCATGAGGCGTTTTGCTGGTGATGCACAACAGTGGTACAGTTCCATCATCATGCGAGGAGGCACCAGGGAGTCCGCCTGGCCCGAGAGGAATAACGTTGGCACAACCACTCGGCACATTTTGTATTTAGACAGGTACTGTCAAGATGGAAATTACAATATGAACTTTAAAACAGTGGACAAATATTGTTCCTATCGTTGTACATCTAAATTAGTAAATGTCTATATACAGAACTTACAACCTAAGCTCACCTCTAGCCCAGTGCCAACAACAAAAAAATACAAATAAAAAATGCCTTAGAAAAATTATCCAAATTGTCCAACAGAAAAAATCCAAAATGCCCCCAACCTCACCCCCCCAAAAATCCCAAGCAGTCAACAAAAAGATGCTAAACACCAGCAAAAAGAGTGCCTAATGCCCAACAAAGAAAAATCTAAATGCTTCAACGTTTCATTGGGCATTTAGCATTTTTTTGTTGGCCATTTGCCACTTTTTTGTTGGGCTTTTGCCACTTTGTAGTTGAGCATTTGCCACTTTTTTGAAGGGCATTTGCCACTTTTTTTGTTGGGCATTTGCCCCTTTTTTGTTGGGCAGTTGGGAGTTTGTTCTTTAGGCTTTAGGGTGTTTTTGTTGTTGTTGTTCATTTTAGATTTTTATTGGGCATTTTGGGGTTTTTCTTGTGCACTTTTGGGGTTTTTCTTGGGCTTTTTGAAATTTTTGTTTGGCATTTTGTATTTTTTCCTTGGGAATTTTGGATTTTGTTCCAGCCATTTTTTTCTTGGGCATTTAGCACATTTTTGTTGGGAGAGCGGAGGGAATTATCAGGGGAAAGCATCAAGCCATTATGACTATACAATAAATGTCCCGAAAAAGTTACAAAAATAGAACATATTGTTTATAGAGAAGGATGTACAAAAGCAATATTACTGTAGAACAAAAGCATTAAGCATAACATGGAGATCTTACCATAATACAAAAGCAGTACACGTAATATGGCGATCTTATTATGCGGCAGTACATACAGTATGGTGATGTATTATACAGTAGTACAAAAGTAGTATGCATAACATGGTGATCTTACTGTAGTACATGAGCAATATGCACAAGACACAGATCTTACTGTAGTACATGAGCAGTATGCACAAGACACAGATCTTACTGTAGCACAAGACCAGTATGCACAAGACACAGATCTTACTGTAGCACAAGACCAGTATGCACAAGACACAGATCTTACTGTAGCACAAGACCAGTATGCACAAGACACAGATCTTACTGTAGCACAAGACCAGTATGCACAAGACACAGATCTTACTGTAGCACAAGACCAGTATGCACAAGACACAGATCTTACTGTAGTACATGAGCAGTATGCACAAGACACAGATCTTACTGTAGCACAAGACCAGTATGCACAAGACACAGATCTTACTGTAGTACATGAGCAGTATGCACAAGACACAGATCTTACTGTAGCACAAGACCAGTATACATAAGACACAGATCTTACTGTAGTACATGAGCAGTATGCACAAGACACAGATCTTACTGTAGCACAAGACCAGTATACATAAGACACAGATCTTACTGTAGTACATGAGCAGTATGCACAAGACACAGATCTTACTGTAGCACAAGACCAGTATACATAAGAGGTTCAACTTACCTTATTTTTGTGGCACCAGTGAGGTAATTTAGCAAGAAGTTTCACACCAGAGAAGAGCACCTTAGCCATCTCTGGTATAGAAGTGAAGGTGTTCTCCAGCACCACCGCGGCTACTCTGCTGCTGATCTCGGACCGGCTCACACAATCCACCGCCACTGCTCCACCTCAAAAGTCATGTTCTGCTGTTAAACAGTGCAGGTGATATAGACGTCAGTACCTAACAATTATGTATTCACTCAACGACCATTAGACTTCAATGAGACAAATTTCTCCACACAGTCCTTTCCTACATTCACGGGAGGAGAGCTATCCCTAATTCTTGCAAGATGTAATGCATCTTATTACTCATAATAATTATTGTT
This sequence comes from Procambarus clarkii, assembly GCF_040958095.1. NCBI lineage: Eukaryota > Metazoa > Arthropoda > Malacostraca > Decapoda > Cambaridae > Procambarus > Procambarus clarkii. The sequence goes on along the minus strand of NC_091195.1, from coordinate 17,281,167 downwards.
ATTAGTGCTCATGCCTTTCTCCATCGGGAGGACACCACATGCTTCACTCCTTCAGGAGGGCACCACATAGCTCACTCTTCAAGAAGGGGCACCATATACACCACTTGTTTAAGAGGGACACCATATGCCCCACTCCTTCAGGAGGGCACCACATAGCTCACTCTTCAAGAAGGGGCACCATATACATCACTTGTTTAAGAGGGGCACCATATGCCCCACTCCTTCAGGAGGGGCACCACATATCACTGATTACCTTCACAGCCATTTAAAAGCACAAATAAACACAAACTTCTTACCTAATGATCTACCAAATACTATAATTTTATTTTGATCTATATCTGATCTAGTCTTGAGGTAGGATATAGCAGCTTGAGCATCAAGATAGAGACCTTCCTCGGAGGGTGTGCCCTCACTTAGTCCATAGCCGCGGTACTCCAACAACAGAAGGTTGATTCCCAGCCATCTATACATTCCGTACACATTGCTTAGCCTGAATAAACAAAATATCACATTAAATACAGGAGGTAGAAGGTCAACACAAGCAAGTATTGTGAGCAACATGAAGAATGCTAATGACAGTACTGTACCCTGCACTAACAAAACTAGCAGCTCATATACTAATAAATTGGAACCATTTTAAGTTTGAAGGAAAATATGACAAAATCCATAAACATTGGGAGCTGTAATGAACGATTCTTATATTACAAATCTCCACAACATCCATATACAGTAATCTAGTGATAATTTTATGGTTTTGACAATAAAGGTAAAGTTTAGAGTACTGTATATAGCAAGAACACCTTTGAGCATATTCCCTTTGTTACTTTCAAGTTAAGAATTTACGGGTGTTAGACTGAATTCATGAACATTCAATGCTGCAGCGTTCTCTATCAACAACCCTGCAGAGCCATATAAAGTGACACGACCACACTGAAGAAAGGCTCAATCCACCCAAAATTACCATCGGATGTAAGGTTTGAAAACCTGCTTGATACCTGCTTGATGGGGTTCTGGGAATTCTTCTACTCCCCAAGCCCGGCCTGAGGCCAGGCTCGACTTGTGAGAGTTTGGTCCACCAGGCTGTTGCTTGGAGCGGCCCGCAGGCCCACATACCCACCACAGCCCGGCTGATCCGGAACTTCTCTTAGAAAACCGTCCAGTTTTCTCTTGAAGATGTCCACGGTTGTTCCGGCAATATTTCTTATAGTCGCTGGGAGGACGTTGAACAACCGCGGACCTCTGATGTTTTACTTGCTTTTTGCCAGTCTGACCACCAGCCACCGACCCCCAGACTGTACCACCAACACTTCCCAGGCTCCCCAGACCTGGTTCACTTCACATTCTCATTGATGCAAACACAAAATCTGCATACTGAAGAGAGCAGGAGACAATGATCTTATTTCTAAGTTATCATGTTAGGTTGTTCCATAAGGTTAGCCTCAGGAAACACTTTATTGATGCCACCATATTACCTATGAAGCAGTTGAAAAATACAATAGTCTACAATAGTTGAAAACTGAGGCTGTCAGCACTAAAACTTCAACATATGAGCTTAGTGGCTACTTCATAAGCAGCATTTGTATGACATTCCAGCATGCTGCACCATGCATAGGTTCATTGATTACCATAGAGCGCCTGACAGCTGGGTGGACAGCGCTTCGGACTACACTGCAAGCAAGCAGTTTATGAAGCCTCACTTCACAGTCACTTCTGAGAATTCGGTAGACATTTGAGTCTTTGTTAATGTACTGTATCTCTCATGATCATTCTGGTTGAGAATAAAGCTTTTCTCCATTGCCTTTCTGAAACCTTATATGACCTGCAGGGATGTTAGATCCCTATAGCATTGGTGCCTCAATGTCGTAAGGACTCACCATCTGTGAATCAGATTCATGACAGCAAATTATTACTGTAGGAAGAACCCAAATACAATAGCTTAGGAAGTCAGACATTAGCACTTCACCTGTGACCTAGATTGCCAGCATTGCCGTGGAGATATACAAAGGTTGGCGCAGACTTCACAGCCATGGAATCCTGCTTGACAAAAACGGCATGAAGTTTGGTCCCATCACGTGCGTATAAAAACAGGTTCTCCGATGGTAAGCCTATGGAAGAGGGAGTCTGTACTAACACACGAGAGTCTGGAGGAAAGTTGGGCCAGTAGACGAGAAGGTCGCTGATCTGGTACACCACTCCTGTAGGTAAAACGTACAAATATCGGAAAGGCAGCTTGAAACGATACAGAGAAAACAAAGAGGAAGACACCCTTAAAGTACCATAACGTAATTACTTTCCGAGTCATTTATAAACAATTACTGAAACACAAACACATTAGTTAACTTTATTCTCCGACAGGATCACAAATTTCTCACCTGAGAAGGCGAACAGAAGGAGAACGAAGGCCAGGAGTCCTCCGTAGAGCCAGAAAAGTACAAATATTAAAATAATCACTGTTCCTGATGTAAAGCAAAACTTTCTCATCACTGTCAGTACCAGCCCTGCTACAAACTTGATCACTGCAAAGTCTGCTTTCTGCTTCGGGGTCATGTCATCTTCACAGTGGTGGTGGTGGTGACAAACTCTCGGTCGTGGTGGCGGGTTTGGCAGTAAACATGGTTCCCCACTCTCCAGGTCGCTCGAAGCCATGGTGGTTGGCCTAACCATTGGTGTCAGGAATGTATTTCGTTCAGATTTGGAACAGGCAGTGTATATAAAATTTCATACAACACACAATTTCTTCACTGTCATAATTCTATCTGTTAATGTTGTTGGTTTTGATAAAATTTCTCCCTAATCTGTAACAAGGTTGAGTTTCCACCAAGAATGTTTCCATCCCAATCTCTTACAAAAATGTTCTTGAAAATCTCAGTGTTCCTAGAAGCCGGCAGTTCCTAGGAGCTTCCATTCCTGAGGGAGATGAGAAGATGAGAACATAAATATCTCCGGTACTCTACAGTACACCATAGGCTATATAAACTCTGCAACCTAATCATATTTTCCCAAATTACTTTAAGTTTCTTTGGTTTGATCTGCAAGACTTACGAAAGAATGTAGTCTCTGCGTAGGTAAAATCATTAGGTAAAGATTGCAGATTGGAACCAAATGTAGCCTTACCTAACAACATTTAGGAATAGGCCTTTCAGGCCAAGCAAGGCAGGCCAATCAAAATAAATACTCTATCGCTTCCAAACTTTCAACAAATAAGTGCTGTTGTTGGCTTAGGCTGAGAACATAATGTTCTGCGTTTCAGTTGAATCTGATCAGAATGTTACAAGTAATTTACAGGTTAATGCAATATCTCAAGAGATCCCTCTCACCCTGGCCAAGTTCTCTACCATATGCTCAGTATTCCTGCCGGGGAAGCTTCTGTCCTCCCACACACTCACTAACTTCCTTACAGTGTACCAGTTACACCTTGGGAGCCGGTCGGCCGAGCGGACAGCACGCTGGACTTGTGATCCTGTGGTCCCGGGTTCGATCCCAGGCGCCAGCGAGAAACAATGGGCAGAGTTTCTTTCACCCTATGCCCCTGTTACCTAGCAGTAAAATAGGTACCTGGGTGTTAGTCAGCTGTAACAGGCTGCTTCCTGGGGGTGGAGGCCTGGTCGAGGACCGGGCCGCGGGGACACTAAAGCCCCAAAACCATCTCAAGATAACCACCTGCTGGGGAAGCCCTTGTCCTCCCCCCCCCCCACACACACACACTCACTAACACCCTTACAGTGTACCAGTTACTCCTGCTGGGGAAGCCCTCCTTCACCCTGCCAGCCACTCACCAACTTGTGTATAGCGTGCTGGTCACTCCTGGCCAAGCTCTCCACACCCTCACCAACACTACCGTGTGTTCTTGGCCCGTTACTCCCTCAGGAGAAGACACTGCTCATTAAACCTGTCCGAGGAAAAACTCTTGAGACTTTCTTCGGTTACTCTCTGGGCTCCTTGGAGTTTATATAGAGGGTTCTTCCTCCTCACACGGCAGGTTGGTGTTTTGTTTTGAAGGATCAGATGACGCAATCAGTGAGGGTGAGGGAGGGTTCCGGAAGACATAAGAACATCGATTACTCTCCCAATAGTGGGTCAGAAGCCGCTTGTAGGGCGCCAGATCCTTTATACTACAGCATCTGACACTCTTTCTCTTCCTCTCCCTCGTACTTATAGCTACTCAAGTCACCGCAGCTATATGTAAATATTTTGTTTGTAAATATCTGTTTTTGTTGTTGTTCGTTTACTGTCCTCGCTCGTTAACTGTACTCGTTACATATTGTAATTGTTCATTTACGTTTATTGTTCTAACTTGCTTACTTTCCTTCCTTGTGTGCTGTCCTCCTTCGCTATCTCTCCTTACAAACCAAGTAACAGTATATTTATGTAATATTATGTATAAGAAGGTTAGGTAAGGTCGGTGTTTTCTATGAAGCTTTTCAAGGTAAACTAAAATATTCACAATCAATTAGTATGTCACATATGCACTTATTTAATAAGCCAATATTTACTATAAGCAAGTGCCAGAACGAGTTGCACACTGCAGTGTAAAAGCCTCACAAAGAAAATAACATTGAGGTATAAAGTTTATATTATACAAATTGCTTATTTACAATTTTCATGACCTCAGAATATGACTTTTGAGACAGCAAATTTATGTAGAAGTAAATCATTTGTTTGCTAAATTTTATGCATGTTAAACTCAATGCATTTAGATGTTCTTGAAATGTTCTTGTGTGGACTCATAAGGTTATAAAAACTCTATTATAACAAATCATACAAAATTCTTTATTCTGATTACAATGTTAACATGTGTCCTTAATGTTACAGGTGGTCACACTGTGTTAATATGTGTCCTTAATGTTACAGGTGGTCACACTGTGTTAATATGTGTCCTTAATGTTACAGGTGGTCACACACAGTGTTAACATGTGTCCTTAATGATACAGGTGGTCACACTGTGTTAGTGTGTCCCTAATGTTACAGGTGGTCATACACAGTGTTAACATGTGTCCCTAATGTTACATGTGGTCACACACTGTGTTAACATGTGTCCCTAATGTTACAGGTGGTCACACACTGTGTTAACATGTGTCCCTAATGTTACATGTGTTCATACATAATGTTAATATGTGTCCTTAATGATACAGGTGGTCATACACAATGTTAACATGTGTCCTTAATGTTACAGGTGGTCACACACTGTGTTAACATGTGTCCCTAATGTTACATATGGTCATACATAATGTTAATATGTGTCCTTAATGATACAGGTGGTCATACACAATGTTAACATGTGTCCCTAATGTTACATGTGGTCATACATAATGTTAATATGTGTCCTTAATGTTACAGGTGGTCACACACAGTGTTAACATGTGTCCCTAATGATAGAGGTTGTCACACACAGTGTTAATGTGTCCCTAATGATACAGGTTGTCACACTGTGTTAATATGTGTCCCTAATGATACAGGTGGTCACACACAGTGTTAACATGTGTCCTTAATGATACAGGTTGTCACACAGTGTTAACATGTGTCCCTAATGATACAGGTGGTCACACACAGTGTTAACATGTGTCCCTAATGATACAGGTGGTCACACTAATGTTAACATGTGTTCCTAATGATACAGGTGGTCACACACAGTGTTAACATGTGTCCCTAATGATACAGGTGGTCACACTAATGTTAACATGTGTCCCTAATGATACAGGTGGTCACACTAATGTTAACATGTGTCCCTAATGATACAGGTGGTCACACTAATGTTAACATGTGTCCCTAATGATACAGGTGGTCACACACAGTGTTAACATGTGTCCCTAATGATACAGGTGGTCACACTAATGTTAACATGTGTCCCTAATGATACAGGTGGTCACACTAATGTTAACATGTGTCCCTAATGATACAGGTGGTCACACTAATGTTAACATGTGTCCCTAATGATACAGGTTAATGTTACATAAATATATACTTTATCGAGCAGGATTTTGAATTGAAGGTGTTCAGGATGTTGTGGTGGATGGTGTTAACTTATTGGGTTTATCTGTTGCCTCTCTGGTGGGTCGTGAGGAAGCGGGCCTTCCCCTGGTTGATCCCTGACGCACATAGTCGTGGGGGAACCTTGGACGACCCGAGGTGGTCTTGGGGGCCCCAGGGAGGTCGTGGGGGGCGGCGCTCCTGAAGGAGGAGCTGCCCCGCAGACTGAGATGTCTGCTGTGTGAAGGGCTGCGGGTGCTGGGGGCTTGGTGAGGCGTCTCTGGCGTGGTGGTGGCGGTGCTGGGCATGTTACTGTGGGAGGAGGAGCTGGTGCTGTGGGAGGTGGTGGAGTACTGTTGGTCCTTGGAGGGCGGTGGCTCCTGTCTCTGTGTTGTGCTGTGTTCCTGGCCTTTACTCTCCTGCTGTGTCACACTGTACCCTGCAGACCCCACTTCCTGGCACTGTGTTCTGCTGTAACCCGGCGACTCGCCGTCTGGGTGCTGTACCCTACTGTACTCGCCCGACACCTTGCTGTGTTGCTGTGTTGTGCCGTACAGTGATGAACCATTGTGTCTGTGTTGCGTTGTGGTGAATGCTGAGCTGCTGTTTTGGTGCTGTGGTGTGGTGTAGGTGGACGGAGCACTGTCTTGCCGCTGGTGCTGGTGCTGCAGGTGTAGGCGAGAGATGGAGCCGGGTCCCGCAGCATCATATCTCTGTGGGTCTGGCCGCAGAGGTCCGTGGAAGCTGCTGCGGCGAGGTGGGTGGCTGTGGCAGGCGCCACCACAGCCTCTGCTGTCGTCTTGGTCGTGGTGGTGGCAGCAGTCTGCGCCCTGACAGCTCAGCGCTGCGGGGCACTGGTGCCCTGCGCTCTGCGCTGCGCTGAGAGCGGGCCGAGGGCGCTGTAGTGTGGCGAACTGCGATGTCGTGGCTCGTCTGCTGCGAGGTCCCAGCGTGGCGTACCCCAGAGGCGGCCCTGTGGGAGAACCACTCCAATATGTTAATATCCTGTATTACTCACAATGTTAAGTACGACATTCAAAAACTATTTGAGTATACCCGAGAATTCCGTTTACAGAAAACTAAATTCTGCAAAGAAAATGTTTTCATCATAGTGTTTATATTTTAAACTAACATCACAAACATCTAGATAACTATCCAGCTGGTTAGAGGGGGGGGGGGAGTTCTCATGATAATGGACTTGCTCTGAGGACGGGCTTCAGGTGTAGGTCCAAAGCTGCATCTAGATTCAGTTCGTATCTAATTTAGGTTTATAAATATCTATACTACAACACTTACAATGTTATGTTTAATAAGAACATGGCCGGATTAACTGTTCATTATAGACACAACTGTTAATGTCAGAGAATAAGATGATAACATGTTATCATGGTATGATAAGATGATAACATGTTATCATGGTATGATAAGATGATAACATGTTATCCTGTTATTCATACAGTGCGGCTCACCAGAAGTAAGTGAGGCGTGGCCACAGCGGGTGTCGAAGTAGTCTGCGCTGAGGGTGTACAGGCTGGACGGGTTGAGACTCGTGTACGTCTGTTGCTGCTGCTGTGTCTGTTGGTCACTCTGCTGCTGCTGGTGGTATGGGCGGCCCTGGTAGAGTGGTTGTGGGCGTGAGGGAGGGTGGTGAGGACACCCAGGAGGCGGCAGTGGGCGGACGTAGCCCTGGGAGTAGGTCCGGGAGTGGCTACTCTGATAGGAGCAGACGGACACCTGATCGTCTGCTGGTAGTGATCCTGAGTCTCTCCTCTGCTGCTGCTCCTGCTGCTGCTGCTGGAGGCTGGCGGGGTGGGTATCATAGGTGCTGGAAGCCAGAGAGCAGACCTCAGGGTTGGTATGAGGGTGGATATGACCCGGGATCCTGATATTCAGGGACGTAGCAGCAGGGGATATACCACCGCTGCTACAAGTCTGTGAGGGTATACCCCCATTACCATGTGTCTGTGGCGTCGGTACAATGCCGTTCTCCCTCACAGACCCGACACTCTGACCATTCCCACTGGCGGTCCTCGCCACCAGTCCGCCATTACGAGGGGAAGAGCCGCTGTTCTTCCTGTTAAGTCCACCATTTTGTAATTGTGTGAGAGTAGGTTGGCTGCCCGCTGTGGAGGACGCCGCCGACCCTCTCCTGGCGCCCTCTTTCACCAGCGACTGATCCTCCTGTCGACCAGGTGACACCTCACATGACAACAGAAACGAGAATTACATTGTGTATATGATCCCCTCATGGGAGCTGCTCCAGTGAATAATGAAATATCTATATAAAGGAGAGAGAGCGAGAGAGCGAGGTAATAAAAGTATGTGTTTGTGGGAGAAAGGAATTGGCAAAACGATCAGGGAAAGAGAAGGTCCGCAAAATAACAATTCACTTAGGGTATATTACACTAACAGTAGAAGTCTAAGAAATAAAATTAACGAATTAAATGCTCTTGTCTGCACAGAAAAAATAGATATTATTGCACTTACCGAAACGTGGATGAATGTAGAAAATAGAGAACTATTAGCTGAATATCAAATATATGGATTTAAACTATTTCACACAGATAGATATATTAGACGAGGAGGTGGAGTAGCCATATATGTTAGGGACAATTTGAAATGTAGTCTCAAAGAGGGAATCAAAACAGAGCCACACTCAGAAACTATTTGGATTGAATTAAACGAAAAAGCTAATAATATTATAATAGGAGTAATATATAGGCCACCAAATTTAGACAGAATGGAAGCAAAGCATCTATGGGATGAAATATCTAGAGCATCTAGATCTAACAGTATTTATGTCATGGGTGACTTTAATTTTAGCGGAATAAACTGGTTGAACAAAACAGGGAATAGTGAAGCAGAAGATTTTCTAGAATTAATTGACGATTGCTTTCTTACGCAACACATTAAGGAACCAACACGGGAAAATAATATTTTAGATTTAGTGTTAACTAACAGGGAAACGCAAATTAATGACATCGAAATAGGGAGTGAGCTAGGGAGCAGTGATCACAAAGAAATCAGATTTAGCATAGAATGGAATAGACCAGTAGGAGAAAATTATGTTAAAGTGCCAGATTTTCGAAAAGCTGATTTTAATAGCCTAAGACATTTTTTGGGTCAAATTGATTGGAAAGGCTTGGGTATGGGGTGTGGGCCGGTCTTGGAGCGAGACATGAACCCAGCGATAGGTGACTTAAATGGGGATTTCGATGTGGATTCAATATATAACTTATTTAAGAATATTCTAAACAAAGCACAGGAACGTAGTATACCATACAAATTGAATAGATCGTATACTAATGACCCAAAGTGGATAACAAAGAATTTGAAGAACCTTATAGGTAAAAAGAGAGCTTGGTACAAAAGGATTAAAAATGGGGAGGTCACTTTAGAACAGGAATTCGTACAACTGGTTAGAAATGTTAAAAAAGAGATAAGGAAAGCAAAAAGAAACTATGAAGTTCGCATAGCAGGGCAAGCAAAGACAAATCCTAAAGGGTTTTTTCAGTTATATCGTACTAAGACTAGGGAAAGGATAGGTCCATTAAAAACTGAGACAGGTCAAATAACAGATAGTGATGAAGAGATGAGTAGTATTTTTAATAAATATTTTGTATCTGTATTTACTAAAGAAGAACTTAACAATATGCCTTCAGCCGAACAAGTCTATGTGGGTGGGGACGAGGACAGGTTGACGAGTTTAGCAGTTACCAGGGAGGATGTTCTTAAACAAATAGTAAAACTCAAACCAAACAAATCCCCAGGGCCGGATGAAGTGTTTGCTAGGGTGCTTAAAGAATGCAAAGAGGAGCTTTGTGACCCACTGTCAACCATATTTAATAAATCAATAGAGTCAGGCAGAGTGCCAGAGTTTTGGAAAGTTGCTAATGTGATACCAGTTTTTAAGAAAGGAGATAGATCACTTGCGTCTAACTATCGACCAATTAGCCTAACGTCTATTGTGGGAAAGTTACTCGAATCTATAATAGCAAATAAAATTCGTCTTCATCTTGAAAAACATAAATTAATAATTGAGTCGCAACATGGTTTTATAAATGGCCGTTCATGTTTAAGAAATTTGTTATCTTTTTATTCTAGCATTGTTGAGGCAGTTGATAGTGGTAAGAATTGCGATGTTGTATACCTTGACTTTAGCAAAGCTTTTGATACAGTGCCACATGAAAGACTGATTAAAAAAATAGAGTCTCATGGTATTGTGGGTGCTATATTAAGCTGGATTAGGGCATGGCTATACCAAAGGAAACAGAGAGTTAGTATAAATGGAATCAAGTCAGAGTGGGAAAATGTTGTAAGTGGAGTGCCTCAAGGCTCTGTCCTGGGACCTCTGTTGTTTATAATATATATAAATGATTTAGATTCAGGTTTGAGTAGCAACATTTGCAAATTTGCCGATGATACGAAAATCGGTAGGGAAATTAATTCGGAGGAGGACTCACTATCACTTCAAGTTGATCTAGATAGGGTTTTGAAATGGTCAAAGGATTGGCAGATGCAGTTTAATGCTGATAAATGTAAAGTTCTGAGGTTAGGTAATGATGATAGAGTTACAAGATACGAGCTAGATGGTGTTGTGATTGCGAAGTCGGATTGCGAAAGGGATCTGGGAGTTATGATTAGTAAGAATTTAAAACAAAAGGATCAATGCATAAATGTTCGTAATAAGGCAAATCGGACACTTGGATTTATTAATCGCAGCGTTAGTAACAAGACACCTGGTGTGGTTCTCAAGCTATATCTTGCTCTAGTTAGGCCCCATTTAGATTATGCAGTTCAGTTTTGGTCGCCATATTATAGAATGGATATAAATTCACTTGAACGTGTCCAGCGTAGGATGACTAAGTTAATTCCCCAAATTAGAAATCTTTCATATGAAGAAAGATTAACAAAGCTTAAGTTGCATTCACTGGAAAGGCGAAGAGTTAGGGGTGACATGATAGAGGTTTACAAGTGGATGAATGGACATAACCGGGGGGATATTAATAGGGTATTAAAAGTATCAACACAGGACAGAACACGAAACAATGGATATAAATTGGATAAGTTTAGATTTAGGAAAGACTTGGGTAAATACTGGTTCAGTAACAGGGTTG
>NC_091195.1:17247583-17267583 GCF_040958095.1 Procambarus clarkii | reverse complement strand
AAAGCGTTTCGGGCAGGAAAATTTACATTTAGGATTGGTAATATCATTGTGAGACATCAAGGAGGTAAGCCAAGTTCAAAAAGAATCTCAGAGTCTGTTTCATTATTTCCCAGATTGTCTCTCATCTGAATATACAGACGAAGAGTCACAATAACGTGGCTGAAATATGTTGACCAGACCACACACTAGATAGTGAAGGGATGACGACGTTTCGGTCCGTCCAGGACCATTCTCAAGTCGACAATCAACTTGTGAATGGTCCAGGACGGACCGAAACGTCGTCGTTCCTTCACTTTCTAGTGTGTGGTCTGGTCAACATCTGAATATCACTAGAGTCTCACCTGAATCCCGCCCCAAGGTCGTCGAAGTTTGCCCTGTGTCTCCAACAATTCTCATTAGAATTATACGTGTTCTAGTTAAGTGAGAGCGAGTCATGTGAGTGTGACCCAAGATTCACGAATGAATCTTGGTAAGAGTTGCGTCACACTCCCAAAAGTTCCCTATGAAACCGAACTATTTATTATAACCAATGAAGGTGAGGCTGCTGACATGGAGCCCCTAGTCTGACCTGAGGAGTGCCTGGTGATGGAGCGCCGCCGACGGACGAAGCAGGCGATGATAGCGATGTTGAGGACCAGCAGAGCTGCTCCAGTTAGTGTCATGATCAGCAGTATGAGGCGAGGGACGCGCCACCTGCTGCTGCTGCTGCTGCTGCTGCTGCTGCTGCTGGACACACCTGTACACACACACACATACCTTACTCCTCAAAGGAAAGAGCACTCACCTTCCATGCAAAAATGCAACTTTTTTAACGTCAAGATGATACAATGTTGTACCAAAGTCAAGGTATTACTGTTGTACCATTGTCAGGCTATCAAAACGCTGTGTCAAAGTACTGAAAAGTTGTACCAAAGTCAAGGTATTACTATGTCGTACCAACATGGTATTACAACGTTGTACCAACGTAAACTATCAAATAAAGAACTTGTTACGAGTTTACAATAAGTCCAAGCAAGGAAAGAGCTCAAACGTCAGGACATTTGAAGAATTTTGGAGACCAGGTTTATGAGATCCGGACTGATTTTGGTTAAGCCGTCCCAGGATGTCTGGTGGACAGTGACCATGGAGGGTGACCATGGAGGGTGACCATGGAGGGTAGACACTGACCATGGAGGGTGACCATGGAGGGTGACCATGGAGGGTGACCATGGAGGGTAGACACTGACCATGGAGGGTGAACATGGAGGGTGACCATGGAGGGTGACCATGGAGGGTGACCATGGAGGGTAGACACTGACCATGGAGGGTGAACATGGAGGGTGACCATGGAGAGTAGACACTGACCATGGAGGGTGACCATGGAGGGTGACCATGGAGGGTGACCATGGAGGGTGACCATGGAGGGTGACCATGGAGGGTAGACACTGACCATGGAGGGTGAACATGGAGGGTGACCATGGAGGGTAGACACTGACCATGGAGGGTGACCATGGAGGGTGACCATGGAGGGTAGACACTGACCATGGAGGGTGAACATGGAGGGTGACCATGGAGGGTAGACACTGACCATGGAGGGTGACCATGGAGGGTGACCATGGAGGGTGACCATGGAGGGTAGACACTGACCATGGAGGGTGAACATGGAGGGTGACCATGGAGGGTAGACACTGACCATGGAGGGTGACCATGGAGGGTGACCATGGAGGGTGACCATGGAGGGTGACCATGGAGGGTAGACACTGACCATGGAGGGTGACTAGGAGAGGCGGAGAGAGGTACTCAGAGACGCCTTGGTCGTTCCTAGCCATGATACTGAAGAAGTACTCAGCTCCGGCCCTCAGCCCTCCTAGGGTCGTCCCGGCTGTATGACCTCCGGAGATCTCCACAAACTGCAACAAGAAAATAACTATGAAACATTCCATATTTCCTGGATGATATCTCAAACTTCTTAAGTGCTAAAACTCTATATATATATATCCATTATTTATAGGCGGTTCCTATATATTATTTATAGCCAGTTCCTGCTAGTTTAGTGCTAAAATTGTATATATCAGTTATTTATATGTCAGTGAATCAAACGTTATGTAGATGTACGGAAAAAAGATTTTGGGATCATCTTGTCTTGTGTTTATCTCTTTCAACATCCTGGTACTTGGTGGTACCTGCTGGATGGTACCTGTCCTCCCCATACCTGGCAGTTCATGGTACCTGTCCTCCCCATACCTGGTAGTTCATGGTACCTGTCCTCCCCATACCTGGTAGTTGGTGGTACCTGTCCTCCCCATACCTGGTAGTTGGTGGTACCTGTCCTCCCCATACCTGGCAGTTCATGGTACCTGTCTTCCCCATACCTGGTAGTTGGTGGTACCTGTCCTCCCCATACCTGGCAGTTCATGGTACCTGTCTTCCCCATACCTGGTAGTTGACGGTACCTGTCCTCCCCATACCTGGTAGTTCATGATACCTGTCCTCCCCATACCTGATAGTTCATGGTACCTGCTGGACGGTACCTGTCCTCCCCATACCTGATAGTTCATGGTACCTGCTGGTCGGTACCTCACGGTGTAGCCCCGAGGAAGACCACCACTGAAGTTCGGCGTCCAGGCCAGAGACACCGACGACTGAGTCATATTCGTCACCTGAGGGAGAGAGAGCGGTGACAAGTGAGAAGTGAGAGAAGGTGAGAGAGAGAGAGAGAGAGTTATCAAGGGGAAAGCGCCAAGCCACGACGACTATATAGCCCTGGGAAGGCGGTCAGGATAAGGATTTGGGATGGGATTGAGAGGGACGCAACTACTTGGAGAGAAGGTGAGAGACAGAGTTTGTTTACAAACATTCTATCTCACACGTGTCAAACACCAACACTTCGCTACCACATATAACTCACATATAGTCTCATATTCCACATATATATTGACATACTACTAATCTACAATGACTCATAGACACCCTTACGGTGAAGTTGAAGGGAGTGTGCGGGCGTGCGGGCGGATGGAGAGCGATATGGGCGGCGTCGGAGCCCAGGGGGTTGTGGGCGGTACAGATATAGTGGGCGTAGTCCTCCGTGGTGACCGCCCGCACCTCCAGCACCCCCGCCCACACCACCAGCCCGTCCACCAGCTGCTGGTGATACACTCTCACTGTAATACTCTCATATGTGACGTCTCCCGTATACTGACAGGCAGTCACTGATGATGCTAAGATGCTGTTAGTATAGATGAGAGAGAGAGACACACACACACACACACACACAGAGAGACAGAGAGAGAGAGAGAGAGAGAGAGAGAGGGAGAGAGAGAGAGAGAGAGAGAGAGAGAGAGAGAGAGAGAGAGAGAGAGAGAGAGAGAGAGAGAGAGAGAGAGAGAGAGAGAGAGAGAGAGAGAGAGAGAGAGAGAGAGAGAGAGAGAGAGAGAGAGAGAGAGAGAGAGAGAGAGAGAGAGAGAGAGAGAGAGAGAGACACACACAGAGACACAGAGACAGACAGACAGAGAGAGACAGTTCACCCACCTGGGGGTCGTGGATGACATACTTCTCACTAGTGTCAAGTATCCGCCCATTATGGGTGGTCCAGACGAAGGTGGGTGCCGGAGCGGCCCTCACACGACACACCAGCCGCCCCTCGCCGCCCACAGCCGCCCACGACGCCCCCAACGCTCCACCATCCTCCGTAGCCACCGTCGGAGCCTCTAAGTCAACACACGAAGTATTAGTGACCATGTCCCCGTCTCTCAAACCTGCGTCAGTACTCTCAACCAGAGGGACAGTATTGATCAGTATAGAGACAACACTGTCATACACTGTGGGATACACAGTCATACAGTGTGGGATACAGTGTCATACAGTGTGGGATACTGTCATAAAGAAGGTGTCGACTCACGGGTGACGATAACTTTGGTCTTGACGGGCGGAGGAGAGGACACCAGGTTTGAGGCGTGGCAGAGATACACGCCCGTGGCCGCCCACGTCGCCTCTTCCAGCACTAGGCGTGCCACGCCCACGCCCGTGCTCAGGGTCTCTGCCGTGCTGTGGGTAGGGGGGGGGAAGGTCATTACAATCATACAAACATTGGTGTATTTATGTCAGTACTGGAGGTGTGTGTATGACACGTATGATAGACTGGTTGGTACTGGGACATTGTGAGTAGTGAGAGGTGTGGTGTACGTGGCCGGGTGTGGCTCACCTGTTGTGGGTGTACCTGGTCCATGTGTGGGTGTGGCTCACCTGTTGTGGGTGTACCTGGTCCATGTGTGGGTGTGGCTCACCTGTTGTGGGTGTACCTGGTCCATGTGTGGGTGTGGCTCACCTGTTGTGGGTGTACCTGGTCCATGTGTGGGTGTGGCTCACCTGTTGTGGGTGTACCTGGTCCATGTGTGGGTGTGGCTCACCTGTTGTGGGTGTACCTGGTCCATGTGAGAGTGTGGCTCACCTGTTGTGGGCGTGCCTGGTCCATGTGAGAGTGTGGCTCACCTGTTGTGGGCGTGCCTGGTCCATGTGAGAGTGTGGCTCACCTGTTGTGGGCGTGCCTGGTCCATGTGAGAGTGTGGCTCACCTGTTGTGGGCGTGCCTGGTCCATGTGAGAGTGTGGCTCACCTGTTGTGGGCGTGCCTGGTCCATGTGAGAGTGTGGCTCACCTGTTGTGGGCGTGCCTGGTCCATGTGAGAGTGTGGCTCACCTGTTGTGGGCGTGCCTGGTCCATGTGTGGGTGTGGCTCACCTGTTGTGGGCGTGCCAGGTCCATGTGAGAGTGTGGCTCACCTGTTGTGGGTGTGCCTGGTCCATGTGAGAGTGGGCGGTGGGTTACCAGTAGCAGAACACTGAAGGGTGGCCGCCCCTCCCTCTCCCACAGTCACTCTCTCTGCCGACTCAATATTCTCAGGTCCGTCTGTTGAACAATAAAACTTTAAGCAAGTGTTACAAAGAGACGCGTTTCGCTGACTCTTGTCAACATTATCAAGAGCATAGGTCAAGCGAGCAGGTTTCTGTCTATCATTTTGTCAAGCAGAGGTAGAAAGGTTCATGGTAGAAATCCCAAGCTAGTACTCCATCATAGATATGACTTGTGAGGTGTAAGGTTTTAGACTAATGTTGTTATCTAAGTTGTCTCTATCCTACGAGTAGTCCCTCTGTCCCCTATCCTACCAGTAGGCCCCTGTCCCTAAGGGATACTCACACATAACGTTCAGGAGGAAAGAGGCGTTGACAGCGCCCCTGGGGTTATAAGCGTTGACGGAATAGTTGCCGGAGACGTCCCTGTTGACGGCGCCAAGTCTCAGCTCCCCTTCAGTAGCCTCCAGGGTCACCTCTCCGCGCCTCCACCAGTACCTGGAGGGGTACCAGGTACCTGTACCCTCTAGTACCGGGATTATTTACCTGCCTCGACGTACCTGTCCGCCTTTACTTGGGGCAGGAGTACTCTATCATGTATTATACTGTGTTATACACTGATACATACTTTTAGAATGTTTATACATGACTGAGGAGGTGTCTGCTGGAAGAGCAGAGTTTGTATGACCTGCTGGAGCCTCGGCAGAGTGCTGGGAAAGGAAGTATACGTGTATGAGACGTGTTATACAACGTGTATGAGACATGTATACCTGAGGGGTCCAGGGTTGGCGGCGGCGGAGGCGGTAATGACCAATTGGGCGCCCTCGTACACGTCCAGGTGTTCAGCTGGTCGTACCACCCATACTGGTGAGTCTGGGGGGGGGGGTGTACGTTAGTCCCCGTTTATACATACACAAATACGTACACACACACACATAGTTGATTGACAGTTGAGAGGCGGGACCAAAGAGCCAGAGCTCAACCCCCGCAAGCACAACTAGGTGCGTACACACACACACACACACACACACACAACTATATTTCGGTCAAATATAAACAAACTAACAAACTATATTTATCAAACAACTATTCCTCGTATATATTAACATGATTATATTTAATCCTATTTTCGTAAACACACATTAATTACAAATTAAGACATATAAAGCATTTATTGTTGGACCAACTGAGGAGAGGATGGCGTCCTTGGTGGGGGGGGGAGGGGGGAGGGGGTGCTAGATAAGTTGTGTGGGGGTTGGGGCCAGATTCACGAAGCAGTTACGCAATCACTTACGAAGCTGTCCATCTTTTCTCAATCTTTGGCGGCTTTGTTTACAATTATTAAACAGTTAATGAGCTCCGAAGCACCAGGAGGCTGTTTATAACAATAACAACAGTTGATTGGCAAGTTTTCATGCTTGTAAACTGTTTAATGTAACCAAAGCCGTCAAAGATTGAGGAAAGATGTACACGTTCGTAAGTGCTTGCGTAACTTCTTTCGTGAATCTGGCCCTTATACATCTTTCCTCAATCTTTGACGGCTTTGGTTACATTTATTAAACAGTTTACAAGCAGGAAAACTTGCCAATCAACTGTTGTTATTGTTATAAACAGCCTCCTGGTGCTTCCGAGCTCATTAACTGTTTAATAATTGTAAACAAAGCCGCCAAAGATTGAGGAAAGATGGACAGGTTCGTAAGTGCTTGCGTAAGTAATTGCTTCGTGAATCTGGCTCCAGATGAAGGGAACACGTGTCGTAAGTCAAAGGATAAGAGGTGTAGCGAGTCCCCGCTATGTTGAACATGCAGGATGTGAACGTCGTACTCACGGAGCACATTGAGGACCAGCTTGGCATCGAGGACCACTCCCAGACCATTATTGGCCTCACAAGTGAAGCTTCGCCCATTATCTTCAGCTGTAGTCGACACCTGCAGCTCCGACCTGTGAAGGAGAGATTGTTAGATGAAGCATTGTCACTCACACACTCTCTCTCACTCTCTCATTAACGCACCTAGTGTGAGTGCCGCCGTAGAGTCCCGGAGTGGTGGTGACGACGGCGCCCTGGAGGGTGGCCTTCTGTGACCTCCAGGTGATGCTTGAGGGCGGGAGACTTGAGGAGGTGTCGCAGGTGAGGGTCACAACCTGATCTTCCTCGACTGTGCTGGGCCGCACGCTGCCAGTCACCTCCCACGGCGGAACTGTGGGTGGGGAAGTCAGGTTACTGTGGGGGTAAGTCAGGTTACTGTGGGGGTAAGTCAGGTTACAGGGGGGGTAAGTCAGGTTACTGTGGGGGTAAGTCAGGTTACTGTGGGGGTAAGTCAGGTTACAGGGGGGGTAAGTCAGGTTACTGTGGGGGTAAGTTAGGTTACTGTGGGGGTAAGTCAGGTTACTGTGGGGGTAAGTCAGGTTACTGTGGGGGTAAGTCAGGTTACTGTGGGGGTAAGTCAGGTTACTGTGGGGGTAAGTCAGGTTACAGTGTGGGTAAGTCAGGTTACTGTGGGGGTAAGTCAGGTTACTGTGGGGGTAAGTCAGGTTACTGTGGGGGTAAGTCAGGTTACTGTGGGGGTAAGTCAGGTTACAGGGGGGGTAAGTCAGGTTACTGTGGGGGTAAGTCAGGTTACTGTGGGGGTAAGTCAGGTTACTGTGGGGGTAAGTCAGGTTACTGTGGGGGTAAGTCAGGTTACTGTGGGGGTAAGTCAGGTTACTGTGGGGGTAAGTCAGGTTACTGTGGGGGTAAGTCAGGTTACAGGGGGGGTAAGTCAGGTTACTGTGGGGGTAAGTCAGGTTACAGGGGGGGTAAGTCAGGTTACTGTGGGGGTAAGTCAGGTTACTGTGGGGGTAAGTCAGGTTACTGTGGGGGTAAGTCAGGTTACTGTGGGGGTAAGTCAGGTTACTGTGGGGGTAAGTCAGGTTACTGTGGGGGTAAGTCAGGTTACAGTGTGGGTAAGTCAGGTTACTGTGGGGGTAAGTCAGGTTACTGTGGGGGTAAGTCAGGTTACTGTGGGGGTAAGTCAGGTTACAGTGTGGGTAAGTCAGGTTACTGTGGGGGTAAGTCAGGTTACTGTGGGGGGTAAGTCAGGTTACTGTGGGGGTAAGTCAGGTTACTGTGGGGGTAAGTCAGGTTACTGTGGGGGTAAGTCAGGTTACTGTGGGGGGTAAGTCAGGTTACTGTGGGGGTAAGTCAGGTTACTGTGGGGGGTAAGTCAGGTTACTGTGGGGGTAAGTCAGGTTACTGTGGGGGTAAGTCAGGTTACTGTGGGGGTAAGTCAGGTTACAGTGTGGGTAAGTCAGGTTACTGTGGGGGTAAGTCAGGTTACAGTGTGGGTAAGTCAGGTTACTGTGGGGGTAAGTCAGGTTACTGTGGGGGTAAGTCAGGTTACAGTGTGGGTAAGTCAGGTTACTGTGGGGGTAAGTCAGGTTACTGTGGGGGTAAGTCAGGTTACTGTGGGGGTAAGTCAGGTTACTGTGGGGGTAAGTCAGGTTACAGTGTGGGTAAGTCAGGTTACTGTGGGGGTAAGTCAGGTTACTGTGGGGGTAAGTCAGGTTACTGTGGGGGTAAGTCAGGTTACAGTGTGGGTAAGTCAGGTTACTGTGGGGGTAAGTCAGGTTACTGTGGGGGTAAGTCAGGTTACTGTGGGGGGTAAGTCAGGTTACTGTGGGGGTAAGTCAGGTTACTGTGGGGGTAAGTCAGGTTACTGTGGGGGTAAGTCAGGTTACTGTGGGGGGTAAGTCAGGTTACAGTTTTTTTTTTTTTTTTTTTTTTTTTTTTTTTTTTTTTTTTTTTTTCTACCGCAGACGTGGCCAGACATTTACAATGCTAACCAGCATATATACATTTTCTTCTGTCCTCCATGGACAGGGTTAGAGATGTGTTAAACATATAGTTCAAGGGTTTATTGAACACTCAACCACAGAAGGTGATTCGGTGCTTTTAAAATGCTAAGCTAACCTACATACGTAAATACAAAGATACACAGATTTACGTACGCCCTACATAAAGTATTAGATGTGTCTTTTACATAGTGTCATTAATGTACATTCACAAAGGTGAAATGTAATTCTGATCAGCTTCCATATATGCTTTATACCCATACATATACATACACACACACACATACACATACATATATACACACATACATGCATTCACATACATTTGTCTCATTTACCCTGACAGGGTGAGGTAGCTGATAAAGAAACTAGTGTGCAGTTAAGCACTTAATCACTGAAGGTGATGAAGGTGCTTTTACAAGCTCAGGTTATATAGTTACATCACATACATACATTGTATAATTGATACATTACATGGTCAATTTTGGGTACAAGTCCAATATATCATCAAGTGTTCCAGTACTCATATAGTAACTACAGAGTTCAGCATACCTTAGCCCAGGAGGGCGAAAGTCAGTCAGTATGGGACATTCTACAATATAATGTTCAAGAGAGTGCATGTTTTCTCTTTCACAAAGTTGACACATTGTGTACTCGACATTTGGGTTTTGAGAAAGCTGCCAGATACGTCTATATCCCAGGCGTATTCTGGCCACTATAACATCACATTGCCGGGTTCTTGTTCTATTAGTCCCATATGTGAATGTCTCCTCACGATATCTATCATAATATTTAATGCTACAACTTTCAGGTCTTTGAGAATTTGTTAGGTCGGTGAGATTTTCATTAGATATTTGTTTAAGTATTCTCTTTGTCACTGCTAATGAAACACCCATATCAATTTCTACCACTGGTTTTCTGCAAGCTGACTTAGCAAGGTTACAGTGTGGGTAAGTCAGGTTACAGTGTGGGTAAGTCAGGTTACAGTGTGGGTAAGTCAGGTTACAGTGTGGGTAAGTCAGGTTACAGTGTGGGTAAGTCAGGTTACTGTGGGGGGTAAGTCAGGTTACAGTGGGGGTAAGTCAGGTTACAGTGTGGGTAAGTCAGGTTACAGTGTGGGTAAGTCAGGTTACAGGGGGGTAAGTCAGGTTACAGGGGGGTAAGTCAGGTTACAGTGTGGGTAAGTCAGGTTACAGTGTGGGTAAGTCAGGTTACAGTGTGGGTAAGTCAGGTTACAGGGGGGTAAGTCAGGTTACAGTGTGGGTAAGTCAGGTTACAGTGGGGGTAAGTCAGGTTACAGTGTGGGTAAGTCAGGTTACAGTGTGGGTAAGTCAGGTTACAGGGGGGTAAGTCAGGTTACAGGGGGGGTAAGTCAGGTTACAGTGTGGGTAAGTCAGGTTACTGTGTGGGTAAGTCAGGTTACAGTGTGGGTAAGTCAGGTTACTGTGGGGGAAGGGTACGGCCACTCAAACACATACTCACACACACAAGCACATCAAATAAGAGAGACAGACACAGGCACTAAGGCAGACAGAGACCAACTAAGGCAGACAGAGACCAACTAAGGCAGACAGAGACCAACTAAGGCAGACAGAGAGCAAATAAGGCAGACAGAGACCAACTAAGGCAGACAGAGACCAACTAAGGCAGACAGAGACCAACTAAGGCAGACAGAGACCAACTAAGGCAGACAGAGACCAACTAAGGCAGACAGAGACCAACTAAGGCAGACAGAGACCAACTAAGGCAGACAGAGACCAACTAAGGCAGACAGAGACCAACTAAGGCAGACAGAGACCAACTAAGGCAGACAGAGACCAACTAAGGCAGACAGAGACCAACTAAGGCAGACAGAGAGCAACTAAGGCAGACAGAGAGCAACTAAGGCAGACAGAGAGCAACTAAGGCAGACAGAGACCAACTAAGGCAGACAGAGACCAACTAAGGCAGACAGAGACCAACTAAGGCAGACAGAGAGCAACTAAGGCAGACAGAGACCAACTAAGGCAGACAGAGACCAACTAAGGCAGACAGAGACCAACTAAGGCAGACAGAGAGCAACTAAGGCAGACAGAGACCAACTAAGGCAGACAGAGACCAACTAAGGCAGACAGAGACCAACTAAGGCAGACAGAGACCAACTAAGGCAGACAGAGACCAACTAAGGCAGACAGAGACCAACTAAGGCAGACAGAGAGCAACTAAGGCAGACAGAGACCAACTAAGGCAGACAGAGACCAACTAAGGCAGACAGAGACCAACTAAGGCAGACAGAGACCAACTAAGGCAGACAGAGACCAACTAAGGCAGACAGAGAGCAACTAAGGCAGACAGAGAGCAACTAAGGCAGACAGAGACCAACTAAGGCAGACAGAGACCAACTAAGGCAGACAGAGACCAACTAAGGCAGACAGAGACCAACTAAGGCAGACAGAGAGCAACTAAGGCAGACAGAGACCAACTAAGGCAGACAGAGACCAACTAAGGCAGACAGAGACCAACTAAGGCAGACAGAGACCAACTAAGGCAGACAGAGACCAACTAAGGCAGACAGAGACCAACTAAGGCAGACAGAGACCAACTAAGGCAGACAGAGAGCAACTAAGGCAGACAGAGACCAACTAAGGCAGACAGAGCAACTAAGGCAGACAGAGAGCAACTAAGGCAGACAGAGACCAACTAAGGCAGACAGAGACCAACTAAGGCAGACAGAGACCAACTAAGGCAGACAGAGACCAACTAAGGCAGACAGAGAGCAACTAAGGCAGACAGAGAACAACTAAGGCAGACAGAGAGCAACTAAGGCAGACAGAGAGCAACTAAGGCAGACAGAGAGCAACTAAGGCAGACAGAGACCAACTAAGGCAGACAGAGACCAACTAAGGCAGACAGAGAGCAACTAAGGCAGACAGAGAGCAACTAAGGCAGACAGAGACCAACTAAGGCAGACAGAGACCAACTAAGGCAGACAGAGACCAACTAAGGCAGACAGAGACCAACTAAGGCAGACAGAGACCAACTAAGGCAGACAGAGACCAACTAAGGCAGACAGAGACCAACTAAGGCAGACAGAGACCAACTAAGGCAGACAGAGACCAACTAAGGCAGACAGAGACCAACTAAGGCAGACAGAGACCAACTAAGGCAGACAGAGAGCAACTAAGGCAGACAGAGAGCAACTAAGGCAGACAGAGAGCAACTAAGGCAGACAGAGACCAACTAAGGCAGACAGAGACACAAACAAAGAGATAATAAGAGAAAGTCTGCAGAAGCGGCCTTACGAAGTCTGCCTAAAAATGCAGACAATCTCCAAATGTCAAAATAAAAGACTTATCGTACACTCGGAGGCAATTTCCAACATTTTCTAAATACCTTTTTTAAAGACTTAAGTTTTCTCTGTGATAAGAAAGTTTGCTGAGAACTTTTGAGAGTTATAAAGTTTGAATGGTTTTATATCGGTGTTATATCATAGTGATCTCTGGCCCTACCACACAGGAAATGGTTATCTTGAGGTTATCTTGAGATGATTTCGGGGCTTTAGTGTCCCCGCGGCCCGGTCCTCGACCAGGCCTCCACCCTCCAGGAAGCAGCTTGTGACAGCTGACTCACACCCAGGTACTTATTTTACTGCTAGGTAACAGGGGCATTGGATGAAAAAAACTCTGTTCATTGTTTCTCGCCGGCGCCTGGGATCGAACCCAGGACCACAGGATCACAAATACAGCGTTCTGTCCGCTCGGCCGACCGACTCCATCATACTGTTAGAAATGTATAGATTTCTTGTACTAATTGCTGGGAAGATCACTGTGCTAGTACTGCCACTATACCTTGCTGTTGTTCCGGGGCTTAGCGGCCCCGCGGCCCGGTCCTCGACCAGGCCTCCTGGTTGCTGGCCTGATCAACCAGGTTGTTGAACGCGGCTGGTCGCAGCTTGACGTATGAGTCACAGCCTGGTTCATACTACGATAACTACGTCTACCGGGAGCCGGTCGGCCGAGCGGACAGCACGCTGGACTTGTGATCCTGTGGTCCTGGGTTCGATCCCAGGCGCCGGTGAGAAACAATGAACAGTTTTTTTCATCCAATGCCCCTGTTACCTAGCAGTAAAATAGGTACCTGGGTGTTAGTCAGCTGTCACAAGCTGCTTCCTGGGGGGTGGAGACCTGGTCGAGGACCGGGCCGCGGGGACACTAAAGCCCCGAAATCATCTCAAGATAACCTCAAGATAACCCCCACTACGACTACCACTAGAACAAGGCAGCGTGCAGGCTAAGGGCGCAGCAGTACTCACAGAAGAAAAAAGTCCACTACGGGCTCACCATAGCCCGTGCTGCTTGGAACTTTTTGTTCCTAGTAGCGAATGTTTAACAACAAGAGCAGTACTCACAGAGGACGGAGAGGTTGTGAGAGGTGAGGAGCGGTGTGAGGGTGGCCGGGTTGTGAACCTCACACTTCACTTCCACACCGTTATCGGCCGGTTGGACCTCCACCTCCAGCACGGCCTTGCTCACTCCACCCTCAAGGGTGACCTCGGCGGCCATCTCTTGCTCCCCCTTGTACACCCTGTCAGGGACACGTCACAGTGAGAGACACACACACACACAGGGAGACACATGTGTCACGTCATGCCTCTTGCCTCTTAGTCAATGTCCCCCATCTTTAGCCCCTGGCTATCATTTCTGGGCTCCCTGGCCATCTCTAGGCCCCTGGCTATCATTTCTGGGCTCCCTGGCCATCTCTAGGCCCCTGGCTATCATTTCTGGGCTCCCTGGCAATCTCTAGGCCCCCTGGCTATCATCTCTAGGCCCCCTGGCCATCTCTAGGCCCCTGGCTATCATCTCTAGGCCCCCTGGCCATCTCTAGGCCCCTGGCTATCATTTCTGGGCTCCCTGGCCATCTCTAGGCCCCCTGGCTATCATCTCTAGGCCCCCTGGCCATCTCTAGGCCCCTGGCTATCATCTCTAGGCCCCCTGGCCATCTCTAGGCCCCCTGGCTATCATCTCTAGGCCCCCTGGCCATCTCTAGGCCCCTGGCTATCATCTCTAGGCCCCCTGGCCATCTCTAGGCCCCTGGCTATCATCTCTAGGCCCCCTGGCCATCTCTAGGCCCCTGGCTATCATCTCTAGGCCCCCTGGCCATCTCTAGGCCCCTGGCTATCATCTCTAGGCCCCCTGGCCATCTCTAGGCCCCTGGCTATCATCTCTAGGCCCCCTGGCCATCTCTAGGCCCCTGGCTATCATCTCTAGGCCCCCTGGCCATCTCTAGGCCCCTGGCTATCATCTCTAGGCCCCCTGGCCATCTCTAGGCCCCTGGCTATCATTTCTGGGCCCCCTGGCCTTCTCTAGGCCCCTGGCTATCGTCTGACCTCCCTGGCCGTCATCTGTGACCTCCAGACTTCCTCCCTGCACCATTAAGCGTGACCCTTGACCTCAAGCGTGACCCCTGACCCCCAGAACGTTACCTGTGTCGACGTACCTGACGGAAGGAGGCGGGTGACCTCCCACACTAACGCAGGTCAGGTCAAGGATGGTGCCGGCGACCAGTGCCTCGCTCAGCTCACTCTCAAACACCGGACGTCCAGCCGGTCCTGAGGGTCAACTGGTTATCAGAGTCACGTAAGTCATCAGGTAACTCTAACACTCATAATTGAACTCATTATGAGGGATTATACTACTTTTTTGGGGTCCCGGAGCAACAGCACAACTCCAGGGCTACTCGTACTTCTAATATTCGTACTACATGTTAACTCTGCGGGTGTACTGTATTTATTACGGTTCCTGATAGTTTAGTTTCTGTGAGTGTTGTTACATCTCAAACCTTCTTCTGTGTCCGCACCCTTTGTTTGTTTACCATGTTTATAATCTCATTTTGCATTTGTGTACACAGATGGGAGAAAGGATCTGAACTTAGTTATCAGTCGTCTGAACTTAGTTACGAAAGTTAAACAAAATATTATTATTATCAATATAAGCAAAAGTACATACAATAGATATATGAAACAGTGAAGAATTCCTTCATTATGGGTGTAAAGTTATCCTAGCGTCATCAATACATATTGACTTAGATAAGTGTGTGATGTGTAAAGCTACTTAGAAGGATCTACCGTATGCATCATAGTGAATGTGAGTGGTATAAGTAAACTTATCACACACAGAGATCACACTAACGTGATGCATCAAATGAACAAATCCACAAGGGCCGTGACGAGGATTCGAACCTGCGTCCGGGAGCATCCCAGACACTGCCTTAATCGACTGAGCTACGACAGGGTTAAAAGGGTTGAAACCGAAGTTCTACTGAACTTACTGGATCCTTTTAACCCTGCCGTAGCTCAGTCGATTAAGGCAGTGTCTGGGATGCTCCCGGACGCAGGTTCGAATCCTCGTCACGGCCCTTGTGGATTTGTACAAGTAAACTTACTTATGAGAGTGACGGTAGTGACTTTCTTCACCACTCGCTCGATGGCGGGGTTGAGGGCCCGACACTCCACAGTGACGTGGGTGAGATTGGTGAGGGTGGGCACCACCTGGTGGGTGAGGTGGGTGGAGGTCACCCACCCACCTGAACCATCACGACCCACCACCGACTTGCTCCGGTCCTCTGGCTCTCCTGGGGGGCATAGGGGGATTGTGGGGGATAGGTTAGCTTAGGTTAGGTTAGGTTAAGATAGAAGCATTAGATAGGTTTAATATCTTAAAAACATCGCAGATACTCGTCTATACACACAATATACTCATGTATACACACACACACAGGACTCATGTATACACACACACACACAGGACTCATGTATATACACACACACACAGGACTCATGTATACACACACACACAGGACTCATATATACACACACACACAGGACTCATGTATACACACACACACTCAGGACTCAAGCATATACACACACACACAGGACTCATCTATACACACACAAGATACTCATGAATACACACACACAAGACACATATACACACACAAAACACATATACACACACAAGCCACTCACGTATAGACACACATACTCACGTACACACACTTATACTCTGAGTCACTGACCCAAAAGTGTCAACAAATTACCTCCAAAAATAAAAGTGATTTACGTGAAAACAAAAACCTGAATATATTAAGACACAAGACCAGCCTGGATGGTCCAGGTGGTGGAGGATCACCTTGGATGGTCCAGGTGAGGGAGGCTGGAGGGTTCGAGTCGCTACTCTCACAGGTAAGGTTCAGGAGTCCACCAGCTTCCACCTGGGCAGGTCCAGTGATGGTGACGGTGCTCGGGGCGTCTGTGGACCAAACACACACATTAACTCACATATCTCTACCCTAAGGTAAACAAAGAATGTATATATATAATATATTTAGGACTCACAGTAAACAGTGAGAGTGACGTTAGCTGTGAGGGGGGACTCTAGGAGATCGCTGGAGACGTGACATTCATACATGGCGCCATCTTCCTGCGGCGTGACGGCCAGTTGATGATCGTTGACTACACTCTGCTCCTCCTGGGGGTCGTCGCCCCCTCGCACAGTAGTCGTGGTGTCGTCGACCAGTCGTCCCTGGCGGTACCAGAGTACCCAAGGCCGGGGGTTACCGCCTGACGACCTGCAGGTCAGAGTTCGACGCTCCCCAGCCAGTAATATCTCATCTGGGGCGTAGCCTGTGATAACTGGAGGTCCTGGGGCATCTGTAGGGTAAAATGGGCTAGTGAGGCAACTGTAGGGTAAGATGGGTTAGTGAGGCAACTGTAGGGTAAGATAGGTTACTGTGGGGAGGTATAGAGTACACAATAAACTAGCTAGAGTGCGACAGGTGTACATACGGAGGACAGAGAGGCTGACAGATGCGACAAGGGTGTTGTGAAGATGGCTGAGCGTCGGGTGAACTGCCTGACAGGAGAAGATCCGCCCGTCGTCACCTGGCGTAGCCGACACCTTCACCTGGCTCCTCACACTCCAACGTCTAGGTGAGGTGGACGGCTCCACGCGATCCACTTGGCCCTCTGCGTGTGGAAGACGTGGGGAAGGATGCGTCAGTGTCATGGGCACAACCTACGAAATAATCCCTTTGTTTACATCTAAAAGTCCAAGAGTTGGAGTATTGGAACACTGGAAATGTCATTCCTAAATGTGGATCAGTAAGTATAAATCTCAGCTGATCTGATTTGTCTATATAAGCAATCCCTAGGACTAGTTTATTACATGCATGTGACTCTTTGACTTCGGAAGTGAACCCACTCTTTTTGACTTCGGGCGCCAACCCACTCTTCGACTTCGGGCGTGAACCCACTCTTTGACTTCGGGCGTCAACCCACTCTTTGACTTCGGGCGTGAACCCACTCTTTTGACTTCAGGCGTGAACCCCACTCTTTGACTTCAGGCGTGAACCCCACTCTTTGACTTCGGGCGTGAACCCACTCTTTTGACTTCAGGCGTGAACCCCACTCTTTGACTTCGGGCGTGAAACCCACTCTTCGACTTCGGGCGTGAAACCTACTCTTCGACTTCGGGCGTGAAACCCACTCTTTGACTTCAGGCGTGAACCCCACTCTTTGACTTCGGGCCTGAAACCCACTCTTCGACTTCGGGCGTGAAACCCACTCTTTGACTTCAGGCGTGAACCCCACTCTTTGACTTCGGGCGTGAAACCCACTCTTCGACTTCGGGCGTGAAACCCACTCTTCGACTTCGGGCGTGAACACACTCTTCGACTTCGGGCGTGAACGATATAGGCAACAAAAACATGACAGAAACATTACTTACCGAAAATTTCTTGCAGGACTGAATTCCAGCTCCTGGGACCTGGCTTTGGGAGTAGTGACTGACCTGGGTGGAGTAGGAGTCCCGCCCTGTACCAAGCAGCGGTGGGTGGAGGTCGAGCATCCTCTACCACACACTCGAGGGTGAGAATGGTACCTTCCACCACCTCCACAACAGCTTCCTTGCCCCATCCGACCATCCACACCCGTGTCGGCGCCACTGTCAACACCCGCAGCACAGGAAGCTTACGTTACTACTCTGTAAAGTACTTAAACACACAAGTAAGGTTGGTACTCGGGAGGGTTGGTATTGACGGAAACTCTGCGGGTGGTACTGGGACATTAGGAAGGTACTGGGACATAAGGAAGGTACTGGGACATTAGGAAGGTACTGGGACATAAGGAAGGTACTGGGACATAAGGAAGGTACTGGGACAAGGTGAGGCTGATACTGTAACACAATGACAGTACTGTGACAAGTCAAGGATAGTGGTACTGGTACTCACAGAGCACTGTAACGTTGGCAGCGGCCCAGATAGGGGGACTGGTATCAGTAGGGCCAACTTGACACTGATACTCTCCATCTTCGGTAAGAGTCACGCCATTAATAACCAAATGATGTTCACCAATCTCCGGGTCCCCGGCGTACTGGTAGCGCGGGTACCCAGGTACCCCTCGGTCGAATCCTGCAGGGAAGGTGTGTGGAAGAATGGTAGCATGAGACGCCAGGTATGGTGAGGACAGGTCTGGGGAAGGTATCACAGTACTGCCACAAAGTATAGTGAGTCTATGCACCATATGTAGTGCTCATACTCTCTCCCATCACTATTCTATAACTCTGGCATGTATAACTTAGTAGGTTGATGACTGGTTAATCTCTCTCTCAGATGAGAGAGGCAGGGAGAGGTAGGGAGAGGTAGAGAGAGGTAGAGAGAGGTGAGGGAGGCAAGGGAGAGGTGAGGGAGAGGTAGAGAGAGGTAGAGAGAGGCAAGGGAGAGGTAGAGAGAGGCAGGGAGAGGTAGAGAGAGGTAGAGAGAGGCAAGGGAGAGGGAAGGGAGAGGGAGGTGTCGTACCTAGAGCGAAGCCATCTTTGGTCCACTGAGCCTTGCCCTCCTGGTGGTCCACCACACAACTGAGGAACACGTCGGCGCCCTCTGGCACCTCTACACTCTCTGGCCTCACACTGAACTCTTGCTGATGGCACACACCTGTGGAGACGTGTGGGGGGTTAGTGTGGGTGGTGGTCCACACCTGTGGGGGTTAGTGTGGGTGGTGGTCCACACCTGGGGGGGTTAGTATGCTGCTGGTCCACACCTGTGGGGGGCTAGTGTAGGTGTGGACAATCTATCCACCTCAGATACACAGTTACTAATCCCACCAACAGATGGCGATAAATCGTAATATTTACTAACAACAAACCGGACTGGGACAGGCTTAGTTACGCTGGTGGCCGGAATAAGCAGTTATTACCTATTTCACTCCGGTAGTCATCACCCAAAAAGGAGTTTCAGTATAAATTGGAATGTTAAATGTAAATTGTCGTTAATACTAATGACTGGTCAGTGAGGATGATCGTTGACCTCAGCCAAGAGTAGTTATTACTGAACGACACCCGCTAAGGGTCATTAGTGGTCCTCCAGCAGTGAATGGTGACACGTCAAGGGTCATTAGTGGTCTTCCACTGGAGGTTTGGATTCACCTCGACAAGCTGCCGCCCAGGCTCAGACAGGCAGCAGTCAATAGGTCAACAACAGACAGGCAGCAGTCAATAGGTCAACAACAGACAGGCAGCAGTCAATAGGTCAACAACAGACAGGCAGCAGCAGTCAATTTAAGGTTCAGCTCCTGTGAACAAGTTGATAACGACCTGTTTACTGCCTGACTAGCGCAGCAAGAGACACTACAACCATTAAGAACAAGCTACCCAGATGTAATACATCAACACAAGACTCCGGAGACGACAGTCACTTACGAAATCTATACATCTTTCTTATTATGGTGGCTCTGTTTTTATTTATAAAACAGTTTATGAGCTTAGAGAATTTTAATAACAATACTACCCCTGGGGTTGTGATGTTCAATGTTCGTAAACTACATTGAACATTGAAGAATTGTTTGAACTTTCTTCAAGAAAGATGTACGGCCAAGAGACCGTTGCGGCAGCCAGGGAAGGCGGCGTCCCATTGGCTCTTAGTATCCAATCAGCGGCGGCTTCGCGTCTTGAGTGGAGATTTGAAAATTTGAAAGTGTTGGAGGACTGCGAGATCTATTGGACTGGACGGTAATTGTTGGTGACTACTGAGGGGCCGCCCACGCCTGGTGACTAGTGAGGGGGCCGCCCACGGCCAGTAAGGGGCCGCCCACGCCCAGTGAGGGGGCCGCCCACGCCTGCTGACAATAGGCTCCATAAAGCAGACATTTAGCGCGTGTTGACGCTGCTCTTGAAGCTGCTGCTGCTCCCCGCCCAATCACCACCACAACCACACAACCACACACGTCCTCTTGGTCTAGAATACCACCTTCTCACCACACTTTTCGCCTCTATTGAGGCCTGGGTACAGCAGGTTCTTCGCCCGGTCCTCCAG
>NC_091195.1:17095083-17245083 GCF_040958095.1 Procambarus clarkii | reverse complement strand
TCATGAAAGCAGTTACGCAAGCACTTACGAACCTGTACATCTTTTCTCCATCTTTGAGGGCTTTGTTTACAATTATTAGACAGTTAATGAGCTCCGAAGCACCAGGAGGCTGTTTATAACAATAACAACAGTTGATTAGCAAGTTTTCATGCTTGCAAACTGTTTAATAAATGTAACCAAAGCCGTCAAAGATTGTGGAAAGATGTACACGGTCGTAAGTGCTTCCGTAACTGCTTCGTGAATCTGGCCCCAGTAATCACTGTATTAGACAACCAGCGGGTACAAAAGCGGGTCTGAGAGCTAGAGCTTAACCCTCGGCAAGCACAACGAGGTGAGTACAGGTACCCAAGTGTCCATGGGTTAAGAGGGGTCCTAGTAGTACAGTGGGCTTCGTTCTCGACACACAATCCAGAATTCCGAGTTCGAATCCGGGTGAGACAGAAATGGTTGGGTACATTTTCTTTCACCCAATGCCTCTGTTCACCTAGCAGTGAGTAGGTACTCAGGAGTTAGACAGGTTGTTATGGGGGTTGTAACCTGGGGGGGAGGGAATTATCAGGGGAAAGCACTAAGCCATTACGACTATATAGCACTGGGAAGGGGTCAGGATAAGGATTTGGGATGGGACGGCGGAAAGGAATGGTGGTCAATGACTTGTGGACAGTCGGGGATTGAACCCCGACCTGCATGAAGCGAAACCGTCGCTCTACCGTCCAGTGCAAGTGGTTGGGCAGGGTGGAGGACCTTGATAAAAGCCAAAACGTATATAAATACCCTCTGGCTGCCTGTCCCCAAACACCATGAATTATTAAGTGTAGAGAAAACGACTACCAGAACGTTGAACAGCGTTGAGAGTGGCAGGAATCCAGCGCTGTCTGATGTGGGACTGGGGGTCGAGTCTGCTTCATCAGTCCGGTATTGAGAAAGTCAAGCATCCTCCAACACGCTCTTATGTCAGTGTTACTGAGAGCTCAAAATGGCATACTATGTCGACCTCTCTTAACTGTCGAATTATCACCTGGAGTGACAGTGTCGAACACTGTCGACTACCCAACTTGCCAGCAGTGTCGAACACTGTCGACTACCCAACTTGCTAGTGTCGAACACTGTCGACTCCCAACTTGCTAGTGTCGAACACTGTCGACTACCCAACTTGCCACCAGCAGCGTCGAACACTGTCGACTACTCAACTTGCCAGCAGTGTCGAACACTGTCGACTACCCAACTTGCCAGCAGTGTCGAACACTGTCGACTACCCAACTTGCCAGCAGTGTCGAACACTGTCGACTACCCAACTTGCTAGTGTCGAACACTGTCGACTACTCAACTTGCCAGCAGTGTCGAACACTGTCGACTACTCAACTTGCTAGTGTCGAACACTGTCGACTACCCAACTTGCCACCAGCAGCGTCGAACACTGTCGACTACTCAACTTGCCAGCAGTGTCGAACACTGTCGACTACCCAACTTGCCAGCAGTGTCGAACACTGTCGACTACTCAACTTGCCACCAGTGTCGAACACTGTCGACTACCCAACTTGCCAGCAGCAGTGTCGAACACTGTCGACTACCCAACTTCCCAGCGTCGAACACAAGCCGAAGGGTCAACACGTGTGTCGGTCACTGTCGAAGGATTTCCTTACTCGCGTCGAAGTCCATCGAGTTAAGATCGATTTCCTTTGGTAGAGTAGATCAAAGATGAGGCTAGTGTTTGATCCTGGACCTGCCGAGTCCTGACGAGCCGTGACGAGACGTGACGAGCCGTGACGAGCCGTGACGAGACGTGACGAGCTCTGACGACTGACGAATCTCTCACCAGCAGACATAGAGAGCCATGATGCAAGCTATCTAATAACAGGTTTGTCTCAGGACAGCTGTACTCATCTACTTGTGGTGACGGGGGTTGAGCTCTGGCTCTCTGGTCTCTTGGGTGTGGTGTGTGTTGAGAGACAGGTGTGTGTGTGGCTCAGGTGTGTCAAAGGACGGGTGTGTGTGGCTCAGGTGTGTAAGAGGACAGGTGTATTCTCAAAGACATGTGCCTGAGACAAGTCCATAATAAATCAAGGTAGCCACGATGGTTGAAAATGATAGCCCCCTTATTGTGGTGATTAACTTGGCACAAGTTAATTTTTAACATGTTAAAGGGTTAAAAATGGTTATATAAACATTATTTAAAGGTTTAGAGTGATGACTGACCTTTGTGAATGGCCAATACGGAGACCATTAGGCAAGTGTACCACCATCTTGCTACAGGAGTGGTCGCTGCATGTGACGTCATGGCCCTGCGTGCTTCTTATTGGTTACCTGAAGAATGACGGGCCAATCACAGCCCACTCTACCGATGTTTACGTCGGTTACACATCAAAACTTGCACTTTGGTTATGTTTATATTATTACTGTTATTCTTGCTCCATTTCATTTCAAGATGCGCTTCACGGATACATAAGTCATAAATTACATAAATTTAGGCACTGTGGTCACTGCTGAAGTAGATATATGTATATAATTTTCCTCAGTGAATATGTTATTGCATCATTGCATACGAAGAATGTGGTTGCATAGCGGTACTCGGCCTCATCTTGCGGTACATCTCCCGTCTAGTGACTACTGCATGGCTCTATGTCACCACTCTTAACTGAAAGTACAGAATTACATTTTGTAAAGCCATGAGTATGTTAAATGATTGCGCCACAGAATTATCACCACCCCTTGTGTAGTGGTCCGCCCCCCCTTGTGTGGTGGACCACCTCCCCCTTGTGTGGTGGACCACCCCCCTTCCTTGTGTGGTGGACCACCCCCCCCCCTCCCTTGTGTGGTGGTCCACCTCCCAGGGGCGTCCCTACGTCCTCCGCTCCCAGGGGCGTCCCTATATTAGGGGGCAGGGGACACATTAAGGGGTAGGGAACACGTTCTTATAGACACCTCCTATTGACCTATGCGAGACAGTTCCATATTCATATCCACCTAAATTCATATATATGTCTAGCCTACACTTGAAACAATCCAACGATTCCACGTCTATCATGTTACCCGGTAATTTGTTCCATAGATCAACAACCCCGTTTCCAAACCAGTATTTACCCAGGTCTTTCCTGTATCAAAACTCGAATTTATATGCTATATTTGGTGTTATATTTTGTGTTTATATATAAACACCTTATTTATATCCCTGCCCCCTTTTTAGAGAATGTAAATTAGGCTTTATTAATGTTTCTTCATAAGAAAGGTCTCTGACCCTTGGAATTAACTTTGTTAGCTTTTACTGAACATTTTAAGATAATTTCTTTCCAATAGCCTCGCGGCCAAACTTCCCCGCGTAAGGTAATGAAGCTAAGACTAAGATACAGGGGCCAGATTCACGAAAGCACTTACGCAAGTACTTACGAACGTGTACATCTTTCCTCAATCTTTGACGGCTTTGGTTACATTTATTAAACAGTTTACAAGCATGAAAACTTGCCAATCAACTGTTGTTATTGTTATAAACAGCCTCCTGGTGCTTCGGAGCTCATTAACTGTTTAATAATTGTAAACAAAGCCGCCAAAGATTGAGAAAAGATGGACAGGTTCGTAAGTGTTTTCGTGAATCTGGCCCCAGCTCAATAATATTATATGTCCTATAGCTAATGCGTATAGGAATAAACTGTAGTATCCTGTATGTTTTGTTCCGTATATCTATACGTCGAATTTTTGGGCTTACGATGCATAACTAATCATGATTTTTTTTTTACATTTTCCGGCATTTATTGTGTAGTTACACGACGTTAATTACTATTAAACAATGTATGGCTAATTTCTCTATATATTCCTCTTTATAACTGTATGTATAGGTTAGTCTACGGCCAAACACTGGCTTGTTAATGCACACTAGGCCTATGGGTTATTGCTAGGTAGGGACACTGCCTATTGACCTATGGAAGATATGATACACTAGGCCTACTGCCCCATGCGGGACGAGTACTGCAATAGGCTTACTGATCAATATGAGGCAGGAACACTCTAATAGGCTTATGTTTAGTCCCATTCCAGGCAAGGCAAACTAGACGAAATTGGTGTTTTTTGAATCAGTTCATCCCAGCCACTTGGGCTCGACGGTAGAGCGACGGTCTCGCTTCATGCAGGTCGGCGTTCAATCCCCGACCGTCCATAAGTGGTTGGGTACTATTCCTTTCCCCCGTCCCATCCCAAATCCTTATCCTGACCCCTTCCAAGTGCTATATATTATCTGTCTAAATTATCTTAACGTAAACCTGTGTTGCAAGATATGTTTTGACAAATTCAGACTGTCCTCCATGATTGGCCTAATCTTTGATGTTGGGAACATGTCTCACCTTTACAATATGTATACAAGGGTTATGTGTAGCACCTTGTATAATCCTTATATTACTACTCTGACACTGAAAATGTTCTTTCTAACGTCTCTGTGGCTCATGTGGATACTCAGTCTCCACCTGTGTCCCCTTGTTCGCGTCCCACCAGTGTTGAACAGTTTATCCTTGTCTACCCCTGTCAATTCCTCTGAGAATTTTGTAGGTAGTGATCATGTCTCCCCTTACTGTGTGTGTGTATACTGACTTAAAATACTCAGGTAACATCAGTGAGGTATTTCACGGTACACTTACAAAGTTAATATTAATTAATAAAGATTGCCATACCTGTGGGAGATGTGCATTTAACACCACACACGTGTCAACAGCAGGAGTCCTGGACACTTACAGCACTC
The DNA here is from genome assembly GCF_040958095.1 of Procambarus clarkii. Classification (NCBI taxonomy): domain Eukaryota; kingdom Metazoa; phylum Arthropoda; class Malacostraca; order Decapoda; family Cambaridae; genus Procambarus; species Procambarus clarkii. The sequence continues at coordinate 17,240,360 of NC_091195.1, read as the reverse complement.
GCCCACAACAAACACACTCTCGGCACAGCCAAACACATACACAAAACTGTACTAGTAACATAGAGAACTGTCTTACAGCGGCCGCCAGTGAATGTGGCGGAGGGACGAGCCGAACGTCCTCTCCCTCCCGTGGCTCAGCACCAACTGAGTCTCTCTCTCCAGAGACCAGACTTAACTAACGTTCCCTCCTCTCTATCTCTTCTACCACCACTATTACCACCACTATTACCACCACTACAACCACCACTACAACCACAATTACAGTGGTGGTCCCAGGTGGTGGTTACAGGTACGGGAAGAAGCAATATAGGACAATGGTCCCTTGTATTAAGGAGTGCTCAGCTCAGGTTAGGAGGGCGACCCTTCACAACCTACACACCTTAATGACCTTCTTGATTGGCTATATAGGAGCTGCAGGTAGTTTGTGAGGTGTTGTGGTGGTGGGTGGGGGAGACTGTCTCTCTCTGTCTCTGTCTCTATCTCTCTGTCTCTCTCTGTCTCTCTCTGTGTCTCTGTCTCTGTCTCTCTGTCTCTCTCTCTATCTCTGTCTCTCTCTCTATCTCTGTCTCTCTGTCTGTCTCTCTCTGTCTCTCTGTCTCTCTCTATCTCTGTCTGTCTCTCTCTCTGTGTCTGTCTCTCTCTGTCTCTCCCTCTCTCTCTCTCTCTCTATCTCTGCCTCTCTGTCTCTCTCTCTCTCCCCGGACACATTTCCCACCAGAATCAAGGCATTAAACTTTTTTTTATATGTAAATCGAATTTCCTGTAGTAGAGATGATGTCGGACATAAACAATGGGGGGCAGCGCCCCCTCCCTGGTACTAAAGCCAATATTGACTTATACCAAACGGAAAGACGGCACAAAATCTTTCCATATTCTTAAACTAATTATTTTGCCTTAAATTTTTATCTTTTGTACCAAAAAAATCATACTTTTATACTTCGAAACTGGGAATAATTTAGCATGGATTCTTACTCTTAATATTATAAAAGTTGATTTGGAAACTGCAAAGATTTTCAAATTTTGTGCAGTTTTGAACAGAAAATAGGAAGTTTAGGACAATTGTATTATCTTAGAAATACATTTGTCTTATTTTAAAGTTAATATTATGTTAGGGGTTTCTAGAAGAATGTATTAACTGCCATTAACTAGCATCTCCGCAGCTAATTGGAAAAAAAGATAGCCTATGGTAATTTGAATACGGTAATTTTCGTACTAAATGAATCAGAGGTTAATTAAAGATAATGCTAAGGTAAAATACATTATGTAAATACAGCTACCTGTATATGTAAACTTGGACTGAGTAATTAATTGTCTGAAAAACATGTATGTAGATTATTGTGAGGCTATAGATTGGCTAATTGGATACCAGACTTATAATTAACTATATTCAAAATGCATAACTTTCTCATATGAAATAAATGTTATTGAGAAGTTCAGGACAGTGGAGAATAATTAACATTGAATATTAAGATTGTAAGATAGCTTAGCTAACGAGTTTCTTTAGATAACGGTTTCTTTTGATATTTACTTAGCTAACGGGTTTCTTATGATACACTTTATTGCTTGTAATTACGTTGTTAGTCTTATCGTCTTTAATAAAGTTACAATAGAGGTGTATTAACAACGAGAAGGTGATAATAAAGCAGATTCATGTGCTAGACGTTAGTTGATCTGGCAACGCGGCCTTAATTAATCCCTCGGCCATAGCCAAGTTTAAACTCAGTGGCGCGCTGCCTGCCGGAGGGAGAGGACGTGTGTGTGTCTCTCTCACACAGGGTATAACCCTTTTGTATATATCATGAAGTCTTACAGCAAGACATTGTCAAGTACCGCATCAATTAGATATATCTACTATGAGAAGTAGATATTATGGTTTACTTGTAATATTACGTGGGAGAGGGCTAGGGGGGCGTGGGAGAGGGCTAGGGGGGGCGTGGGAGAGGGCTAGGGGGCGTGGGAGAGGGCTAGGGGGCGTGGGAGAGGGCTAGGGGGGCGTGGGAGAGAGCTAGGGGGCGTGGGAGAGAGGCTAGGGGGCGTGGGAGAGGGCTAGGGGGGCGTGGGAGAGGGCTAGGGGGCGTGGGAGAGGGCTAGGGGGCGTGGGAGAGGGCTAGGGAGGCGTGGGAGAGGGCTAGGGGGCGTAGTTGAGGGCTAGGGGAGCGTGGGAGAGGGCTAGGGGGCGTAGGAGAGGGCTACGGGGGCGTGGGAGAGGGCTAGGGGGCGTGGGAGAGGGCTAGGGAGCGTGGGAGAGGGCTAGGGGGCGTGGGAGAGGGCTAGGGGGCGTGGGAGAGGGCTAGGGGGGCCTGGGAGAGGGCTAGGGGGGCCTGGGAGAGGGCTAGGGAGCGTGGGAAAGGGCTAGGGGGCGTGGGAGAGGGCTAGGGGGCGTGGGAGAGGGCTAGGGGGCGTGGGAGAGGGCTAGGGAGCATGGGAGAGGGCTAGGGGGGCGTGGGAGAGGGCTAGGGGGGCGTGGGAGAGGGCTAGGGGGCGTGGGAGAGGGCTAGGGGGCGTGGGAGAGGGCTAGGGAGCGTGGGAGAGGGCTTGGGGGCGTGGTAGAGCCTGATAGAGCGTGGGAGAGCGCCAGAGAGCGTGGGAGACGGGTCCTCGCCGCACCAACGTGCACAGCTCCATGCATGTGGAAAGATTTAGGTGCAGGTAAAAAGCGTTTGTGAGCGCGGGAAGGGCGAGGCGCAGGTAAATCCCCACAAATCCGTCTCAATCCGTGTGAATCCGGATGCCCATCGATCCCCCTAACACAAGCTGACGAACGGAAGTAATCCTCCTCCTCCCTCCCTCGCGATAAACACAACAAACTCTTCAAAAACAAAGATAAAATCGAAAGAATTAAGACCCGAAAGAAATTCTTTATTAATCAATCAAATATGAACTAAATCAGATTTTAAATGGAGAATGAACATAAATATTGAGATTTAGGAGCGGATTAACTTGCGTGATAACGCGTTCCAACGCGTCGTCCTGTGTTCCAATATTATTGTGGTGTTCCAATATTATTGTGAGAGTTCCAAATGGAACACGAATGGAACATGTGTTCACATAACCCAAAAAACTCATATAAAATAGGTACCACAAGTAACACACTCTATTGATAAACTACTTTGTCTATGAAACTAATATATAAGGCTTGGGTTCTTACAGTTTAGGGCCAGATTCACGAAGCAGTTACGCAAGCACTTACGAACCTGGGGTTAGATTCACGAAGCAGTTACGCAAGCACTTACGAACGTGTACATCTTTCCTCAATCTTTGACGGCTTTGGTTACATTTATTAAACAGTTTACAAGCATGAAAACTTGCCAATCAACTGTTGTTATTGTTATAAACAGCCTCCTGGTGCTTCCGAGCTCATTAACTGTTTAACAATTGTAAACAAAGCCGCCAAAGAGTGAGAAAAGATGGACAGATTCGTAAGTGCTTGCGTAACTGCTTTCGTGAATCTAGCCCCAGGTTCATAAGTGCTTGCGTAACTGCTTTCGTGAATCTGGCCCCAGGTTCGTAAGTGCTTGCGTAACTGCTTTCGTGAATCTAGCCCCAGGTTTACCTGGGAGTATATTTGATATTAAAACAAACGCCAGGGTCATGCTTTTAACAGCTGGGGGTAGGTGAACTAGTTGTCGAGAGAGAGAGAGAGAGAGAGAGAGAGAGAGAGAGAGAGAGAGAGAGAGAGAGAGAGAGAGAGAGAGAGAGAGAGAGAGAGAGAGAGAGAGAGAGAGAGAGAGAGAGAGAGAGAGAGAGAGAGAGAGAGAGAGAGAGAGAGAGAGAGAGAGAGAGAGAGAGAGAGAGAGAGAGAGAGAGAGAGAGAGAGAGAGAGAGAGAGAGAGAGAGAGAGAGAGAGAGAGAGAGAGAGAGAGAGAGAGAGAGAGAGAGAGAGAGAGAGAGAGAGAGAGAGAGAGAGAGAGAGAGAGAGAGAGAGAGAGAGAGAGAGAGAGAGAGAGAGAGAGAGAGAGAGAGAGAGAGAGAGAGAGAGAGAGAGAGAGAGAGAGAGAGAGAGAGAGAGAGAGAGAGAGAGAGAGAGAGAGAGAGAGAGAGAGAGAGAGAGAGAGAGAGAGAGAGAGAGAGAGAGAGAGAGAGAGAGAGAGAGAGAGAGAGAGTGTGTGAGAGTGAAGGGAAGAGGTGAAGGGACGGGTTGGGACAGACAGAAGGGCAGGAAGAAGTGGATGATTGAAATACCAACGGGGAAGATCAGGGAATTTTGTCACCGCGAATGTGGAGAAAGTTAGCTCATTACTGGACAGAGGCAGGCAGGCAGGCAGGCAGGCAGGCAGGCAGGCCAGGAGGCAGACAGGCAGGCAGGCAGCCAGGCAGGCAGGCAGGCAGGCCAGGAGGCAGACAGGCAGGGAGACAGACAGGCAGGCAGGCAGGCAGGCCAGGAGGCAGACAGGCAGGCAGGCAGGCAGGCTGGCAGGCAGGCAGGCAGGCAGGCAGGCAGGCAGGCAGGCAGGCAGGCAGGCAGGCAGGCAGGCAGGCAGGCAGGCCAGGAGGCAGACAGGCAGGCAGGCCAGGAGGCAGGCAGGCAGGCAGGCAGGCAGGCCAGGAGGCAGGCAGGCAGGCCAGGAGGCAGGCAGGCAGGCAGGCAGGCAGGCAGGCAGGCCAGGAGGCAGGCAGGCAGGCAGGCAGGCAGTCAGACAGACAGGCAGGCAGGCAGGCAGTCAGGCAGCCAGGCAGGCAGGCAGGCAGGCAAGCAGGCAGGCAGGCCAGGAGGCAGGCAGGCAGGCAGGCAGGCAGGCAGGCAGGCAGGCAGGCAGGCCAGGAGGCAGGCAGGCAGGCAGGCAGGCAGGCAGTCAGACAGACAGGCAGGCAGGCAGGCAGGCAGGCAGGCAGGCAGGCAGGCAGGCAGGCAGGCAGGCCAGGAGGCAGGCAGGCAGGCAGGCAGGCAGTCAGACAGACAGGCAGGCAGGCAGGCAGGCAGGCAGTCAGACAGACAGGCAGGCAGGCAGGCAGTCAGGCAGGCAGGCAGCCAGGCAGGCAGGCAGGCAGGCAGGCAGGCAGGCCAGGAGGCAGGCAGGCAGGCAGGCAGGCAGACAGACAGGCAGGCAGACAGGCAGGCAGGCAGGCAGTCAGGCAGGCAGGCAGGCAGGCAGGCAGACAGGCAGACAGACAGGCAGGCAGGCAGGCAGGCAGGCAGGCAGGCAGGCAGGCAGGCAAGCAGTCAGGCAGACAGGCAGGCAGGCAGACAGGCAGGCAGGCAGGCAGGCTGGCAGGCAGACAGACAGACAGACAGGCAGGCAGGCAGGCAGACAGGCAGACAGACAGGCAGGCAGGCAGGCAGGCAGGGAGGCAGGCAGGCAGGCAGGCCGGCAGGCAGGCAGGCAGGCAGGCAGGCAGGCAGGCAGGCAGGCAGACAGGCAGGCAGGCAGGCAGGCAGGCAGGCAGGCAGGCAGGCAGGCAGACAGGCAGACAGACAGGCAGGCAGGCAGGCAGGCAGGCAGGCAGGCAGGCAGGCAGGCAGGCAGACAGGCAGGGAGGCAGGCAGGCAGGCAGGCAGGCAGGCAGGCAGGCAGGCAGGCAGGCAGGCAGGCAGACAGACAGGCAGGCAGGCAGGCTGGCAGGCAGACAGACAGGCAGGCAGGCAGGCAGGCAGGTACCTTCCTCCTGCTTTGCCAACCACTTGGGCTGGACGGTAGAGCGACTGTCTCGCTTCATGCAGGTCGGCGTTCAATCCCCGACCGTCCACAAGTGGTTGGACACCATTCCATCCCTCCGTCCCATCCCAAATCCTTATCCTAGCCCTCCTACCCTGACAATTACATTCCTGTCATAAAAGTACTTTTTGTAGCTATATGATGGTATGAGACAGGTAACAGGAGGACAGATAGACCCCCCAGGGCCAGAGACGGGGAGGGGGCAGCTGTAGACAGACAGGAAGAGAGACAGACAGACAGACAGACAGACAGATGGAGAGACAGAAATAGACAGAGGGGCTAGAGGCACTCAAGGACGACCCCGCTACACTGATCGAAATGAATCAATACTCAAGTTCCAAAGGTCTTTACCGGTCAAGGAGCTGGGGAGTGGGGGGCAGGGGGTGCTGGGGAGGGACAGGGGAGTATAGGGGGTGCTGGGGAGGGACAGGGGAGTATAGGGGGTGCTGGGGAGGGACAGGGGAGTATAGGGGGTGCTGGGGAGGGACAGGGGAGTATAGGGGGTGCTGGGGAGGGACAGGAGAGTATAGGGGGTGCTGGGGAGGGACAGGGGAGTATAGGGGGTGCTGGGGAGGGACAGGGGAGTATAGGGGGTGCTGGGGAGGGACAGGGGAGTATAGGGGGTGCTGGGGAGGGACAGGGGAGTATAGGGGGTGCTGGGGAGGGACAGGGGAGTATAGGGGGTGCTGGGGAGGGACAGGGGAGTATAGGGGGTGCTGGGGAGGGACAGGGGAGTATAGGGGGTGCTGGGGAGGGACAGGGGAGTATAGGGGGTGCTGGGGAGGGACAGGGGAGTATAGGGGGTGCTGGGGAGGGACAGGGGAGTATAGGGGGTGCTGGGGGAGGGACAGGGGAGTATACGGGGTGCTGGGGAGGGACAGGGGACTAGGGGGTGCTGGGGAGGGACAGGGGAGTATAGGGGGTGCTGGGGAGGGACAGGGGAGTATAGGGGGTGCTGGGGAGGGACAGGGGAGTATAGGGGGTGCCAGGGGAGGGACAGGGGAGTATAGGGGGTGCTGGGGAGGGACAGGGGAGTATAGGGGGTGCTGGGGAGGGACAGGGGAGTATAGGGGGTGTTGGGGAGGGACAGGGGAGTATAGGGGGTGCTGGGGAGGGACAGGGGAGTATAGGGGGTGCCAGGGGAGGGACAGGCAAACAGGGGCTGAGACATGGAGGACACGGACACTTAATATGAATATTAAAACATGACAAAACTATATGCAATGACCTCTTGGTTCTGTCAACCCGTCCCCATGCCATAGGCTTCTGTCCCTGTCACCTGTCCCTCCCACAGTCGTCAGTGAGCAGGCAAGCAGTGTGAGTTACTGTCACTCAATCTTCTCTTTTCAAATATTAAAAAATCCCAAAAATCTTCGACATTTTGTCATAATTGAGATGTAAACCGCGCCATGTTTTAGTTGTATCGGTGTGCGACAATCAGGTCTGGTCTTAAGTGTACTCAGGAAGCACTCAGCAGTGGCCAATCAGGACCCGGATTCACGAAAGCAGTTACGCAAGCACTTACGACCGTGTACATCTTTCCTCAATCTTTGACGGCTTTGGTTACATTTATTAAACAGTTTACAAGCATGAAAACTTGCCAATCAACTGTTGTTATTGTTATAAACAGCCTCCTGGTGCTTCGGAGCTCATTAACTGTTTAATAATTGCAAACAAAGCCGCCAAACATTGAGAAAAGATGTACAGGTTCGTAAGTGCTTGCGTAACTGCTTTCGTGAATCTGGCCGCTGTACATCTTTTCTCAATCTTTGGCGGCTTTGTTTACATTTATTAAACAGTTTACAAGCATGAAAACTTGCCAATCAACTGTTGTTATTGTTATAAACAGCCTCCTGGTGCTTCGGAGCTTATTAACTGTTTAATAATTGCAAACAAAGCCGCCAAAGATTGAGGAAAGATGGACAGGTTCGTAAGTGCTTGCGTAACTGCTTCGTGAATCTGGCCCCAGATCTCTGGCTACTGGGGGGCCTTGCTTTCAGACACACGGGGCCCGGTAAATATCTGAGGTGCCACAGTTCCTGTGTGTAGGGTGCGGCTTCAGCTCCTGGGGGCCGGCAGGAGGGAGGAGGGAGGTGGGGGTGCTGAGAGCGGCGTGTTTGTGTTGTGAACAATGGCGACTGGAGTGCCTTTGTGCTCCGTTATTGAATTTTTGTCAGACATTACAAGGTGGGGTTGACGGCCCTCCTCCACCTCTCTGGCACAATGGTGCTGATCAGATCTCTTCCCTGGCGCGCCCTAGCCACCCCCTGGGGTCAACCCACCCCCCTGGGGGTCAACCCACCCCCTGGGGGTCAACCCCCCCTGGGGTCAAGTCACGCCCTGGGGTCAAGCCACGCCCTGGGGTCAAGCCACGCCCTGGGGTCAAGCCACGCCCTGGAGTCAAGCCACGCCCTGGGGTCAAGCCACGCCCTGGGGTCAAGTCACGCCCTGGGGTCAAGCCACGCCCTGGGGTCAAGCCACACCCTGGGGTCAAGCCACACCCTGGGGTCAAGCCACGCCCTGGGGTCAAGCCACCCCCTGGGGTCAACCCCTCCCCCCTGGGGGTCAAGCCACGCCCTGGGGTCAAGCCACGCCCTGGGGTCAAGCCACACCCTGGGGTCAACCCCCCCTGGGGTCAACCCCCCTCTGGGGTCATAGTTCAGGATTGGCATCAAAACAAGGTCCTGGGCGGTAGGGGGGTCACACGAAATATCGAGACGGTTCATTAATTGTTATAATGGGAGACTGAGGTCTATATTAATTATAATTCACTTGAAATTTAAAATATTGGTAAAGTATAATGTTGGATTTCTAGACAGAACTAGTACGTACAATTCCTAAAGCCACTAATTACCCATATAGCATTTGGGCCAAAACGTTGTTCATTTACTTAATTTTGTTGAATATTATGTATAACGATGTAAACTATTCTTATCAGCAACTCTTGGCTCCTCTTCCATGTGTCTTTCCTGAAATAAAAAACAAAAATGGAACACAATAATTTGGCAACAAAAAGATATAAAACAAGCCTTGATATACAGACTACAGCTGCCATGGCACTAGCTATATGATGTACCTGACTTTATTGTTATTATTTCGTCTTATTTATAATAGATATTTTCAACGTCGATTGAATGGGATATTGTATAAGACTCCACGAGGCTATGAACAAAAATCGCGGGAGGATATCTTTCTGTGGTGGCAACATCGATAAGATCAGCTGATAGCTCGTCCGAATGTATTGACTCCAGTAAATACATACACCTGAATGTTTAAATTTATAGGTTATATAACGAAGTATTAATACCTCTTTACGAAGTATTTATAACCTCAAATAACATCCAAAACATTAGAACAAGCGGAAAGAATTAAATGCTATAAGTTTCACAGTAAGAATAAAACTTTGTAACGAGATCGAACACATTCGAACTCGTTGACTTTCGTCCCAACTAAAAAACGCGGGAAAATCCTTCCGACAAGTCTTACTTTAAGAGAGAAGTTGTCGTAAGTTATTGCCAATATATGACCTTGTTGATCAGGTCAATATATGACCTTGTTGATCAGGTCAATATATGACCTTGGTGACCTGTGGTGTATATGGTAAGTGTGTTAAAGCAGGACCCCCACTGTCCTGCTACAGCTGCACAATTGAAGGAAATATTTAGCGTTTTTTCTATTATTTAGGGACAGAAAATCGTAGCAGAATATTTACAGCCTGAAGACGATAGACGCTTAATTGATGAATATTGAAAACTGCGTCCAGCTGCCACATTAACGACTCTCTCTTACATAGTATTTGTAAATAAATATTTTATACAGCCTAGCAGATACTGACGTATATTATACAGACTAGCAAATACAATAGTTCCTTATACAGCCTAATAAAAAATACATTCCGGACCACGGCAACCCGCCTCTCAACCGTCAATCAACTGGTGTACAGGTTCCTGAGCCTATCGGGCTCTATCATATCTACATTATAAACTGTGTATGGAGTCAGCCTCCACCACATCACTGCCTAATGCATTCCATCCGTTAACTACTCTGACACTGAACAAGTTCCTTCTAATGTCTCTGTGGCTCATTTGGGTACTCAGTCTCCACCTGTGTTCCCTTGTGCGTGTGCCACCAGTGTTAAATAATTCATCCTTGTTTACCCGGTCGATTCCCCTGAGGATTTTATAGGTTGTGATCATGTCCCCCCTTACCCTTCTGTCTTCCAGTGTCGTGAGGTGCATTTCCCGCAGTCTGTCCTCATAACTCATGCCTCTTAGTTCTGGGACTAGTCTAGTGGCATACCTTTGGACTTTTTCAAGCTTCGTCTTGTGCTTGACAAGGTACGGGCTCCATGCTGGGGCTGCATACTCCAGGATTGGTCTTACATATGTGGTGTACAAGATTCTGAATGATTCCTTACACAGGTTCCTGAACGCTGTTCTGATGTTAGCCAGCCTCGTGTAGGCCGCTGATGTTATTCTTTTGATATGGGCTTCAGGAGACAGGTTTGGTGTGATATCAACTCCTAGATCTTCCTCTCTGTCCGTTTCATGAAGGACTTCATCTCCCATTCTGTATCCTGTGTCTGGCCTTCTGTGTGTGTGTGTGTGTGTGTGTGTGTGTGTGTGTGTGTGTGTGTGTGTGTGTGTGTGTGTGTGTGTGTGTGTGTGTGTGTGTGTGTGTGTGTGTGTGTGCGTGCATGTGCGTGCGTGCGCTTGGGAACTAGAAAGGCAGACCAGATAGTGGCGTCCAAGAGCCTGATAATTGCCTCTGATTGGCTAAGTGAACCTGACACCTGCTCTCTCTCCCCGCCACACACACACACACACACACACACACACACACACACACACACACACACACACACACACACACACACACACACACACACACACACACACACACACACACACACATACACACACTCCCCCCAACAGAGGCCTAACGCCCTACTAGCCAGCAAGCGTGTCAAACCCCCTAACCTCTCAACAAACAACAATGCTCCCGTCATTATAGAAGCTTAACAATGAAAGTGTCAACTAGATATGGAGCGTCATCAAAGGTGCGGGTCGTTTACCGTAAATGACGCAATAACAGCGTAATTAACCTTCTTATCATTACGCGTGGCTAACTGCCCATTCGTTAATTCGCTGTTAACCCTTCCAGCGCTCAACCGTCATCTCAAAGACTAGTTCAACAACTTAATTAAGATTTCAAGTTCTCAAACGTTGTCATACATCTCCGTGGACGGCCACACGTGCGAACATTATTGTGTTCTCGTGTATGAAATTGAAAATTGAAATTGAAATAAGTTTATTGAGGTAAAATACACACAAAGGGATGAGGTAGCTCACGCTATTCTTACCCCGTTCAGTACATCGTGTTAATACATGCATATACACACATCACAAACAATAAACATATTACCAAATATTTTGATAAACTCGTGTATGTGTATTAGGCTTGATATGTATATGAATGTTTCCCTCTGCATGTTCGGAACAACTATATGTGTAGTTTATGAACATATGTTAGTGTGTATATATTTTGCTTGAGTGTTTACGTCACATATGACAATATATAGCAGTATATATATATGAATGAGCAGCAATATAACATTGCTAAATATAGCAATATGTCGCTACATATGGCAGTCCGGCACCAATGTAAACAAAGGCTACAATATTACCAATACAGAGGCCACACCTCTTTTCAGTAAACGATATGGATTAAAACTTTTCGCAACTCCATTTCCTTGGTAATATTGCAGCCAGGGTTTTCTGGTGATGATATCTTCAGGATAAAGTATTTCTAATCTTGGTCTACACCTTTAAACCCCATCAAATAAAGCAGCAAGATTGCTTATAAATAATTTGGATTAAACTTAGATTCTCTATTATAAGCTATTTTAAGTCTGGCACCACAGCAGCTGGATAATACTGTTATTGTTTATGTCAGTAATTAATTCTTATATGTGGTTTTGATTCAGTAAATGTATATGCATTATACAATAAAATTATACATATTTGTTTGTAAAACAGAGGACAATCAGTAGGGGACTATAGACCTCTTGTTTACACTCAGACAATATTAGTGCCGTGTTGCCACAGCTCTGTAGACATGGTTATCCTGAGATGATTTCGGGGCTTTAGTGTCCCCGCGGCCCGGTCCTCGACCAGGCCTCCACCCCCAGGAAGCAGCCCGTGACAGCTGACTAACTCCCAGGTACCTATTTTACTGCTAGGCAACAGGGGCATAGGGTGAAAGAAACTCTGCCCATTGTTTCTCGCCGGCGCCTGGGATCGAACCCAGGATCACAAGTCCAGTGTGCTGTCCGCTCGGCCGACCGGCTCCCCTGGTATACACATCACAAACATAATATATAAAAAAGTACACACTGCTCAAAACAATTATGCAGAAGTTGTAGACTTGGCACCACCGCGACACAAGCGGGGCGGTTACGCTCCGAGTCGAAGGCGTAACCGGCCGAATTTTCCCGCCATTTCTCGGCGGAAAAGGAGAAAAAAAAAGTTTAGATTAGCATTAAATTTCCATTTGTTAGGAGAGACGTGGCGGGTTGCCTCGCTCGGGAGGGAGGGAAATTGTTCTATCAAATACTGCCTTTAATTTATCTTTTTCTTGTTCCACATGTGGGTGACACAAGGTATAAGAGGCTCTTACTCCGGTTACAAGACTGCTTCCGGGGCTTAGCGTCCCCGCGGCCCGGTCGTCGACCAGGCCTCCTGGTTGCTGGACTGATCAACCAGGCTGTTAGACGCGGCTGCTCGCAGCCTGACGTATGAGTCACAGCCTGGTTGATCAGGTATCCTTTGAAGGTGCTTATCCAGTTCTCTCTTGAACACTGTGAGGGGTCGACCAGTTATGCCCCTTATGTGTAGCGGAAGCGTGTTGAACAGTCTCGGGCCTCTGATGTTGATAGTTCTCTCTTGAACACTGTGAGGGGTCTGCCAGTTATGTCCCTTATGTGTAGTGGAAGCGTGTTGAACAGTCTCGGGCCTCTGATGTTGATAGTTCTCTCTTGAACACTGTGAGGGGTCTGCCAGTTATGTCCCTTATGTGTAGTGGAAGCGTGTTGAACAGTCTCGGGCCTCTGGTGTTGATAGTTCTCTCTTGAACACTGTGAGGGGTCGGCCAGTTATGTCCCTTATGTGTAGTGGAAGCGTGTTGAACAGTCTCGGGCCTCTGATGTTGATAGTTCTCTCTTGAACACTGTGAGGGGTCGGCCAGTTATGCCCCTTATGTGTAGTGGAAGCGTGTTGAACAGTCTCGGGCCTCTGATGTTGATAGTTCTCTCTTGAACACTGTGAGGGGTCGGCCAGTTATGTCCCTTATGTGTAGTGGAAGTGTGTTGAACAGTCTCGGGCCTCTGATGTTGATTGTTCTCTCTTGAACACTGTGAGGGGTCGGCCAGTTATGCCCCTTATGTGTAGTGGAAGCGTGTTGAACAGTCTCGGGCCTCTGATGTTGATTGTTCTCTCTTGAACACTGTGAGGGGTCGGCCAGTTATGCCCCTTATGTGTAGTGGAAGCGTGTTGAACAGTCTCGGGCCTCTGATGTTGATAGTTCTCTCTTGAACACTGTGAGGGGTCGGCCAGTTATGTCCCTTATGTGTAGTGGAAGCGTGTTGAACAGTCTCGGGCCTCTGATGTTGATAGTTCTCTCTTGAACACTGTGAGGGGTCGGCCAGTTATGTCCCTTATGTGTAGTGGAAGCGTGTTGAACAGTCTCGGGCCTCTGATGTTGATAGTTCTTTCTTGAACACTGTGAGGGGTCGGCCAGTTATGTCCCTTATGTGTAGTGGAAGCGTGTTGAACAGTCTCGGGCCTCTGGTGGTGGAGGTAGACTCCATTCACAGTTTCAAATATAGATATGATAGAGCAAAGTATATGTCGATAGGCGGAACCAAAGCGCTGAAGCTCATCCCCCGGCAAGCACAACTAGGTAAGAACACACACACACACACGCAGGAGTCTGGTAGCTCAGTGGCCAGCGCGCAGGACTCGTAATTCTGTGGCCCGGGTTCGATTCCCGGACCCGGACCATGGGCAAAGTTTCTTTCATCCTGAATCCCCCTGTTACCTAGCAGTAAATAGGTACCTGGGAGTTAGACAACTGTTACATGCTGTTTCCTGGGTGCGTGTGTGTGTATTCACCTAGCTGTATTCACCTAGTTGTGCTTGGGGGGTTGAGCTCTGCTCTTTCGGCCCGCCTCTCAACTGTTTCTACTACTACTACTGTTTTTTTCACACCACACACACACACACAACACAGGAAGCAGCCCGTGACAGCTGACTAACTCCCAGGTACCTATTTTACTGCTACGTAACAGGGGCATAGGGTGAAAGAAACTCTGCCCATCATTTCTCGCCGGCGCCACGGGATCGAACCCGTGACCGCAGGATCACGTGTCCAGCGTGCTGTCCACTCGGCCGGCCGGCTCCCCCCCCTCACTGTGTGTGTGTGTGTGTGTGTGTGTGTGTATGGAATCTTTTTTTTAGTAGCAACAGTTGAAAGGCGGACCGAAAGAGCAGAGCTCAATCCCCGCAAGCTCAACTAGATGAATACGCACACACACACACACACACACACACACACACACACACACACACACACACACACACACACACACACACACACACACACACACACAGGGGCCTCGTAGCCTGGTGGATAGCGCGCAGGATTCGTAATTCTGTGGCGCCGGTTCGATTCCCGCACGAGGCAGAAACAAATGGGCAAAGTTTCTTTCACCCTGAATGCCCCTGTTACCTAGCAGTAAATAGGTACCTGGGAGTTAGTCAGCTGTCACGGGCTGCTTCCTGGGGTGTGTGTGTGGTGTGGAAAAAAAAAAAAAAAAGTAGTTAGTAAACAGTTGATTGACAGTTGAGAGGCGGGCCGAAAGAGCAAAGCTCAACCCCCGCAAAAAACACAACTAGTGAACACATGAGAGAGGTCATTGTGACCAACATGTCAACAGTCAGTAACCTCACGGCATAACTGCATTGTTTATGAAAATCATTTTAATTTACTCGTGTGATGATCTAACTTTACTCCCTCACTTCTCACTCTTTCTTTCTCTCTCTCTCTCTCTTTCTCTCTCTCTCTCTCTCTCTCTCTCTCTCTCTCTCTCTCTCTCTCTCTCTCTCTCTCTCTCTCTCTCTCTCTCTCTCTCTCTCTCTCTCTCTCTCCCCTCCTAACCTTCATTAATATCATTATCATAAATTAAAAAGGCAAAATCATGTGTATATCCTAGAGGGAGTTGGTCCGCCTGGCCACCAGGGCAGGTGGTGTATGGACCACCTGGGGGCCAGGCATGGTGGGGGTGAGTGACAGAGCCCCAGGAGCCCCCAGAAGCCCACAGGAGCCCCCAGGAGCCCCCAGAAGCCCCCAGGAGCCCCCAGGAGCCCCCAGGAGCGGTAGTGAGCGCCTGGGGGTCCTCGCCCCCGCCGCCGCCATATTGACACCCGCTCCGATACAAGACTGGTCTCCGATAATTCCACATCCAGACTGTGATGGCTATCTCTGCCACTCTTTTGTGTCTCCCGCCTCGCCCGGGTCCTCGCCGCCAACACTTCCCGCCACTCAACCTCACGCTGGCAATCAATGGGCGCTCCTCCCTCCTTGGCAACCATGACAAGAATTGCAGTCGTCCTCGTAACACATGCAGAGGCGCTAAGGTCCTTCAACAGAGGCACTCCAGCGATGGTCTCCAAGTCCTGTGATGGACTTGAAGGATCCTGTGACGTAGATATTGTTGGGCCCCCTAGAGGCAGGCTCTTAAATGGGGGGCAGGGCCCCCTAGGCCCGTGCCTTCTGTCCCTGGTGACCCATTTAAGGCTTATATGGGCTCTTGAGCTTCAATCTTTACGTTTAGATGTTCCTAGACAATTGTCCACTTTGCCTGTTGTGTAATCTGGCCTTGGTTACCTTCCTTCCTTGTGATATCTTCCTCTGACCTCCTTTCATGTGTTCCTATTATCATGCATTGCATTTATATGGGTTGAAGTCTACAAGCCCTTCGTCCGTCCACATGTGTTAGGTAGTGTGGCTCCCGTTAGTGTCTGACGGCCGGACACTAATAATGTAACTTACGGGCACTTAATGACCACCGACCATGTTATTATTAACATCTTTATTGACAAAATTAATTACAATTTTGCCTAATCTGAGGATTTCGATAAAGTCTTATTAAAGTGAGGATAATGCTAGTATTAACTGTCACGCAGGACAGAGGGTCATACATAAGACAATAGGTCTAAACTGTAGACTGAAGCACATATATATCATGGTTACAATCAATGTTTTAATGTATGGATACGTGAAAACAACTTTCTATTGAGCACTGCCACACAAGGACAGGGATGGGGGTTCATAAGTGATGCAGCTTAGAGGTAATATAAATAAAAATTGTTCTTCATTCTTTAAAATGGACAAGCAAATTTTGGATAAATCCTAAGATAGTCCTGTAATGTGGGATATTACCCCCACATCTCCAGTACCAGGCGAGTACGACGGGATCGCCATAGACCGTGCTGCTTGCAACTTTTTATGATTTGATTGACTGATGAAGATTAAGCCACCCAAAAGGTGGCACGGGCATGAATAGCCCGTAAGTGGTGTAACTTTTGAGCCATTACCAGTATCAAGAGCTGATACTGGAGATCTGTGGAGGTGAACTTTTTGTTCACAGTTGTTGAATTTATAACAACAACAGTACTAAGTATGAGCGAGGCGCCAGGCAGCACACCAGGGACCAGCACCAAGTCCTCCGTGCCCACCTGATCCTCGTGTAGCCAGCTAGACAAGCTAATTGGTTGTTGGACTTGACTTTACCGTGCGGACAGCCCCGTTCTTCACTAGACTAATCATCAAAGGCCACCAAACAGTGTTGCCTGCCATTAGCTGCACCTCTTGACGAGGCTAACTTGTAGGTGACAGGAAACTGTAGAGAAGTGCACCACGTCTTGCTTCATCTTATTTTGGGTTATCTTGAGATGATTTCGGGGCTTTAGTGTCCCCGCGGCCCGGTCCTCGACCAGGCCTCCACCCCCAGGAAGCAGCCCGTGACAGCTGACTAACACCCAGGTACCTATTTTACTGCTAGGTAACAGGGGCATAGGGTGAAACTCTGTCCATTGTTTCTCGCCGGCGCCCGGGATCGAACCCGGGACCACAGGATCACAAGTCCAGTGTGCTGTCCGCTCGACCGACCAGCTCTGGGTTCTATGCTCATTAAGAATAAAAGTTACTTAAAAAGCCCTAAAATAGCAAAAATGAGAATTAAAAACACGAAATTTTGCATTTTTCTAGATTTATTTGTAAGTGCATTTTTATCTCAAATTAAGACAACTTTATAAACATCAGAATTAGACTAGAATTGTAAAATCTTTATTTCTTAGATTCTAGATTACTGTATACTTAAACTGCTCAATTTTGCTACGAGAGTTAATGAAGATTTTAGTATATATAGAATTACAGGCACATAATAGTGGAATACTGAAGATACAACGGTATATGCCATTTGAAATATACAGTACTTGTATACAAGAGTTGAGAGACAATGACACAATGAATCATTCTATATGAACAAATCCACAAGGGCCGTGACGAGGATTCGAACCTGCGTCCGGGAGCATCCCAGACCCTTATGGATTTGTTCATTTGATGCATCACGTTAGTGTGATCTCTGTGTGTGAATCATTCTATATCTTGTACACAAAAGGTAAGACTATTTTGAGAACAGTAACTGGTAAGTTATACCATGATGAGCCAATTGGACAGTTTACCCGGCCAGCCTCACTAGAGCTGTAGTTAGCCCTGGATTGATTGATTGATTGATGAAGATTAAGCCACCCAAAAGGTGGCACGGGAATGAATAGCCCGTAAGTGGTGACCCTTTTGAGCCAGTATCAATAGATGATACTGGAGATCTGTGGAGGTGCGACTGCACCCTGCGTGACGGGAGATGTCTCCCGTGTTATCCCTGGCTCTTACTATCATTGTAATACCTTTTGGATATACTGTACTGTACTTGTTCAATAATATGGTCTTTACTGCCGTCTAAAGCTTCCATCATCACTTCTCGCGTTCACATATACCTGTCAATCTTTGTTTTGGTGGCACAATAATCCTGGATTATTGCAAATTAAATTGTATATATTAGATGAATTAGCAATACTGAACTATATAAAGATACTGTACATATAAATGCCTCAGAACTAACCAAAACATCAAGGAAATAATTATGAAATATACATGGCTGTATTTGGCTCGTCTCAAGAAGAGCATTCCCAGAAGACAATCGACTTGAGAATGGTCCAGGACGGACCGAAACGTCGTCGTCCCTTCACCTTCTAGTGTGTGGTCTGGTCAACATACTTCAGCCACGTTATTGTGACTCGTCGCCTGCACAAGAGCATTCCCCATTGTTGGCAGAGGTATATATATAACAAATTCACATTTCTTAAGTGTTTATTTTGCATAAAAGGAGTCCAGAAAATAATTAAATTTAAAAAATACCTTGACCACGTATAAGTCAGCAGTGTGGGCCACGGTCGAGTAACATACTACACGCGACAACACTGGCCGGGCTTCACCAACGTCACAAGCCAGCAGTGTGGGCCACGGTCGAGTAACATACTACACGCGACAACACTGGCCGGGCTTCACCAACGTCACAAGCCAGCAGTGTGGGCCACGGTCGAGTAACATACTACACGCGACAACACTGGCCGGGCTTCACCAACGTCACAAGACAGCAGTGTGGGCCACGGTCGAGTAACATACTACACGCGACAACACTGGCCGGGCTTCACCAACGTCACAAGACAATTTACACATTTCTAACTGCAAGATGGACAAGGCGTTCAGCCCCACAGCAACACCAGCCAGTCCAGTTTTAATCTAGGCACAAGGGTTACTTATCACAAACCACAATTGATCAACAAATGGAAATCTGCCTTGCAAACAAAACTTATCATCAGTACTGTATGTGATTCTACATCGACGTATACTGGTAATGGCCACCTTCTGCCATTAGAATTTTTAAGAATCTTTTTTAATATTTGTTAATCAAGGACTCTGGTGAAGACGATATGGTCAAAATTGAGAGATGTGTCGACTATGACCTTTGCTACAATATGGTTTAACAGTAATAATAACCTGTGCAGTTCAGAACACCGAGATAAAACTGACAAAAACACTTTACTAATTATATTCAATACAAGAGGAACATCTGGACACGTAACCGAGCCTTCAACAGCTGATGACACTCTCGCCTACCTGTACTTTACTACACCTGGAAATTATGCCAAATATTGGTATATCAATTAGTAATTTGATCAATATTCATCCTTAAAGATTTACAATGTATATTCTTTAATGCCATTTATTTTAACAGTTCATATCCCAACCTGATAATAGTTTCAGTTTCATTGGACGATGATTACAAACTTATAGAAAGATAGTTAACACGAACTTCCCAGAGTTGTGGGTTTAATGGATAACTTCAACCAACATTGGCTTCCTATAACTCTTCAAATTATCTTAGACAATTCTCGCGATTTAAAACACTCATTAAAGGAAACACAACACATGTATGGTGTGTTCCGACATCCACGTACATAACACCACCTAAAGTTACTCAATTTTCTTGATACAGTTCACAAGATCAGCACAGTTTACTTCCCTAGATTAGCTAATCCTGAAGTTTAAAGCCCTAATATCCATGCTAGCATGTCTTAACATTCAACAATGCATAAATTGTTGTTTAATCAAGATGTTGAAATTAAAGTTATGGATATGGTTCCACCAATAACTTACGTCCCTTAACTTGATGCCCTTTTCTAC
Source organism: Procambarus clarkii (assembly GCF_040958095.1). NCBI lineage: Eukaryota > Metazoa > Arthropoda > Malacostraca > Decapoda > Cambaridae > Procambarus > Procambarus clarkii. Next base: position 17,220,840 of record NC_091195.1, on the reverse strand, counting down.
CCAAGAACATTTAGTTTCTTTATCAAATACTGACCTTGATCCATTCAGAATTGAACACGTTAACAAATGCCTTATAAATTGGGCACCGTACTCTTATTGTAGCATTCTAATACCACCTCCTCACCTATAGTCAAGACACACATCTGTGTGCTCAACACTTTACTATCAGGGTCCCTTAGGAAAAATAAATGGTTGTACATAATTAACAAGATACTTTGAGTATCCCACTTTCTCGATACCAGATTGGGTCATGTAAATATGATACATGAAAACTTTACAAAATACTTTATTTTACACACAAATGTTCAAGGTATACAATATACATTCACTCTCAGTTTAGTAAAGCAAAAGCTTATTCTACTAAAATATGGAAAAGTAAATACTTACCTTCAGATCACACTGTAGCCACACTAACAAAACCTCACCTAACTGCCTCACATTAAAAAGTTTTTACACAAACTAAATTAATGTATTTAATTCATATTAGAATGTCCAAATTAATTAGTGGTGAGCCTCACAGATCGAGACTGATATACACTTTGGCTGAAAGCCTTCGTCAAGACCGAGTGACATTTTTAACCACAAGTTCTTTAACCACTTCTATTCCCTACAATTAAAATATTTCCCTATATTACAAAAATAATTAAATACCTTTTTTCAGAATACAGTACCGCATTTCTCTTCCTTGCAGATAAATTTCCTAGTTTACAATTTGTTTATACTTATTCTTCCATGCGTATGAAGCCATACATCATTGTTCAGGTCACCCATCACAGTTACTAGAGTTAAGAGTGAACTGATCCTCTGGCTGCGTTAATAAGGGATACCATGGAATAGTCTATTGTTGACCAGACCACACACTACAAGTTGAAGGGATGACGACGTTTCGGTCCGTCCTGGACCATTCTCAAGTCGATTCGACTTGAGAATGGTCCAGGACGGACCGAAACATCGTCGTCCCTTCAACCTCTAGTGTGTGGTCTGGTCAACATACTTCAGCCACGTTATTGTGACTCATCGCCTGCACATGGAATAGTCTACTTTACTGATACACTTATCCAAATCCCCAGATGTAACCAACTCCTTCATAACCACATGAAGGCTGCCTCACTAGTAGGTACAGCGTATAGCATAATGGAACAATAATCTAGCGGTGGATCAAAGGTTGATGCATTATTCCATCCCATTAATTAGGGACAGTAGGTTTGAGAGCTAAATACACAAAGGAGCTGGGTCCTGTTGACTCGAGACTAGTATGTGTGTTGCAGCAGTCTTGAGCATGACACAGGAGCAAGAGTATGCTTCCCCCTCACTTCTGAAGATCATTCTCCTCAGTCTCGCCAGCACCTTCCCACTAGACACCAACTCCCGGCTCGTAGTCCAGACCCTCTTCGTCTATAACTTCCTCTTCGTCATCACCTCTGGTATAACAAAAAAATCAATATTATTCTGGCACCTTTCATTGCCAGCTTTTATAGCAACATAGCAAACATTAAATAGTCTTATTTACTTACCCATCGGCATTGCTGTTGAGAACCAATTCTTCCCCTTCGGCCGCATCATCCTGGTCGTGTTCACCGCTCCATTCATTATCTTCCTCAATATTACCTCCATCCTCCTCTTCATTCGCTTTGTCCTGATCCATTTGTTCTTCACTATCTATACTTCTTTCCAAGCCTTCTCCAGCATCCTCCGATGCCACAGCCTCCTACAACAGTAAGCAATACTCCATTAACCTTTATTAAACTTCATAAATCATTCCAAATCACCACTGTAACCAATCTCGGAAGTGCTAGACATCACGTCTCAGCTATCAATGTTAAATCTACACTATCTTCCGTACATTCAAGTATACAAAGTAGCCCGTTCAAGATGTACATTTCAGAAAACACTCACAGAGTCAAAGGACACATCAGCATTTCCAACCTCAGCATCAGCATCTGCTCTCTTGTTGCCAGGCGAGGCTTGTGTGTCGGCAGCAGCAGCATGAGCATCCCCGTCACCATCTTCCACAGCCTCGTCCACAGTCTCCATATTGTTCATGTCCTCACAGTTGTCATTCTCGTCTCCATTTTCTTCTTTGTTCTTTGCCTCCTCCTCCTTCATAGATTCTTCTAATTTCTTTCTCTCCAGTTCTTTCTTCTCCTGCAAATATAAACAAGATCATCAAAATAAAGAACATCTTTACACTATTCACGTGATGGGGGTGATACTACTTACACATCTTACTCCACTTTTGCCTAACTACTGTTTCCACAGAACTTGCTACTGCTGCTGATCTGAGATGGTACTGACGGGGGAAATGGTTGTAATCATGGTATCGACCATGATTACAACTTGTAATCATAATCGACCGGGAGCCGGTCGGCCGAGCAGACAGCACGCTGGACTTTGTGATCCTGTGGTCCCGGGTTCGATCCCGGGCGCCGGCGAGAAACAATGGGCAGAGTGTCTTTCACCCTATGCCCCCTGTTACCTAGCAGTAAAATAGGTACCTGGGTGTTAGTCAGCTGTCACGGGCTGCTTCCTGGGGGTGGAGGCCTGGTCGAGGACCGGGGACACTAAAAGCCCCGAAATCATCTCAAGATAACCTCAAGAAAAAGATGGCAATCAAACAGGTAAAGTGGAGTGCAGGCAATCAGATAATGGAGAAACAAAGTTTCAGTCCACCCTGGACCCTTATCTAGTCTTGTGATCTGGCAAGTTGTTTAATTCTTTTCTTTAAGAAATGTTTTCATTACAATAGTGAAAACAGGAATCTGTATAAATACTCTAAAGGTATGTTATACAAATAGTAGCATTATGGACTTTAAATAGTTTTCAGAATAACAGTTCTGGCATCATCTTCAAGCCAAACTCTACCCTACACTGAACAACCTCTATGGATACTCCCCCCACCTACACAGTGTAAACTAGCCATGTGACCTTTTTTAATATAGGCCCCCATGGACTTTATGTTCCATGCTGTATTTAGCTAGGTAATGATTGTTGACAATTGAAGTCCTGAGCTTCTTAAATGTCCTCAACATAAGAATTAAGGAAACTGTAGGAGGCCTATTTAACAAAACGAGGTAAAGAAGCTGATTTTTATATCCATCCTAACATCTGCACACATGTCTAACCTACACTTTAAATAATACATCGACCTTACATCTATTATGTTACCCAGTAAATTGTTCCATACTATAAATTAGCAATCATTTCTGAACCAGTATTTACCCAGGTATTTCTTAAACCTACAAATTAGTTGTTATATTCCTTGTTTGGCATTCTATTTTGTGTTGGCATATTTTACTCCTTATTAATATCCCCTTTGTTATACCATTTCATCTACTTCTATACTTCAATCAAGTGACCCCTAACGCTTCACCTTCATAGAGAATGTAAATTACGCTTCCTCAATCTCCTCAAATTGAAGGTTTTCAATTCCCCAGATTAACCATCATCCTCCGGTGAACAGGCTTAATTGAATCGACGTCTTTTCTATAATGTGCCGACCAAAATTTAAGTATGAACATAATGTAAATGTACCACACATTAGCCCCTAACAAATGTGAAAGAAAATACTGTACACTCCTGCTGCACAGTTCACCCAACTCATACGTAAACAGATCCACCGGAAATGACTCCACGCGCCTCAGCATACACGGCAAGTTATTCTTATTACAGTGTCAAAATGCTTGATTGTGAATCAATGATTTACTAAACTGCATAACTAAATTTACTTTATTTCAAGTGACATCAACATGTAAAATTCGTAAGCAAATTAAATGCTTGGAGCTTTATTGACTGAAGGTGGTGTGTATGTGGAATAAGATATGGGATTAGTGTACATCATTCATAAACACAGTATACACCTCACTTGCCTCTTCTGCGGCGAGATGGCGACACAAACTGAAGTAGTGATCGACGGAACGGAAGTGATATTCGGCATGCTGTGGATTTCTCAAATGACTGCCGCACATATCGCAACGATACAGTGTCTCTTTGTAAAGGAAGTTTAAACCTGAAACACAAAGAGTCTTGTAAAACACAAACTATGACAATGCAAGGCAAACTGAACTTAAAAACTGGAGATGGGGGCGGGGGGGGGGGGGGGGGGGGGGGGTGTGTGAGAACAAAACTATTTGTGGACCAGCTTCTTATCCAGTGATAAACCGTTCAGTCCACACAGGGTCCGCACCTCGAGCAGTGAAAGATGTTTATACTCTCAAGTTTCCTCATATTATTTTTTATTATAATTATAAATTGTGTTAAAAACAGAAATAAGGACAGATGCTTTAAAAGGCAAACAATTGTAGTGCTACAGAGGCTGTTGCTCTGAACCTTACTAGGCTCAAGCAATTAATACACAAACACTGGTAATGCGTTATATCATGTAGTAGCTATGGAAGTTCTTATCTTAAAAAGGTGGTCTCAATAAATTCTCTCAAAGTTGTTGCGACTGCCAAAAGTGCTCAAGAATTTCAATTACCAGCACACAACAGGATTGGTTTAATGAGTTGTCATGTTAACGTAGGTACTGGTGACATGTATTATTTTCAGGGGGGAGGGAAGGGGAGGGAAGGAAGGAAGGAATTATCAGGGGGAAAGCGCCAAGACATTATGACTATATAGCACTGGGAAGGGGCCAGGGTAAGGATTTGGGATGGGACGGAGGGGAAGGAATTGTGCCCAACCACTGGAATGGTCGGGAATTGAACGCCAACCTGCATGAAGCGAGACCGTCGCTCTACCGTCCAGCCCAAGTGGGAGAGGGGGGGGGGGGGGGGAACACTCTGGTATGAAGGTCAATGCTATGTTAAGTGCTCATGTCATATTCCATATGACATGAGCACTGAATTGAGCTACAGTTAATAAACTGTAGCTCAATTCAGTCTAACAACCTGCTACAGTAATACAGTACTCAGCCTTTCTTTTCTTGAAATGTATTATTTAGCCCTTTTAAAATACAGTATACAGTATTTCCTGTAAATAGAAGTCATTCACCATAATGAAAGTAAAAATCATAGATAATACCGTCTAGAACAGGATTTATACCTCTTTTGGGCATTCAAAAGTGCTGTATGAACATCTCTTATCTACAAAGTATCTACAAGCTCACCATAGCCCGTGCTACTTTGAACTTTTTGTTCCAAGTACCTGAATCTAAACAACAATAACATACAAAGTATCAATACCCATTTCCTACAAACAGCACATTGTATTTTTTATATTTATATTGATATTCATGCTGCAAAATATATATATACAAGGTAAAAAGTGTTTTAGTAATAATACACAAACCTAAGAGACTGGTGATCGAGCTTACCTATGGGTTTAGTAGCATCATACGGAGGCAAGGTGTCCGAGGTTAGTGGCTCCTCGGATTCATTGGACTTCTTGAAATTGTACACCTTTTCATGGAATGCTTCTTCTGTTGGAAATACACCAGAAATGAAGTGTCCCAAGATATGACTACATTGCTAAAATGCTAACATGTAACAATTTATAAAGCAAGAGTAATGGCAGTATAACAAATATGGCTGGACATTAAGCCCTAAAAATTCATTAGGTACACATACCACTTTCTATCCTCTCCTCCTCTTGCTCCTTCTTCTCGTCACGTTCTCGGGTCTCCTGTTCTATGTCCCATTGGTTCTGTGTACAAATAGATCCACCTCTTAAGCAAGGAACTACACACATTTACAATACGTTTACTGGGTAAACGTATCGATACCTGATCAACCAGGCTGTGACTCGTACGTCAGGCTGCGAGCAGCCGCGTCCAACAGCCTGGTTGATCAGTCCGGCATAGGGGTGAAAGAAACTCTGCCCATTGTTTCTCGCCGGCGCCTGGGATCGAACCCAGGACCACAGGATCACAAGTCCAGCGTGCTGTCCGCTCGGCCGACCGGCTCCTCCTCCGGGTACATCTGCCCTGAGGACAGCTTGCCATATTATAATGCAGTGCAAGTCACCTCATGCTGGAGATGCATCACATCCCAAAGACGGCTCATCTCATGCGCTCACCTCTGCCACTCTACCCTCCAACCAACTCCTCAAAATGAGCTTTATGGAAATCTGGCAATCTAACACTTCTCTCTCGCACAACATTCTCATGCTATGGAAAATCTAATTTCGTGTGATCACTGTTACCTAAATCATTCCCTATTGCAATGATGTTTATTAGTGTATCCTTGATAGCCAACACTAATATTATAGCAGCATTTCAATACAATAGCTACACATTCCAAGCTTGAATTATCTTGGACCATTTATGCCAACCTTAAAATAAAATGCAACATTTTATTAAATATTGCATTTTATTAACATTATCAACATTTTATTCAATGTTGTGTTACCCACCTTAAGGTGCCGCAGAGAGAGGCGGTGCTCCTCCAGGATGGCTCTGTTGTACTTGTAGCCGCAGCAACTAACCCGAGAGTACTGACTCACCAGCTGCAGCAAATGCAAGAAATAACATAATTCAGTCTTAACTACATTATACAAGATGTTACTCATATGACACATACAAAATACAGTAAAGTGGCCCTTGAATGGCTTCCCTTCCAATCTTCGACCATAAATACTGGACACATGAAAACTGGCTGGTTAGGTCTCAAAATGAACACACAGCATACATACCACTGCAGAAACCTCTATCCCATTCCCCCAGTATACTAAATTACTTGCTACTGCAATTTTTTTTATCACAATACTTCAAAGCAAATGGTCAATCATGAACAGATAATGAGGAAACTGTTGTAGCCCAGCCCAAGATAACAAATATTACATTTTTATTACAAATTTGTACAAATAAGCGGGCATACTTTGTGCTAGAAATATAAATTTATCATGCCTATATATATCCCATAATAGGAAAATAAAATTGTCTTTTCAACAAAGTCAAATATTAATTAGTATGGTGGGAAGCATAGTGTGGTGGTCAAGACTACGAGTGTTGACCTATTGTGTGCTTTGAGGTCTGGCATAGTATGTGGTGGTGGAGACTATGAGAGTGTTGACCTACTGACCGTGTGGTGGTGGAGACTATGAGAGTGTTGACCTACTGACCGTGTGGTGGTGGAGACTATGAGAGTGTTGACCTACTGACCGTGTGGTGGTGGAGACTATGAGAGTGTTGACCTACTGACCGTGTGGTGGTGGAGACTATGAGAGTGTTGACCTACTGACTGTGTGGTGGTGGAGACTATGAGAGTGTTGACCTACTGACCGTGTGGTGGTGGAGACTATGAGAGTGTTGACCTACTGACCGTGTGGTGGTGGAGACTATGAGAGTGTTGACCTACTGACCGTGTGGTGGTGGAGACTATGAGAGTGTTGACCTACTGACTGTGTGGTGGTGGAGACTATGAGAGTGTTGACCTACTGACTGTGTGGTGGTGGAGACTATGAGAGTGTTGACCTACTGACTGTGTGGTGGTGGAGACTATGAGAGTGTTGACCTACTGACCGTGTGCTCGGTGGTCTGACAGTGCTCCTGGATGGTAGTGCTCATGAAGCACAAGCACTTGAGGCAGCGGGCAGATCCACCCTTCTTACTCGGCTTCCACTTGCATGCCAACTGTGGTGGGCACAAAGGAACCACATTAGTCTCAACACACGAATGAATTAACCAATACACATCTGTCAATTTTACTAGCCAATTAAAATCCATGTAAATGCTTATTTCAAAAAGTGTCATATTATTAAACCAAACATTTGACTCAAAATAATAATACTAAACTTAAAATAACAGTACTGTACCTTGGAATCAAACATCAAGACATCAATAATGGCAGCATTGCGGTTATGGAAGGTACGAGCCATCATCTCGTGGTTTTTGCTCTCCAGATGACTCAGGTAAGCCTGTTGAGCAAGACCCAACACTCCCATTATCAACATGCAGCCACACAATCACAACGCCTCTCACTAACACTACCTTAATTACTTTTAACGTCAACAATTCTTTACACATTCCTACAAACACAAAATTTGGGGAAACAACCCCAGTGGTCCATGTTCACAAACACAACAGTTTCTCAAAGTAACTGCTTGAAGCCAAGTATTAAAAGAACAATACTTACAAGATTGATTGATTGATGAAGATTAAGCCACCCAAGAGGTGGCACGGGCATGAATAGCCCGTAAGTGGTGGCCCTTTTGAGCCATTACCAGTATCAAAAGATGATACTGGAGATCTGTGGAGGCGCAACTGCACCCTGCGTGACGGGAGATGTCTCCCAGACCAAATGGTGACCAAATGGTGCTACTTACAAGTAACGTATTGGTTGAACTTGAGAGAAAAGTGGTGGAAGGTGAAGTGACAAAGTATTGAATCCTGAGAACGGAGCTCTGGATGATGCAGTTTACCAGTGATTTACCCAGCATTGTAGCCTGGGGCTGGCTACTGATGGTGCTCACAATCTATAGCCGAGAGAATGCCATTTATCATGGACACTGAGGGCTTTAAGGTCAGCTCTGGATGGCTTCACAAGTTCAACACACGACATAGCATTATAATCCTATTTTTGCTGTCTCTCTATGATCAAGACCAGCCCGTGCCACAAAGTTACATATACAAATTAATTTGATATATTTTTCTGCTTAATTTAATTATTTATATTTTCTCTCAACAAACTGAAATATTTACATCATTAGCTACAAGAAAAACACAGAAAATTTGCCTAAAGAGAAGGTGAAAATCTGATTTCCAGACTTCCCACTAATCTATTGCAGGAATTTCTTAATTATCTAGACATCTAATCTGATGCATTAAGAATGATTAGATGTTAACAAAATGGGAATTCTACCATTGCATCTGATCCTCCATTGGTCTCAAAATTTACTGTACAATATATCCTAGTAAAACTTTCCATTACACAGCAAAATGACATTTGCAAAAATCTTCTATATACCAAAAAGGAGAAACACGCTCGTACAGTTGGCATTCTACACTCGCTCCTGCACTTACTGCTCTCGTTACATCTCTCTCTACCAAATGTGGAGCATAAGTCTTACCTTTGTGTGAGGAAATTTAGTCATATCACACATATGGCACTTAAGCGCTGCCCGAGGAATGACAACATTTGTGTCATCATGACTCTGAAATGAAAGTGTGATCCATGAATAAGATGCACAAGATAAAATATCTACACACAATAACCCCCTACATTAAAATAAGCAATAGACCATTTTTTTCTAGCAATCATTTTTTTTGCCCCCATGGAGATTTGTGTCAGAATAGTAATGGTATATCAAGCTCGGCTCCCTTCATTATAGCATTTAAAATTAATCCCCATCCTCAGGCCTTGTCATCTATAAGCTGCTGAGCTATTCTTAATTAGAAAAAAATCTGAATTCATTTTTTCCCCATGATTTTTCCATGAGAAATTTTTTTTATTGTAGTCAAATGTAGAGAACATAGGATGTCTCTCGTCCAGTAAACAACTATTATTTACAGTTGTTAATTTGTTGTGTTTCCACAACTGCCAGTAAAAATGCATTATTCTTTTGATAATATTATGTATACAATATAGACTTAACTTTTAAGTCACCTTTTTGTTATTTTTCTTTAGAATATGATGCTGTACAAGCTTACATAAGAGAGAGCAACATGGCAGTGGGTGGACATGTTTGTTTTTATTATTCTGTCGTGCTAAAGGTAATGTAGAGATTTGCGGCAAATGTTGTCCTTCAACGAGAAGTCAACATATATATCTATATAGAAGTATTAAAGTTATCTTGAGATGATTTCGGGGCTTTAGTGTCCCCGCGGCCCGGTCCTCGACCAGGCCTCCACCCCCAGGAAGCAGCCCGTGACAGCTGACTAACACCCAAGTACCTATTTTACTGCTAGGTAACAGGGGCATAGGGTGAAAGAAACTCTGCCCATTGTTTCTCGCCGGCGCCCGGGATCGAACCCGGGACCACAGGATCACAAGTCCAGCGTGCTGTCCGCTCGGCTCCCAAATAATGACAAATAATGGACAAACTGGACAAATAATGACAAACATGGACAAATAATTACCTGTGGGGCTGATATTTTCTTGGTTACCTCATCTTCCTGCTTGACCTTAGTTTTATCTTCTGCCTCAGCATCTTTCATCTCTACATCATCTGCAACTTTCTCCTCAGATGCATCACCACAACCACTGCAAAGACCACAAAATTAATGATGGAAAAAAAATTCAACAGAGTGAAGACCTAGTATCACATTCGCGTGTGTATACTTGCTACGGAATAGTTAGTTCTCCATTACTTCTCGGCATAAATTCCCACCAGTATATTAAAAAGTAACCCCCCCTCCCACCTCAACCTTCAAAATGCCATTCCCAAGACCTTAAAAGATTACGTGTCAGTCACCCCCCTCCCCCAAACACTTAAAAGACAGTACCCCTCATAGCCTTAACCCCCGACCCACCTACACCATCCTATCCCCATCGCCCCCCAAACCTTTAAAGAATGAAGTTTTAAAATGCCTCTCGACTCTCCTCACCACACCTTTCAAAACAATTATACCTTCCCCTTCCCAATCTTAAAATGCTCTCCTGGAACCGTCAAACTGCCACCCACTCGCCCTCTGGCACATCCACAAGTTTAATATTGACATGCGGCTCCTGGAAGTCTAACCATGTTTTCTCCTTTTATTAACTTTACAGCATTACATGGAAATAAAAAACAAAGCCAGTGTTGAGTCTGCACTAGCCCGAATACTGTGACTGAGGAAAAATAGTAATTTCGTGAAACGACCTGCTGTTAAATCACATTCCTGGTCGCACGGACAAAATGTTAAATGTAAGGCCAGAGGCTTGGCAGGAGAGCACAGTTCCCGACCACTGGATAAAAGTCATTGTGGTACAGTACCTGTATACAAAGGATGTGCAGCGGGAAAAGACTGGGAATTAACAGTCAGCAAGGCTGCAAAATAAGAATAAGAGAAAATAGGATAAGGAGGAGGCTGTACAGACCAGATTATCACCAAAAGAATTGTTGTTGAAATGTTTCTGGTGAAAGAAAGAAAGTTGTATACTGTCAAATATGTATTTAGAAGTGAAAAAATTGATTGATCGTGCAAAGCACATTGGGATGTTTTTTAAGATTTATGGAGCAGGTGGGAACGTATTAACAGAAGGAAAATACTTTTACGCAAATGGCAGAGGTGCGTGCCAGTACGGCAAAAATTAGAGGATTTTACTATTTGGATGGCTGTAAGGCAGGGTTATGTAATGTCTCCCTGGTTCTAATACAGTGCAACCCCAAAAATCCAGACCCTTAATGTAGCGGATTTTACAAAAATCCAGACCAAAGCAGTTCATCAAATTTTTCCTCTGAACTCAGATTTCTATTAAAAAACTAGCCAGGTTTCATGGAAGATTGAAATCTGGATTGACAATTATCAAAAAACAATATACTGTATTTTTCCCTTATTTATCCTAATCTTGCTTTTTTGTTTTTTAATTACATATATTGCCACCAGGTAAACAGGCAGAGCTATTATTGGGCCGATTTCTGGCAAAACATTGCCCTCTTTAGACCAAGGCTTTTCACACCATTCCTATTGAGTGGTTATGGAAACAGCAGTTTTCCCTGTGGTGTGTAGGGGAGAATGTATGTTAAGCGAGTGAGTGAGTAAGCACGAGTAAGAGTGAGTGAGCGAGTGAGCAAGTAAGAGTAAGAGTGTGTGGTGTGTATGCCACCAAAATCATTGTTTATATATTATTTGTGTATCTAAATATACATAAATATATATATCACTTGCTTTAAAACAAGTCCAGAAACTTCGGTGGTAAAGAGAAGAGAAAAAAAAACGCAGTTCTGGAAATCCGAACTTGTTGAGGTTCCCTGTACTGTATGTACATACTGTACAGTACATATATTTGCATGGGTTAGTGTGTTCTTCCAGCAGCCGCAATATTTACACACAATATGTAGGCATAACGGTTCTCCGAGAATTCCACAAAGTTATTTCTCTGCCTCGTTCTACAATTCGTAAACTGTAATATCAAAAATCACTTTAGATGTGTGCAACAGTGAAGACTAATAATGTTGGCAAGAAACGTCACACACAGGTGTAGCAAGACCTTGAACCAATGATGTATATGAAAAGTATTTGTATAATGTTGTGCTGTACATAGTTTACCTTGAATCAAATAACAAGAGATAGTATTATTAATATGCAACACACAAGCAGGTAGGTATTATATCAGGTGGTCCCCAAGACAAGGCTTGCAAGCTGCAAGCTGCTGATAAGAACCTGTTGCGGAGAAAACCCACCAGACAATGGCAACAGTAAGTTATGAAGTGCAGCTGAAAAATTGTCTAGAATATTTTAATAGAGTAAAGGTAATTACTGTATAGATGAAACCAAGGGAGATATTACAATAAATGTAGTTATCACAATTTTGCCATTATAATATGCATTTTTTTTTACATCATTGAGCAAATCCCCCAAATTAACGATCATGAGGATATGTTGGTGTGGGATACACACACACACACACAGTCGAGTCACTTGACGACCGAGTGATATTACAAGGCTCCAGAAGCATGTTCCTCAACACACTGGTTGAGAAGCTTTACCTAGGCAAAACTCAACCATAAAATGAGGTCAGCAAGTGGGCTTAACTCAGCTTAAGTTCTTGGAATGCAGAGGTTTGACAGAGTCAGCTGAGAGCAACATATCGTGTAGGAGCTTACCTCTGTTTCACGTCAGCCTCGGCAGGAGGACTGTCTCCCTCAGCTGTGGCCCTCTCCTGCTCCCCTTCTTTTACATCTTGATTTACTTGTTTTGCTTCTGTTGCTGAAGACTTTTTCTCACTATCTTTGCTCTCCTTTTTTTCAGGACGAGGCATTTCTAGCCTGGCCATTTCCATTTCCCTTAACTGGGTTTGTGTCACCTCTCGATACTCCAAAGGACCACGAGCATAGCCGCTGATGCCACGGTAGCCCTTCAATTTCATCTTGCGAGGGTCTATGCGACGTTCTCGCTGGGGATCCCTGTGCATGGGTGGTGATCGCACCCCATCCTGTGGAAGACACTCACCACTCAGTTATCCCACAGCATTCACAGCCTCCATGCAGAGCCTCTCTCAGGGAACACACATCCCATCTTTATACAAGGCTCCGAATGCTCACCCCACTGAGCAACAATGACCAATCCACCATAAACCAAAGATTGGTGACAAAAAGTTTAAGATGTGATAATGCAGTACACTATCACCTACATTGGGACAACCCCCACAACATAAGTCTTCCAACTCAGATTTTGTGAAAGCATAACATGGATCTGAAATTTCTAATGTTTTAGTGGACTTCACCACATTCCTTAGGTCATTGTGGAGAAAAAATAATGGGCACTGTTCGTTCACGTTGTCATAAATGTGCCGTATCTCAGTTACAAAAACTTGACAAAAAAAAAGTTTGCAATAAACAGCCTCACCACACTTTTGACTTGCTAAGGAGGAATAAGGGTCATAGGAACTTGAACGCAGAAACAATTACACCGAAGAAAAAATCAGTGGAATCGATAATTTAAAAGCAGAAGGATCAATAAACTTTGCTTTGAACGTTAACGAATAATTTTCTGGAGGACACTAATTGGGTTTCACGTTCAATAAAACATGAATGATGAATGTGGTAATTTCCTTTATGACAATACGGATAAGAAAAGATTTTGAAGTTGTGACATGCAAGACTAGGAATGTAGAGCAGACTGGATCGCCTGCTCAACACTGGGGGATGATGACCAAGCAATAACAAACATGGGGTTAACTCGTCATCTCAGGCTCGTGCAACACGTGACAAAGGAAAACAAAAATAACGAGAAGACAAATGTTAATGCTCAGTGTGGACTACCACTCACCCAGTCCATACGCCTCATCTTCCTGGGCGGAGGTCCGTTGTCCCAGCGCTCACCACCACCACCACTCATCCCAGATGAATCCTGGCAGTGTGTAGTAAAACATCAATATAACAAGTTGCCTCTTTCACCACCTCTACTTCACCACACATTATTAACAAATCATAATAATTGTGTACACACTTGCCTAGCATTGTACTGTATTGTACTGCATTTACAACTAAACCCAATTATTTTTTAACACCAATATTTGTCCCAAATCACATTACACTGAGTCACCTAGTATGAAACACATTACTTAACAAGAGAATTGATTCCAATATTCATCATCTTCCCATCTGGTTACTACTACATTCACCGGCCTCATTACTCACACATGAGTATCCAGATTCACTAACCAACCCCATTCTAGCGACTCTACTTCATAATAGGCAGTCGAGCACAAAATGCTCACATACATTCATCATAAATACAAGTTAACGTTCTAATAATACTTCTAACATGCTTTCCAATTCTCCCAGATATTACTTGCGTACTTCTAAATTATTCCAATGCATAACTAACTAACAATGACTTTTTAAAACACGTACTGAAGCCAGGACTGCATTCAAAATGTTCATGGCAATTTTGGACTCCCTGCCTCTCAGATGACTAAGCGACCGGTGCAGTTCTGATGATCCTCCTCTCTCCTTGAAGTGTCCGAAGCCCGACCCCGACCAGCTGCTCCCTGGACCATCTCGGAACCTTCATGTCAATGGACAAAATGTTTAGTGTCTGCTTGCTTAATTTAAATTTCATAAAGTTGTAATACCTACGTGTATTTTATCAGTACACTTTATGGCACAAATTCTATTTAAGTTTACAAACCACCCTAATATCATATCCTCAGAATACAACCCCAGTAAAGATAATTATTAATGTGACCTGTAATAAATAGTGTAATAGGAGCCATTTAGTAGCCTCCTTTACATCTCTAATAATTTACATTAAGCATTTTTTAATTAAGTTCCGTATGTCAAAAATAATTGTATTGTTCCATCAGGAAATTTAAATGCAACTCGGAAGTTGGCCGGAGTTGTGTAGGCTCCTCTTGAATACTTGCTCCTGTGGTGCCAGTATCCAGGAACATCCTTAAATCTCTTCCTTGCCAAGAGTTCTAAACTGTATGTCCACAACCACCACCATAATTTATCATTCAAAATGCTACTCTTGCTGTACCATATGAAGTACAGACCAGCACCCAAGCAACACTAGAACTTGTGAATACTGTACTGTATATGGCGTCTCACCAGCCCTGAGATACAGTACTCAAGATGGCACTTTGCAGAGGTACTCACCGACTCTGTCCATAGCTGCTCTCCCTGTAGCCTCCAGATCCTCCATGTCTTCCTCCGCCTTCATTCCATTTATTGTATCTTTCGCCCCCGTGTCTACTTCCGCCGCGTCCATAGCCTCGCCCTCCACCACTGCCGCTCTCGCGTCCCGCCTGGCCGAAACCACCACGGCCTCGTCCCCTACGGACCGAGTAAGTCGAGTAGCGTACACAGAAGAATAACATTACCTTAAAGCATTTTAGTGTCAATGACATCGCTAAACAACAATTATTAAGGCATTTTAGTGTCAATGACATCGCTAAACAACAATTATTACTACAAAAAGCAGACTCGCAAGACACATACCTGTAGCGTACACTACCGCTGCCTTCCCCATACCCTTCTCTATTGTAGTAAGCAGGCATCCTGTGACAAAGAGATACACAATCATTAACACACTTCAAACAAATTTATTGGTTAAAGTTAGTTTGAGGTTTCATTACTTCGTCAAAAGCTTTTAAAACCTTCTTGACATACAATATTAACTTCTGTCAAATAGAAGAGATTGTGATAAAGGCAAAATTGCTAATATAAAAGGAGGCCTGGGGGAGGCTGTGGTGCCTGGGGGAGGCTGTGGTGCCTGGGGGAGGCTGTGGTGCCTGGGGGAGGCAGGAGGGAGGCTGTGGTGCCTGGGGGAGGCTGTGGTGCCTGGGGGAGGCTGTGGTGCCTGGGGGAGGCAGGAGGGAGGCTGTGGTGCCTGGGGGAGGCTGTGGTGCCTGGGGGAGGCAGGAGGGAGGCTGTGGTGCCTGGGGGAGGCTGTGGTGCCTGGGGGAGGCAGGAGGGAGGCTGTGGTGCCTGGGGGAGGCAGGAGAGGCGCTGTGGTGCCTGGGGGAGGCAGGAGGGAGGCTGTGGTGCCTGGGGGAGGCAGGAGAGGCGCTGTGGTGCCTGGGGGAGGCAGGAGGGAGGCTGTGGTGCCTGGGGGAGGCAGGAGAGAGGCTGTGGTGCCTGGGGGAGGCAGGAGGGAGGCTGTGGTGCCTGGGGGAGGCAGGAGAGGCGCTGTGGTGCCTGGGGGAGGCAGGAGGGAGGCTGTGGTGCCTGGGGGAGGCAGGAGAGAGGCTGTGGTGCCTGGGGGAGGCAGGAGGGAGGCTGTGGTGCCTGGGGGAGGCTGTGGTGCCTGGGGGAGGCAGGAGGGAGGCTGTGGTGCCTGGGGGAGGCTGTGGTGCCTGGGGGAGGCAGGAGGGAGGCTGTGGTGCCTGGGGGAGGCTGTGGTGCCTGGGGGAGGCAGGAGGGAGGCTGTGGTGCCTGGGGGAGGCAGGAGAGGCGCTGTGGTGCCTGGGGGAGGCAGGAGGGAGGCTGTGGTGCCTGGGGGAGGCAGGAGGGAGGCTGTGGTGCCTGGGGGAGGCAGGAGGGAGGCTGTGGTGCCTGGGGGAGGCTGTGGTGCCTGGGGGAGGCAGGAGGGAGGCTGTGGTGCCTGGGGGAGGCAGGAGGGAGGCTGTGGTGCCTGGGGGAGGCTGTGGTGCCTGGGGGAGGCAGGAGGGAGGCTGTGGTGCCTGGGGGAGGCAGGAGAGGCGCTGTGGTGCCTGGGGGAGGCAGGAGGGAGGCTGTGGTGCCTGGGGGAGGCAGGAGAGAGGCTGTGGTGCCTGGGGGAGGCAGGAGGGAGGCTGTGGTGCCTGGGGGAGGCAGGAGGGAGGCTGTGGTGCCTGGGGGAGGCTGTGGTGCCTGGGGGAGGCTGTGGTGCCTGGGGGAGGCTGTGGTGCCTGGGGGAGGCTGTGGTGCCTGGGGGAGGCAGGAGAGGCGCTGTGGTGCCTGGGGGAGGCAGGAGGGAGGCTGTGGTGCCTGGGGGAGGCAGGAGAGAGGCTGTGGTGCCTGGGGGAGGCAGGAGGGAGGCTGTGGTGCCTGGGGGAGGCAGGAGGGAGGCTGTGGTGCCTGGGGGAGGCTGTGGTGCCTGGGGGAGGCTGTGGTGCCTGGGGGAGGCTGTGGTGCCTGGGGGAGGCTGTGGTGCCTGGGGGAGGCTGTGGTGCCTGGGGGAGGCTGTGGTGCCTGGGGGAGGCTGTGGTGCCTGGGGGAGGCAGGAGGGAGGCTGTGGTGCCTGGGGGAGGCTGTGGTGCCTGGGGGAGGCAGGAGGGAGGCTGTGGTGCCTGGGGGAGGCTGTGGTGCCTGGGGGAGGCTGTGGTGCCTGGGGGAGGCAGGAGGGAGGCTGTGGTGCCTGGGGGAGGCTGTGGTGCCTGGGGGTGCCTGGTGCCTGGTGTGGTGCCTGGGGGAGGCTGTGGTGCCTGGGAGAGGCTGTGGTGCCTGGGGGAGGCTGTGGTGCCTGGGGGAGGCAGGAGGGAGGCTGTGGTGCCTGGGAGAGGCTGTGGTGCCTGGGGGATGCCTGGGGGAGGCCTAAGGGGTGCCTGGGGGAGGCGGCGTCACCCGCCATGCCTGCATGAGACCATCACCGCCACACACACACCTCCTGGCCACCTTCCTCCTCCCCACCACTCCTAACTCACCTCCTGCAGCAGTGACCAAGGTGCCGGTGAGGCTCCGAGGGTGAGGGAGCGAAGATGAGGCGTGTATGGGGGTAATATTAGTGGCGACGGCGGCGGCGGGCGGGGACACTGTGGTGGTGAGGAGGGTGACTGTTGGACGGCTCACTACGCTGTCCCCAGCATCACACTGCCGCGTGTCGCTGCTTTCATCCCATAGATGGCGCTCATCATCTACTCTATCTCTACCTCTCTCTCTCTCTATCTCTCGCTCTCTCCTCATCTCTATCTCTCTGACTTTTTCTCTCTCTCTACCTCTCTCACTTTCTCTTTCATTCTCTGTCTCTATCTCTCACTTTCTCCCTATATCTCTGTCTTTCTCTCTTTCTCGTTATCTTTCTCTCTGACTTTCTTTCTCGTTATCTCTCTCTCTCACTTTCTCTCTTTATCTCTATCTCTCACTTTCTCCCTATATCTGTCTTTCTCCCTATATCTGTCTTTCTCTGACTTTCTTTCTCGTTATCTCTCTCTCTCACTTTCTTTCACTATCTCTATCTGTTTTATCTCACATATACACACTTTCTCACACACTATCTTTCTTTGTCTTTTCTAAAACTAAGACTAGGGTATGAATCATAAGGGCTGTCAAATGACGTACCTAGTGAAACTGCAAGCTAGAGCTGTTATCCTTCCTCAGCTCATCTGTAACCTGCTCCTAGAAACTCATTTATTTCATGAGAATATACTTTCAAACTGTCACATAGGGAAGTGTCATATAAGGAACCTGGTGAAACTGCAAGCAAGAGCTGTATTCCTGCATCAGCTAAGTTGAAACCTACTCCTAGAAGACCATTTACTTCCTGAGCTTGTTATATTCATCAGTAGTAATAGCCTTTATTCATTAACAACATTAGGTAACAATCTCTTTCTCTCCCTCACTATCTCTCACTCTCTCTTCTATCAACTGTATTATTAGTAATACAGTATTATATTGGAGCAAAGGGAATTTGCTCACTAGGGGATGTAGATGTCTTTGAATGCCTCTTATGCTGGGCAGGAACCAAGGAGCCAGTGGGAAGTCCCCCTCTGGATCCCCAAGCCGAGGCGCTGGAACAGGAAGCCAGCTGCTCTAGGAACTGAATACTTCTTTTCTTCATCAGAGACTTCCATACCTTGGGTCTCTATGTATGGAATGATTGCATAAATTTATTGGATTTAGAGAACGTCGATGATACTCAAGACAGTGCTAGAGTAATTTTGACCAGACCACACACTAGAAGGTGAAGGGACGACGACGTTTCGGTCTGTCCTGGACCATTCTCAAGTCGATCCTTCTAGAGTAATTGTTTATGGGCTCTGTGACATACATTTAGGAGTTTCGAAGTCTAGATAGATTAGCAATAAAGAATACGTCTTTGTAAGTATGGAGCGAGCATATATTTAGCTTGCTTACAAATTTAAACTGATTGACTGATTACCTGAATTCACTTGAGACCCATAATCTTTCTATTGGCCTTAACAAGGATAAGAAGCAGGTAAGTTCTCAACAGTCCCACTATTGTTAATGGGATTTTGTTTAAACTGGATTCTAAACTGAAGTAATGTCTTGGCAGTTACAGCTTCGGTGAGTTGGCGAAAAAGCATCTGTTTTCTGTCCTGCATTGTGTCTTGTTGAGCTTGAACCTGTTGCCCACTTATGTGTGTGTGTTACACATCACCTTTTAAAGAAATGGTTTAGATTAATATTTTCAAACTTGTTCTTAATATATCAACAAGTTCAGCTCCGTTATGTCTGGTTTGCAGTGTTGTTAGTTCTGAGACCCTCAACCATTTATGGTAAGAGTAAACTTAGTTCTTGGAAGATTTTGTTACCATGTTGAACTTTCTCCTAAGCAGGTATGTCCTCCATGCTTGTATACAATACTCCAGATGGGACACACCACAGACTTTGAAATTTGAATAACTATTTTCTTTTCCTTGGAGTCAAGGGTTCGTTTGACTAGTCCTACGGTATACCTGCTTGATGGCATTTTTACGGCAGCTCCCAATTGTTGTACAACTTTCAGTGATTCGTGGATCATAACTCCAAGGTCAGTTTCTTCATCAATCAACTGCAGAGTAGTTGTGTTAAGTTGTAATGTGCATCATTATGCCCTACATGCCGGGTCTTGCACGTTTTCAATATTGAAAGACATTTGCCAGTCATTTGACCATTTTTGAAATTCACACAAATCTCTTTGCAAGGCCTCTATATAACTTTCACTTCCTACTTTACCATAGATTTTGGCATCATCTGTAAATTTGATGTTTCTTTTTTATATATTCATCCATGTCATTTAAGTACATTATATGATAAATAGGACTGGCTCCAAGATGGAACCTTACAGTACCCTAAACTTACCACATTTTACCAGCCACATTCATTTAGGATGGCCTTATGCCTTCTTTGTTTTAACCATTCTTTTGCTTTACCATTTATTCCATGCTCCTGTTAACTTCCTTGCCAGTCTTTCGTACTGTAAATTGTCAAAAGATTAAGAGACGTCCATGTATACGTAAGTGTACTGGAAGTCCTTTGTCTCGATACCTGGTTACCATCTTCATTTTTTAAAGTAAAATTACAGGTAAAAAAAGTATGGCTTCAGTTGTGATAAAATTATGTGCAAATTTTATGTAATAAGCACCTAGGAACTCCTTTCAGAAGAAGAAAATATGTCCGGCAGTACGCCTGTATCTGCCAAAATCTAATAGCATCACATCAGTTTAACACTGTAATACACAAAAAATGCTTGATTTGTAGTCCAGCACAAGTCAAATTTGGCATGGTATCTATACTTCTTGATAGTGTTGCCAGGGGGCAGTACTAGTGTTGACGTCCAGCTCATACAGTACCTTGTCTGGCCTTGTAACTACACTCTCTATACTCTACATCACCTAGTCAATAATTATAGTTCAACCAGAACATTGAAATTATTCCAAACCTTACAATAATCCACACTAGCATCAGCAAGTCATGCAGGATAAAATAAAGGCATTTTGTATTGTGAGGATTTATTCAAGAAAACTCACTGTTAGGATGATGGAAACTTGTATTGAAATCTTATTAGCGACTTAAGACGAGAGAGATGGTGCTGCCCCTTGTCCTAATACAGTAAAGTATGAGAGAAGACACGTATTCTGTTAACAATGTGCAGCAATGCTAGCTTCCAACCACTCACCTCAACCTAAACATTGCGGATAAATGGCCTTCATTTGAATGAATAAAACTTGCCTACACACATGAAATTAAATTTGTATTAAAAAGTGCACTGAAACCATATGTAATCAAAAAGTAAATTTGCAGTACGCACTGTACTATTGTAAGATATTTTTGTAACAGCTTCATATTTAATATAATCACACACATACTTAACATGCACACACACACACTTCTCACTTGCATCCCTTAAAGCCATATGCCAGTCATGCAGGGTGTAGCCTGCAGGCACCAGGAACAACTGGGTCTGTGGGTTGGACAAGACAGAGCAAGTAGCTCGGTAACACCTCACACTAGTCGTGCAGGGTGCAGCCTGCAGGCACCAGGAACAACTGGGTCTGTGGGTTGGACAAGACAGAGCAAGTAGCTCGGTAACACCTCACACTAGTCGTGCAGGGTGTAGCCTGCAGGCACCAGGAACAACTGGGTCTGTGGGTTGGACAAGACAGAGCAAGTAGCTTGGTACACACCTCACACTAGTCGTGCAGGGTGCAGCCTGCAGGCACCAGGAACAACTGGGTCTGTGGGTTGGACAAGACAGAGCAAGTAGCTCGGTACACACCTCACACTAAAACATTCACCCAACCTGCCTGGGTGAATGGTCAAATTTCTGGCACGAGTACACCAACTCGAGTTAAGTTCTGTCGCAATCATTCATTATCTATCATTTATTCATGATTCAATTTTATCATCAAGAATTTAACAAGATGCAATTAACACTCATCCAAACAAAGTGACTAATTCTTTGCAAGTTCCACATAGCATATGCTAAACATTCACTCGGTCATTTATTGCTAAACTATTGACTAGTCCAATTATGAACAGCTTCTCCGAGGATCTCAAGTGGATTGTGCTAGTGGACTGAACTTACAAATTTGTTACAAAAATTATATATTATTCAGACTTTTTCATTAATATTAGCCCCTTGACATTTTCTTAAACAACAACCAGTTTAGAGATATTCTATATAAACTGACAAGTTAAAATCCCTTACTGGTTTGGTCATATCACTCCTGGAGTCCCCAAGCTTATATACAGTGCTATTATCACTTTAATAAGCTTTCTTACAGAAACCTTAAGAAACCAAAATTGCCCCCACAAAGTTCCAATAAACCATTCATTATAAAACCTAGATAAACCTCATTCTTGAAACAAACCTTAAGATTTTTGGATGCCCATTTTCTTCAAGAACCATTGTTTCCTCTTACATTATTAAGTGACTGTTATTGTCAAATGAAGAAAGGTTGTCGTCACTTAGTTCTTGGTGGAGCGTCCTCGGCCTCTCCCTCTACCCCTTCTGGCTCGGGGTGTAGCCACTGCTCCGCCACTCTTGGTCTTGGCCTCGCTAGACGTGTCTTCCTCCACTGCCACAGACGGCTTCTGCTCATTTTCCTCGCCTATTCCTTCCTCTGACTTAATTAAAACTGCTAACTCCTTTGTTTCACTTGCTAACTCCTTTGTTTTACTTGCCAACTCCTTTGTTTCACTCGCTTCTTCCTCTGTTGTTTGTGTCTCAATCTTTATTCTGCAGTCAACACAAGAAAACATATGAAATAAAAATTGTTTACATTGTGAAGGTTCAAATTAAACTAGTCAATGAAAGCTCAATCAATACAAAATAACAGAAAAGACATGTAGCTAGAGGTGTGCATGCAGTGATTGTACCTTCCCCTTATGTGCTATACCAGTGCATGCAGTGATTGTGCCTACCCCTTATGTGCTATACCAGTGCATGCAGTGATTGTGCCTTCCCCTTATGTGCTATACCAGCACATGCAGTGATTGTGCCTACCCCTTATGTGCTATACCAGCACATGCAGTGATTGTGCCTACCCCTTATGTGCTATACCAGCGCATGCAGTGATTGTGCCTACCCCTTATGTGCTATACCAGCGCATGCAGTGATTGTGCCTACCCCTTATGTGCTATACCAGCACATGCAGTGATTGTGCCTACCCCTTATGTGCTATACCAGCACATGCAGTGATTGTGCCTACCCCTTATGTGCTATACCAGCACATGCAGTGATTGTGCCTACCCCTTATGTGCTATACCAGCACATGCAGTGATTGTGCCTACCCCTTATGTGCTATACCAGCGCATGCAGTGATTGTGCCTACCCCTTATGTGCTATACCAGCACATGCAGTGATTGTGCCTACCCCTTATGTGCTATACCAGCACATGCAGTGATTGTGCCTCTCCCTTATGTGCTATACCAGCACATGCAGTGATTGTGCCTACCCCTTATGTGCTATACCAGCACATGCAGTGATTGTGCCTACCCCTTATGTGCTATACCAGCACATGCAGTGATTGTGCCTACCCCTTATGTGCTATACCACAACCCGTTCTCGCAAATTTAATAAGTCAATATTGACTTATTAGTTGCGTGCATAGGTGACATACTAAACATAATAGTTTCCCTTGAAAAGCTTCATAGAAAACACCGACCTTACCTAACCTACTTAGTATGTTAAGATAAGCATCTTATTGCTTCGTAATTACAATTATTACCTAACCTATACCTATAATAGGTTAAGTAACAATTGTAATTACGAAGCTATAAGATGCTTATTTTAACATACTAAGTAGGTTAGGTAAGGTCGGTGTTTTCTATGAAGCTTTTCAAGGGAAACTATTATGTTTAGTATGTCACCTATGCACGCAACTAATAAGTCAATATTGACTTATTAAATTTGCGAGAACGGGTTGTATACCAGCACATGCAGTGATTGTGCCTACCCCTTATGTGCTATACCAGCACATGCAGTGATTGTGCCTACCCCTTATGTGCTATACCAGCGCATGCAGTGATTGTGCCTACCCCTTATGTGCTATACCAGCGCATGCAGTGATTGTGCCTTCCCCTTATGTGCTATACCAGTGCATGCAGTGATTGTGCCTTCCCCTTATGTGCTATACCAGCACATGCAGTGATTGTGCCTACCCCTTATGTGCTATACCAGCACATGCAGTGCTTGTGCCTACCCCTTATGTGCTATACCAGTGCATGCAGTGATTGTGCCTTCCCCTTATGTGCTATACCAGCACATGCAGTGATTGTGCCTACCCCTTATGTGCTATACCAGTGCATGCAGTGATTGTGTCTACCCCTTATGTGCTATACCAGCGCATGCAGTGATTGTGCCTACCCCTTATGTGCTATACCAGCACATGCAGTGATTGTGCCTACCCCTTATGTGCTATACCAGCACATGCAGTGATTGTGCCTACCCCTTATGTGCTATACCAGCGCATGCAGTGATTGTGCCTTCCCCTTATGTGCTATACCAGCGCATGCAGTGATTGTGCCTTCCCCTTATGTGCTATACCAGCACATGCAGTGATTGTGCCTACCCCTTATGTGCTATACCAGCGCATGCAGTGATTGTGCCTACCCCTTATGTGCTATACCAGTGCATGCAGTGATTGTGCCTTCCCCTTATGTGCTATACCAGCACATGCAGTGATTGTGCCTACCCCTTATGTGCTATACCAGTGCATGCAGTGATTGTGCCTACCCCTTATGTGCTATACCAGCGCATGCAGTGATTGTGCCTACCCCTTATGTGCTATACCAGCACATGCAGTGATTGTGCCTACCCCTTATGTGCTATACCAGCACATGCAGTGATTGTGCCTACCCCTTATGTGCTATACCAGCGCATGCAGTGATTGTGCCTTCCCCTTATGTGCTATACCAGCGCATGCAGTGATTGTGCCTACCCCTTATGTGCTATACCAGCACATGCAGTGATTGTGCCTACCCCTTATGTGCTATACCAGCGCATGCAGTGATTGTGCCTACCCCTTATGTGCTATACCAGCGCATGCAGTGATTGTGCCTTCCCCTTATGTGCTATACCAGCGCATGCAGTGATTGTGCCTACCCCTTATGTGCTATACCAGCACATGCAGTGATTGTGCCTACCCCTTATGTGCTATACCAGCGCATGCAGTGATTGTGCCTACCCCTTATGTGCTATACCAGCACATGCAGTGATTGTGCCTACCCCTTATGTGCTATACCAGCACATGCAGTGATTGTACCTTCCCCTTATGTGCTATACCAGCACATGCAGTGATTGTACCTTCCCCTTATGTGCTATACCAGTGCATGCAGTAATTGTGCCTTCCCCTTATGTGCTATACCAGCGCATGCAGTGATTGTGCCTACCCCTTATGTGCTATACCAGTGCATGCAGTAATTGTGCCTACCCCTTATGTGCTATACCAGCACATGCAGTGATTGTGCCTACCCCTTATGTGCTATACCAGTGCATGCAGTAATTGTGCCTACCCCTTATGTGCTATACCAGCGCATGCAGTGATTGTGCCTTCCCCTTATGTGCTA
This sequence comes from Procambarus clarkii, assembly GCF_040958095.1. Classification (NCBI taxonomy): domain Eukaryota; kingdom Metazoa; phylum Arthropoda; class Malacostraca; order Decapoda; family Cambaridae; genus Procambarus; species Procambarus clarkii. The sequence goes on along the minus strand of NC_091195.1, from coordinate 17,195,604 downwards.
TACCAGCGCATGCAGTGATTGTGCCTTCCCCTTATGTGCTATACCAGCGCATGCAGTGATTGTACCTTCCCCTTATGTGCCTATACCAGATGATGACGAGATCTAAACAGAAAACATCAAGAGTTAGAGCAGACGTAAACAATGGGAGATGCATGCTTGCTCTTGGATACTGTAAGAACAAGACGGCAAGTTTGAAGGCAAGACGAGGCTGGACAGGTGTGTAAAACAGCAGAGATTTTGTGCCAATGATGAACATATTTTGCTGGTGCATAATGGTACCTAATCTTGCTCCACTACACCAACACAAGTTTAATAATGACAAATCCACAAGGGCCGTGACGAGGATTCGAACCCACGTCCGAGAGCATCCCAAACACTGCCTTAATCGACCGAGCTACGACGTGGTAGTTTTGTTCGTTTGATTCATCACGCTATTGTGATTTCTGTGTAAATAAAGACAAAGGTTATACAAGTAGCAAGTCTTAAAACACTACTCCTCACCTGCACTTATCCTCTTCATCAACTTCAGAGTCTATTTTCTCACTGGACTGACTTTCTTTGGCAGATTTTGAGGTAGTCTTCTCTTCCTCTGCTTCCTTATCCTCCTCTTCCTCCGCTTCCTTATCATCCTCCTCTTCTGCTTCCTTATCCTCCTCTTCTGCCTCCTTATCCATCTCCTCCTCAGCTTCCTTATCCATCTCCTCCTCAGCTTCCTTATCCATCTCCTCCTCATCTACATCCTATGTCAAGCAGGAAATGGTAAAATTTAAGAATGTAGACAGTGTACAATACCTGTTAAAACTACACCACATTAACACACCTGTATGGAACACACATGTAAGGAAGATGACAAATCTTAAGTGAGAACATATCACCATCACTAATAATGTCAACTACACCCAATTTAACAATTCACTCAAGAATTTGATGGTTGAATCACTCTAGGGAGCTCAATGCATCAACGTAACACAGACAAAGGGTAGTGACCACAGGCTACTGGTAGGGACAACTTCAAGAGCAGATTTTATAAATCTGTTAATGTAGAGAGAGGTAAATAGTGCATCAGGTATAAATGTTTAGGAGAGGGGCATAAGAGCTAGGTCTCGCTCCCCCATAGTCAGCGATATGTAAGCACCTGGGGCATTTGCTGACAACACCTCATCTTCATTTCTGTAGCTATTATAATCTTGAGAGGTTATCTTGAGATGATTTCGGGGCTTCATTGTCCCCACGGCCCGGTCCTCGACCAGGCCTCCACCCCCAGGAAGCAGTCCGTGACAACTGACTAACACCCAGGTACCTATTTTACTGCTAGGTAACAGGGGCATAGAGTGAAAGAAACTCTGCCCATTGTTTCTTGCCGGCGCCCAGGATCGAACCCGGGACCACAGGATCACAAGTCCAGTGTGCTGTCCGCTCGGCCAACCAGCTCCTGGTGTTAAATGGACACATTTAACACACACTGTCTATAAAATAATCATAAAATGAATAAAATTCAGTTCAGGTAGCTGATTCTATGGTTCAAGACATATGGGAGAAGGTTCCAGGCCTATGGGACACCTTGTATACATGATTACTGTGAAACTTACACCGTTTTGTGGTTCCTCTCCTCCATTGTCACTGTGAACTTGCTCTTCATCCTCGGCCGCTACATTGTTGACGTCGGCGCTAGTGTCCATGTCTCCGTCATCCGACGCTTCGTCTACCGTTTCCATGTTGTGCATGTCCTCAAAACTTATCTCTTCTCCTTCATCCTGTTCCCCATTCTTCTTCTTTGTTTCAGCTTCCTTTTCTTTCTTCAACGCTTCCTCCTCTTCACGTTTCTTTTTCTCGAGCTCTGCCTTTTGAGCCTCTTTTTCGAGTCTCTTTCTCTCCAGTTCTTTCTCCTCCTGGATAAGAAAACACGAGATCAAGTAACTGAAGTACCAGTCAAATGGGGTCTGAAGCGTAATGCAAGAACACCACAAAATGAGAGGAGTAAGCAAGCAAGCAAAGACAGTGCCAACTGTACTTGTGCAGTTTTCCAACTGCACTAGTCAAGGCTATCACTCCCACTGTATGTACCCCATTCTTAAGACGTGTATCATATTTGCCAACTCACTTCCACTTTGTTAAGATGATTCAACAAGTTGTTGTAATGATCTAGAGACGTGAAGTGCTCCTCGGTCTCCGCGGCACTCTGCAAGCGCACCTGAGGACATACCCCACACCGGTAGTGCATCTTCTTCCAAATGAAGTTTAATCCTGAAACAATGGATACATCAAATATAGCACAAATTAAGTATATAACTATAATTACAAAGTTAATACCCATATGCCAAGACCTCGTACTTAAAAACCAATTAGTTACAAAATATTGTTGTAGCATGATAAACCAGTATGACAATACATAGCATGATCTACTTTTGAAAGCACACGATAAAAAAAAATTAATACTGTATACAGCTAGATATATATAGTCAGTTATTATCAAAAGAAGGCACCGAGCTGGGAAGACTGTAGTAGCTGTAAACATAAAGGGGAAAGTTGTACAACAATGCCAATTATGGCCTCCTAGAAGTGTTATATGGGTATTATCATCATACACTTACATACACATACACATATACATTCCCACACCATACCTTGGGGTAGGGAGGGGTCATAAGGCAACAGTGTTTCTGGATTCAATACTTCTGCTGACTTGCTTTTCTTCTTCAACTCCTTGATAGCTTCAGTAAGCAGCTTTCCTTCCTCTGTAAGGTAGACAAATATGACAAATACATCATTACACGAACCTGTTAAATCATATAATGGTTCCGATATACAAGTACAGTATTAACATAAAACTCTTGCATCGAATGTAATGAACTGCTCTTCCCTGGTCAGCCCCTCGATACCTTTCCCAAAACTTGCATGCTAGTTCTATCCCTTCAGATCGTACCAGGTTCCTGTGGCTTGCCCTTGACCACAATCTGCTTCTCTCAACGAGGCGAGGACAAAACAGGGATCAGAGAGTGACATAAAATCTGAGGAAACCATCCAGAAAGTCCAAGTGAAAGATAGAAACCACTGCTTAAAAGTAAGACGTGAAAAGTGGAATAATGTAAACAATAGTCGTCAGCAGTTAAGCAACCTTAATTCAAACACTCCCGCCCACCATTGGAATGCAGCCCCAGGGCATTCAGGGTCCCGATCAATAACTCCCCTCGTGCATTGTCAATACAAACTCCAAAACCCCAAACAACCGTGGAACTGCAGTGGGGCTCACCAGCCGTGGACAGTTTATTGTACAGTAATCGACACTATTACTGGGTTTACATTTTCATCAGATCTCTGTGGGATAACTCACACACACACGCCAGCACCCCAGAGAGAATGATTATACTGAAAGAGCACACCAAGATGGATGAGGAAAGGAAAGTGAATTATCAGGGGAAAGCTCCATGCCATTACGAATATATAGCACTGGGAAGGAATCTAGATAAGGATTTAGGGTGGGACAGAGGAAAGTAATGGGGCGTACCCCTGAGAAAAGCACAAGACCAGGATACAGAGAAGAGGGGACAAGAGACTGGCAGAAGAAAAAATTACCAAGAACCCTGGAAGAACAGCCAAGAGGAAAAAAGAATAAATGAAAAGAAACATGACCACAACCAGCAAGCAGGGACGGGAAGTCAATCAAGATTGAGCAGCAGCAGCAGCAGCAGCAGCAGAGAAACCTACCATAACAACACTTCCCTGGAAACTTTTTTTTTTTTTGTTTGAGATATATACAAGAGTTGTTACATTCTTGTACAGCCACTAGTACGTGTAGCGTTTCGGGCAGGTCCCTGGAATACGATCCTCGCCGCGAAGAATCGTTGTTACAACCAAGTACACATTTTACTGTCGAGTTAAACAGAGGCTACAGTTAAGGATTTACGCCCAGTAAATCCTCCCCGGCCAGGATACGAACCCATGACAAAGCGTTTGCGGACCGCCAGGTGAGTGTCTTACCACTACACCACGGAGACTGGGAAATGACCTGGGAAGCAGAGAGCAGGGGGTCACCATAGAAAAGTCTCATACCCAACCTGAAACAAAGAACCCAAAAGAAAAAAACAAACAACCCAGAGAAACTACAAAGAAAAAGTTGAAAATATCAGCTAAAGCACAAGCCCCAAAGAAAGAGTCAAATTCAGGTGCAACAAATTATCACACAGCTAATTTGTAGGACCCAAAACTCCTCAGAGAAGATACTTCAAGTGAAACAATAATGATGCAGGCCGAGAAAAAAAAATAGTAACACATGAGGACAATTGTTCCAAGAAAGACCAATCACTTCAGCTTAAGAAAATCAGTGAAGAGTTACCACAAGAGGTGGGTAGTTTATACACTACCAATTGTTGCTTCCATTGTTTCCCCTTTAATTTCTTTCATGCAGTAATTTTTGTTCCATCTGGACTTTCTAGTTGGTGGGTGCTGGGTTTTTGGGTCGATCTCCGATCCCAATTCTTGCCACGTCTCGTTCAGAACAGATTCCGGTCACAGGTCCTAGTAGGCCTGCATGCCTCGGGGGCCTCGACAACTTGGAGGCTCAACAGTGCCAGTGCTTAAGCTTAGGCAAGCTAATGAAGGAGCAAAAATGCTAAAGTACCCAAGCATATTCTACATATGAACACAGTAACTGCAACTCACCATTCTCAGGAACACCAGTGTCCTCTGTTGCCTCTTCCTCCTGTTTCTGCTCCAGTTCCAGCTGATTCTGTGGGAAGAGGTCAACATTTGTATTTCTAAATTTCTAAGACGCCAAGTGATGGTGTTACTACATGTGGGTTTGTAAGATGACGACTCGCATAAGGACTGGGCCTTAGTCCCAGGATGAACCCTCTTGTTTATTCCTATACAATACAGTATTATAATTATCCAAATATCTTATCAAGGATTAAATTAGCTGAACCAATTCTTCTGAATGTATTTACTGAACAATATAGGTCGTGACCTTGGTTCATAAAAAAAATACAAGTGAAGAGATCCAAGCTTACCTTAAGGTGGAGAAGGGAGAGTCTGTGTTCTTCCAGATCTGCCCTGTTGAAGTAGGTGTTGTTGCAACATTCAACACGCAGGTAGTTCCTCAACGCCTGCGAGTACACACAACATCTTAACATACAAAGCTGTTTGTATTCACATTTATATCCTATTTAGAGAAAAGTATACAGGACTGAACTACACTTGAAGCAAATAGTGTACAACACGGGAGCTGGACTACCCCACCCGGTCTCTCTTAATCAGTAATGCAGTAGAGTATTTTAGTGTTTGTACCAGGTCATGTGATGAGGTCAACAGCTTTACAGCATGGATGACCTCTGCAGCCAAAGGAGAACCAGCTACTTTGGCCAAGCATGTTGTCGACTACATTCTACATTTTGAACAGTAATGTGCACAGTTCTCAGGATATATATTTATGGTCCTTAGAACCCTACGGGAACTTCACCCTACAGCTAATATCCCTAGTGACATTTTGGTCACCCTCGACACCCTTGTTTGGTCACCACTTAGCATAAAAGGTACTTAAAGTTGTTACCAACTCACAATGTGTTCCGTTGTCTTGGCATGTTCTCGTATGTAACCAAAGACGTCACACTGACACTTGCGGCAGCGCATGACGGGGCCCTTCATTCCTCGTCGCTGACTCTTCAACATTCTTCGTTGTGATGCTAGCTGCAACATCAAAGATGATTTGCAAATAAAATGAAACTCGTATGAAGCATTTGTTTTTCACATTCTATGTTTAGCATGCTAAATAAAATGTCATTATTTATTGTAATTGAAGATCTGCTTAGTACTTTTCTTTAAACAAGGAAAAAAAAAGAATGGAAAAATCTCATTAAAAATAGAAAAAGCAATATTTGATCAAATTTTGAAAGTAAGACATCTACTCCGTGGAACGATGCCCGCACATAATTTACTTCTTTACCTTGGACTCGGCTCTCAAAAAATGGAGAACAGCAGCACCCTTGGCGTGGAATGAATACTTCATATTGACGTGCTTCCTGCTCTTCAGGTGTCGCAAGTATGCCTGTCAAGAGCCCAATACTATTATGTAGTCATGTGTTATTATTATTCACACCCTCAAATGGGGTTCACCATGCCTATATATCATTCTGACCCAAATACAGGCTTGCCCCGACACACTGGCCAGTGTACAATATTACAGAGGTGCTTATAACTTTATTGAATTCTCTTAATTTCATTCAATTATTTTACTGTATAGAACACTATTACTGAATAGAGTCTGTGTGACTACAAAATAAGGTAATACACGAGAGGAGGATTTTGTGAATGTGCACATCAAAACACCAGTGAAACACCTAATAATTAACAGTCCTTAACTGTAACACTATTATTATTCATCTTGGAGTACCTTGATGTCGGGGAACTTGGAGAGATTGCACATGTGGCAACGAAGGGCTTCCCTGGGCAACCAACTGATTTCATCAGTCTAGAAAAAAACAATTGTAATTAGTGCCTATTAAATTCTGCGAGTTGTTTCTATAGACCGAGACATACAAAATATACAAAGTGCCAAGTGTCTCCAACACAGACAGTATTATGCATCTAAATTGACTCCCAAACATTACTGATGAAAACAAGACCATAGTGATACAACAATCATCATCTTTACCCCCCCGTCCCCATACACATGGAAGAAGTCCCTTACATACATAGAGGCTTTAGTAGCAAAGCAGTGAGAGATCATAAATATTACAAAATATCATTTTCATTTATTACAATTTCCTCTAGAGTATTGTATATAGCATCACAGATAAACTATGTACCACCATATTTCACCAGTCATACAACGAAGCAACCAACCACTTCGTACAGAAGTGTACAACCAGGTGTTCACGAGACACGCACAGTGTACTGTAGACTAACCTGATCTACCTCCTCTGTCTGCTCCTCAGTGGTGTCCTGTGCGTCGGCCTCGGGTGCCTCGCTAGTGGGGTCTTCTACTTCCTTCGCCACTTTCTCTGCCTCACTGTCAATGATAACTCCACGATTTACTTTATAATCAATTACCCCAAGTCAACACAGTTACCCTTCTTACAACTGTAGTAAGGTGCCCAGGCAATCCCAGCATAAATGAACAATATACAAACAAACGGCACAGTGTCCACCAACCTCTAGGACCGTCATCATCCCCGTGAGTCACTTCTAGTTCACCAGTCACCCGCGAGTCACTGCTAGTTCACCAGTCACCAGCGAGTCACTTCTAGTTCACCAGTCAAGTCATAACAGTTTACATCGGTGATTATTCACAAGAGTCACACTCGGGATACTTTGTAAACTCGCCCAAAACAGTCCAGTAATGGTCATAATTGCCTCGTTCATTTGCCACTTATCAACACTTGTGTACTACATCAATATGAAGAACCATTCTACACTTCCAACACTTCACAAAATGGTGAGGGACTTGCAAACTTGTGCTCAAGAAATAAAAAACAAAACATACTGTAATAGCAGAAAAAATCAATATTTGAGCCCTTGTCAAAATGCCATCAATTACATTACATATACTGTACTCATTTAACATACTTTCTTGCAAATTCACTAATGGGTTCATGTCAAAGATGTCAACCAGTTTGGAGAAAACCAATTATCTCGTCAACTACAGTACAAGTATTGCCTAACAGAGAGAGATGAAGTAGAAACTTGAAGTTCCTCAAGTGATAATCTTAAGAAGCAATACTGTACCACGGAACTCCACAAAATTAACAGCAATATGTACAAACCACCTTGGGTACTGAGAGAATGAGCAACCAAGCTCAACATTCTACTTCAATTAATATTCCAAACATCTTTGTGCACAAGAAACTAGGCAGATACAGTATATAGAAAGAGGCAAACATTTCCAATCTACTAAAATGGTAGCAGAGAAGACCCACTAAACTATAGGCCCGTATCATTAACAAGCGTGGCAGTCAAAACACTAATAAAAGAGGGAATATTTTTTCTATTTTATTTAAATTATTATTTTAAGTTAAAATAGTTAAAACCAAATGGGTCAAACTGAAAAAGGTGCAAAGGCATCCTACAAAATGACTTCCAGAACTGAAAACAAGAGCTATGAAGAGAGGCTAGAAACCTTAAATATGCCTAAACTAGAAGATAGAAGAAAGAGGTGATATGATCGCCCCTTACAAAATAATAACAGGAATTGACACAATTGACAGAGGAATTCCTGAAACTGGCAACCCTCAAGAGCAAGAGGTCATAGATTCAAGCTAGGGAGCCGGTCGACCGAGCGGATAGCACACTGGACTTGTGATCCTGTGGTCCCGGGTTCGATCCCAGGCGCCGGCGAGAAACAATGGGAAGAGTTTCTTTCACCCTATGCCCCCTGTTACCTAGCAGTAAAATAGGTACCTGGGTGTTAGTCAGCTGTCACGGGCTGCTTTCTGGGAGTGGAGGCCTGGTCGAGGACCGGGCCGCGGGGACACTAAAGCCCCGAAATCATCTCAAGATAACCTCAAGATAGGGAAACAAAAATACAGAAAAAAATATTTGAAAGTTTTCTCTTGCAAACAGAGTGGTAGATAGTTGAAACGAGTTAAGTGAGAAAGTGGTGGAGGCCAACACCACCAGTACTTACAAAGCATTACATGACAGTGCAGGGAAAATGGGACACCACGAGCGTAACTCTCATCCTGTAACTACACTTAAGTAATTACCAGGAGACCTGGTCAGAGACTGGGCAGCAATGACATAGATCCTTGAAACCACCTCAAGATAATCTCAAGGAACATTTATAAATTAACACCTTTGGTCCTAATTAGAAACTGTCTCTTTCCTCAATTAGAATCTTCCCCAGATATGGCAATCTTTGCCAGCGTGTTTATTGAATTAACACTCAAATGATTACCGAAACCATTTAATACCGATTCACACACTAATATAGATATCAAACAAGGGAAGCAGTACTCACTTGGTCGCTTAGACAAGCAGGAATACAAGGAAAACTGATGAGTGTTTCAAACAGGTGCGAGACAATATTAATGTCAAGTCAAAACAACACATCAATAAATGGGACAAATAAAAAAAAAAAAGAGCATTCAGCAATTGACAAACTGATCAAGAAATTTTGTCATGCTGTTATGAAATTTGGCGTACAACTATTCAGTGAAAAAGTTGGATGGGAACAGTCACACTGTGGGGAAGAGTGTACCTGTCCACCAGTCACACTGTGGGGAGAGTGTACCTGACCAACAGTCACACTGTGGGGAGAGACACTGTGGGGAGAGTGTACCTGACCAACAGTCACACTGGGGGGAGAGTGTACCTGACCAACAGTCACACTGTGGGGAGAGTGTACCTGACCAACAGTCACACTGTGGAGTGCAGTAAAACTTAAGCAACAACAAGGGCCATCTGAATTTCCCATTACCAAATTTATATTTCCATGAGCAGCAGACACCAGTCAGTCATCTACCTACAGAAGTCAGCTAACCCCCAAGTGCCTCGCAATGTTAAATTTGGGGACGAGTTTATTATAAGAACCTTCAAATCTAAATACATACAGTAATGTAAATTCAATTCTAAGTACATGTTAACACATCTGATTAGCTACAAGGCAAGATCCATAAATCAAGGAAAAGCAGCCAATCTCCCACACCCACAGGCGAGAAACAAGTCTCGTTGGCGGAGATTCCGTGAGGCACGGGTGTAATAGAGGTAAAGGTAGGCAGCTTACCTCAGGCTGGCATCAGCTGCAAGTTCCACATCCTCTGCATCAGCATTATCCCCCTCTGGGTCATCTGATGATTTTGCCTCATCCCTCACCTTCTGGTCCTTAGCAGGGCCCTTACTACTCCTGGTATCGTGCCAGGGCTTACCACGCCGGGCCTTTACCACTTTCCTGGATTGGTACTCATTCCCGTCGTGATGTTCACTGGGGCCGTAGGCGTGGCCGCCTCTTCCGCGGCGTTCCCAGGTGCGCCGGGGGTTGTAGTGGTCACGCTGGGGATACTTGCGCACAGGTGGTTGATGCATTCCATCCTGTGGAAGACACTCACCGCTCAGTCATCCCCTCAGCAAATAATGCCCTTAAGCTGACCTTCTCCGAGGGATGGACTCCCACATTAGCACAAGGCTGTTTCTGACCTTGGCAGACCAATACAGGTAAATTATTGGTTGGTCTAGGACCAGAGGCAGAGAAGCACAATGTGGAACAGTCTCCACCACTTGCCCTAAACCTTCGGGCAAGAGAAGATCACTTTAATAATTTAAAGCACTTCAACACTGACACACAGATGTCAATCATTATTAATCTCTTAGATCATCCCATATTGCAAGCTTGGGATATTAACCTAATGATATGGTGCAAACTCTTTACTTGCAAATACTGAAATTATCTCCAAGTGCAGTAGAAAACAGTACTTTCATCAAAATATCAAATGGTCTTTATGATAATCTGTCATCATGAGAGGCAGGTCAAAATAACCTACCACCATAACACACTTGAACATAAATATACTATTATGAGCAATTGTCAAAGTGGTCAATAAAAGCCACCGGCATAGAGCATCTCACCTGTGTGTGTCCTAAACCACACACACACACACTTCACATTACACATTGGCTGGTGTAGTAAGCCAAGAGACCTGTATGTGGCAATCATTAAATAATAGTGCACCTGTATATAACACTTCACAAGGTGTCAAGCGCTATAGGAAGCCAACAGTGTCCTACGTAAGAAGGTTCACGTACGCAAGTACAGTATTCTCATCACCTGCTCACGACATGCTGCAGAGCAAGTCTTGGGGTCCTTTATCAAGCCCAGTAATGATCCATGACAATAACATCACAACTATTTTCTCTATTTCACAACTTTGTAGTCACACGATAAATAATTTACATGCAAAGTGTCATGCTTGTGTGTGGACCTCTGTCCTTGTACATGGAAGCTTTAAAACATAGCGGCAGGTAAATATGTACATTAAGTTACATGTTAACCTTGTAATAATAACCGTCTCCACTGTTAAAACACTTACAAGAGAAGGTTAAGATAATGCTCCTTCAGAGGCATTAGTCATGCAAGAACCTCTTCACTAGTCATTCATCTCTTTTATATTATGATTTACAGTATAAACAATTATATTATTCATGCCAAACTAAGAAATACTTTCTCTTACACCAGGCACCACACGTACCTCCGGACACTGTGGGCACTTTCTCTTGATGTCAACTGGCGACACCGGCAGGATGAAAATATTACATAACCCCGATACTCTGGTGGATACGGTTCTGGGAGTTGTTCTCCTCAAGCCTGGCCCGAGGCCAGGCTTGACTTGTGAGAGTTTGGTCCACTAGGCTGTTGCTTGGAGCGGCCCGCAGGCCCACATATCCACAACAGCCCAGTTGGTTTGGCACTCCTTGGAGGAAACAATCTAGTTTCCTCCAAGGAAACTCCTCTTCCTCTCTCAGTGTATAACATCATACATAGCAAATCCAGCACCACCCACCAACTAATATATACATGCACCCACCTGCTGAGCATATATTTATTACCCACCTACTCTGTGTATGTACATCCACCCACCGAGTACACTCACCCACCACTATGTATGAGTACATCCATCCATCCACCACCACCACACATGTTCTACTAATTTATAGGTGTCCAATATTCCTCTTCAACAATAAAAATTATAAATTCAATATAAACTCTTATTAAACAAGCAAGCTCAACAGTGATAATTGGACAGTCATTAACTGTCAACAGCATCAGTGACTGTTACAGATGATACCAGCCCTATCATTTACAAGTCATGAATGCTTCTCTCTCCACAGCATCAATTACTCTACACAAAACAATATTTGCAATGGATATAAATGTCCATCTAAACAGTTTGATAACACTGTCATTACTGTTACCCCTTATACTGACTGACACACTCAAAAGGCACACTGCAACATGCACTTGGATCAATACAATAATATGAGTAGGCGATGCGTCACGTGCCACGTCTTTAGCCACGTCAATAACGTGGCTAAAGTATGTTTACCAGACCACACACTAGAATGTGAAGGGACGACCACGTTTCGGTCCGTCCTGGACCATTCTCAAGTCAATTGTCCACAATCGACTTAAGAATGGTCCAGGACGGACCGAAACGTCGTCGTCCCTTCAACTTCTAGTGTGTGGTCTGGTCAACAATAATATGACTTCCAAAGCATCACTACTCACAGGGATAACTGAACATTCATGCACTTGTTTCCATGTACTACATTTAATTTATACATAATAAGGTACAAAAATATTGTCATTCATTATACAGTATACAAATTACTATCATCATGAGTTCTAAATAACTGGGCCTTGAACAATCATCGTAATTAGCGGAGCTTCATCTACATCCTGGACATTGGCATTATAAACATTCAAGTCCCGTACAGTACAGTGCAACTTCAATTTGGCAAACTGTTTCGGACCAACCCCAATTCATTTGTGGGAGTCCTTCGTTGCAACCATATGCCTCTACAAGGCATCTGTTGGGATGCCATTTTTTTTTTACAAGGAAAAATAAATTGCTTCACTTGTTAAATTTTTCTAATGTTGCTGTCATTTACAATACTGTACTCATTAAAAATGTGATTGGAGTCATTAAGTATGTTCCCATTCACACCATAATATTTCAATTTATGATATGATGGACAACTTACTACAAGTCTGAACTCTGACCCTACTTCAAAAGCAAAGCCACACATTCCCCGCTCTGCCGACTGTCCAAAAAATCGTTCCGTGAAGTGGACGAGTAAATCAACAGTAAATAAACAGCACATTCACCAAAATGAGGTTCACCAAATCAAGCTTGCGCTGTACTTTTATAAATGGCTGAGTATTAATACAGGAAGCACAACAAAATTTCAAGCATCATGGCCATTGCAATACTGTACTTGGAAATCACATGCAAAATCCATAATAAAATTCTATGGCCAAATTAAAAATCTACATTATAAACACCATTGAAGAGTGATTGTGCAAGTGTACACATGTACGTACCCAGTCCATGCGTCTTATCTTTCTGGGAGGCGGTCCATTGTCCCACCCATCCAGGGTCTCCCCAACTGACGAGTCCTATATCAGAAATATCACATCACTGTTGCATCCTCCCAACCACAGAACACTACGTTAAAAAACATCAATATGTCAAACTGCTAATCATTTTATTATTTAAAATATTATCTTGTATTAACCTTAACTGCAACAATATACAAAAGCTTATCAATGACCTCACTGGGGTTTTTAAGAATATATTACTATTGACGAGGAAGGGCAATTAACACAAGGAAACTGACAATAACATTTATCAGTGAAGCATCAGGGTACTTTCCTTTACACAAGCATCAAAGTTGCTTCAACACTGTTTACTTACTGTGGCCAAAACAGCATTTAAGATATTTAAAGCCAGCTTGGATCTGTCATTTCCCATTTGACTGAGTTGACTGAGGGAGCCGATCAGATCCGACGTGCCGCTGCCACCAGCCATCACCGCACCCGACACCCCGTGAGCGTGCATGCGAGATGTGTAACCACCATCACACGCTTCTCTAGATCCCATATCCTCCCAGACATCCATTTGTGCATTCGATCTCTGAGAGTCGCCATATCTGCAAATTTAGACAAAATCCCCCATTATATTTATAATGTCTTTACTATCTTGCAGAAAACAAACAAAATATACATAAGCAAATACTATACAGTACAGTGTCTCCAACTCTTAAATAGTAAAAATCTTAGACCAGCCCAGAATAACCTCTAGAAAGTACATACTTATAACTGAAAGCCTTTCCAAGCACCGTTTTAGACTACAGAAAACACCAAGGTGTTCTGGTGCTATAAGTTAGTCCACAGGGCACGGCATCATCCTGGCGATACTTTGACTTTGGCTTCTTCATTCTTCCTCACCGTCCAGAATGGGCCAACAGGCACGATGCACACACTTTTCTTTGTTCCTTCATTTTACTAGACTTTACCAGAGAGCCACAATCTCTCTAGTGCTCTTGACAAGAACAGGAAGCCAAGGGGTTGTCAAAGGTCCCCCTCATTATGCCAGAGTATTTTTCCTAGCTGAATTTTAGGTGGTTCCAGGGGTTTATTACCCTACGGGTGAACTGTTTTCTGTCCTGTATTGTGGCTCACTGACCTAGAAGCTGTTGCCCCTTGTGTGCATTACATTGATCTTATAAACAAGTTACCTGGTTTAATACAGAGATGAGCCCTGCTGTGCCTGGTTGTAGACCCTCAACCATTCCCAATATGAGTTGACTTAGTTCTGGAGTTATTTTTACTACCCTGTGTTGAATTTTCTCAAAAGCAGATACAGTACGTAATTTTGAAGTTGGTTTCCATGCATGGATATCATTCCGATGTGCCCAGAGGGGGGCCACCAGAGTTTTGTGCACTTGAATTAATACTTTAATGAAAGTCAAAGGTTCGTTTTGTCAATCCACTATCCCAATACCCAGATACACTTACCTGTCATGACCACCGGACTCTCTGTAACCACCCGAAGCTCCGTGTCCACCACCACCCCGGTATCTGCCACTGTTGTAGGCACTTCCACCGCCACGGTTATAGCCCCTTCCACCACCTCCAGCACTGTTGCCTCTGCTTCCCCAGCTGTAGTTGCCACGACCTCGACCTCGTCCTCTGCAGGAGTAAAATTAGGAAATCAAGTGCTATTTCTATACAGTATTTCTCTGCTAGCCTAGATCACATATTACAGACCAATCTGTGCCACATGGAAATCAATGTTATCTTCCAACAAAAATTCACACCAACATATGTGCACATATATACATACAGCCCATACATACATGTGCATACCAACACCACTAACAGGTATGGGTGGGTCTAAAAAGTGTGACTGTGAAAAGAGGTTCATGGGGAAGATTTGACATGGCAGGAGTAAATTAGGGGAAACAGGGGTGACATGCAGCCACAGAAATATCAGTCTGGTTATCCCACGAAGATGTCTTCATGGTCTATGAATGCTCAAAAACATTCATCGGATGGATATCTACTAGGCGAATACTCCACACACTCCTGTGCAAAATGGTTCTCAAACCAGCCACCAGAGAGCTATGGGACCCACCAACTATACACATTATCATTCAACAACCACACCCCATCCAATTACATTATATACTGTATATTGAAAACCTAAAGAGCTAATATGAGCATTACTGTATTCAGATATCAAAGGGATGGCACAAGATTTGTACAAAAATAATAACCTTATAAACCCATAAGGTATTCTATTAGGGAAACCAAAACACTGCGTGGAAACATCTCCCTATGATAATACAACCACGGAGATTTACCTGTAGCGAGTGCCACTTCCGCCTCCGCCAACTCTCGAGTCATAGTCCCCTTTGTCATAATATCCTGGCATCCTGCAATGAAGCAAAATTTGATAAAATATTTCTAATTTTATACAAAGTGATGCAGAAATGACTAAATGTAGTGGAGAGAAGAGAGAGAGAGAGGTGTAGGTATGAGTTATCAGGGGGCACTGGATAGTGGTACTCTACCAGAGGGCCGGGTTAGGATATAAGGTGGGCGTGGAAGGGCCGGGTTAGGATATAAGGTGGGCGTGGAAGGGCCGGGTTAGGATATAAGGTGGGCGTGGAAGGGCCGGGTTAGGATATAAGGTGGGCGTGGAAGGGCTGGGTCAGGATATAAGGTGGGCGTGGAAGGGCTGGGTTAGGATATAAGGTGGGCGTGGAAGGGCTGGGTTAGGATATAAGGTGGGCGTGGAAGGGCTGGGTTAGGATATAAGGTGGCGTGGAAGGGCTGGGGCAGGATTATAAGGTGGGCGTGGAAGGGCTGGGGTCAGGATATAAGGTGGGCGTGGAAGGGCTGGGTTAGGATATAAGGTGGGCGTGGAAGGGCTGGGTCAGGATATAAGGTGGGCGTGGAAGGGCTGGGTTAGGATATAAGGTGGGCGTGGAAGGGCTGGGTTAGGATATAAGGTGGGCGTGGAAGGGCTGGGGCAGGATATAAGGTGGGCGTGGAAGGGCTGGGTCAGGATATAAGGTGGGCGTGGAAGGGCTGGGTTAGGATATAAGGTGGGCGTGGGAAGGGCTGGGTTAGGATATAAGGTGGGCGTGGAAGGGCTGGGTTAGGATATAAGGTGGGCGTGGAAGGGCTGGGTTAGGATATAAGGTGGGCGTGGAAGGGCCGGGTTAGGATATCAGGTGGGCGTGGAAGGGCTGGGTTAGGATATAAGGTGGGCGTGGAAGGGCTGGGTTAGGATATAAGGTGGGCGTGGAAGGGCTGGGTTAGGATATAAGGTGGGCGTGGAAGGGCTGGGTTAGGATATAAGGTGGGCGTGGAAGGGCTGGGTTAGGATATAAGGTGGGCGTGGAAGGGCTGGGTTAGGATATAAGGTAGGCGTGGAAGGGCTGGGTTAGGATATAAGGTGGGCGTGGAAGGGCTGGGTTAGGATATAAGGTGGGCGTGGAAGGGCCGGGTTAGGATATAAGGTAGGCATGGAAGGGCCGGGTTAGGATATAAGGTGGGCGTGGAAGGGCTGGGTTAGGATATAAGGTGGGCGTGGAAGAGATATTGGGTGACCCAACATGTCGGTGGTGGAGGAGTTGGTTGTCTCACCTCACCACAGTGGTGTTGTCTGGGGGTCTGAGCTTGGTCCACAACTGTCACGGTGGTGCCGGGTTGTAGGTGGTGCCACAAGTCAGGTTATTATGGTTGTGGTGGTTGTGGGGCTCAAGAGAGAGAGAAAGAGAGTGTGAGAGGCCGGCGTCCAACACTCTTAATGTCTGCCGTAAACACTCACCCAACACTACCAGCCTATAACATCTCCTCAACTACAACTAGCATCACAACTCTTTATTATAACCTTTACACACCCACTACAACCCATATATATTATATCTACCAGTAACTAAGCTAACTTATATTATTATTGCCTTTTTACTTCCATTATATATGAAACTACCGTATCCCCCATTCCCGCTACTCTGAAATATTACCATTAAAAAATATTGTTAAATATAATTGCAAACGCTATGCACTTATGAATTAATTGTCTAATTAATTATCAGAATTGTTCATTAAAATTCTTAATTAGATTGTCGTGAGCGCTTTGAAGTGCGTATATCAGTGCCAAATGTATGAACAACGGTTTTGTATTAAATTAATTACCATTTCATATTTTTAGTCAGTTTTTTAACAAGCTCATGTTTACACAGCAATAGATAATTAATTCATAAGTGTATAGTGTTTGTAATTATAATTAATAAGATTTCTTAATGGTAATATTTAGCGGGAATGGGGGATACGGCAGTTACATATATAATGGAAGTAAAAAGGCAATAATAATATAAGTTAGCTTAGTTACTGGTAGATATAATATATATGGGTTGTAGTGGGTTTGTAAAGGTTATAATAAAGAGTTGTGATGCTAGTTGTAGTTGAGGAGATGTTATAGGCTGGTAGTGTTGGGTGAGTGTTTACGGCAGACATTAAGAGTGTTGGACGCCGGCCTCTCACACTCTCTCTCTCTCTCTCTTGAGCCCCACAACCACCACAACCATAATAACCTGACTTGTGGCACCACCTACAACCCGGCATCACCGTGACAGTTGTGGACCAAGCTCAGACCCCCAGACAACACCACTGTGGTGAGGTGAGACAACCAACTCCTCCACCACCGACATGTTGGGTCACCCAATATCTCTTCCACGCCCACCTTATATCCTAACCCGGCCCTTCCACGCCCACCTTATATCCTAACCCGGCCCTTCCATGCCTACCTTATATCCTAACCCGGCCCTTCCACGCCCACCTTATATCCTAACCCAGCCCTTCCACGCCCACCTTATATCCGAACCCAGCCCTTCCACGCCCACCTTATATCCTAACCCAGCCCTTCCACGCCCACCTTATATCCTAACCCAGCCCTTCCACGCCCACCTTATATCCTAACCCAGCCCTTCCACGCCCACCTTATATCCTAACCCGGCCCTTCCACGCCCACCTTATATCCTAACCCAGCCCTTCCACGCCCACCTTATATCCTCACCCAGCCCTTCCACGCCCATGTTATATCCTAACCCAGCCCTTATACGCCCACCTTATATCCTAAACACCTTATCTTAGCACCTATATCTCTTGTAAACAAGCTCTTCTTAAGATACAAAGTGACGTGTTTCGAATATCTTAAGTGTTCCGATTCTAAAAAATTAAAATTGTAGATAATTATATATATATACGTTTAAATTTTATATTAAAATAAATTGGGATTGGCATGAGTGTGCAAGTACAGTACTGTATTAGGGATGACCGGGTACCTGTCAAAAGCCAGCTATAAGGCCATCTAATGTCCCCATCTCCTTGGATGTTTGAGCGGTGTTAATGCAAGATGCAAGTCTAGTCTGTTCTGCACCATATTGGAATCTTGCCCAACTGTTAATCCACATACAGGTATTGGATTACAAAAATGTGCGCCAATGTTGGAACAGACAAGTGCCTGCCCATACTGAGTGTTCAATGATCAATGTTTGCTGGTCCGGAGCTCAGCGAGCGATAAAACGAGCAACTTTTATAGAACTACGTGTATATTCTGTTTTACTTAAAATATTTTTCTGGTAGAGGTTTTAATAATTTAAATAATTAATAATTATATTAATAATTATAAATAATAATAAAAATAATTTTAATTTAATATTTTTTTTTTTTAATTTTGTCCTAAGTTTAATAATTCTCACTTAGGGCTAATGTCTTCCACTAATGCTATAGCCTAACTAACATATTGCGGTTATTATCCGAGTAGGTAATTTCATCTATGGACTAGATTGTAGTGTCATTTAATTTATATACAGTTTTCCATCACTACCTTTTTTTCCAAAATATTAATAACCCTACTTTTGAAACATTGACCACAGTTTTTCATAGGTGGCCAAGAATCTGCAACTTTACCTTAAATGTTGGGGACAGTATTGGGTAATGTGTTACAAGACATTAATTTATGCAACTTTGGATAATTAAAAATGTTTAGTAAAATTTGTCAATGTTTTTTGCAGGATGCCTGGATACTACGACAAAGGGGAATATGACTCGCGGGTCAGTGGTGGGAGTAGTGGCAGCCGCTACAGGTAGGGCTGTGTAGCTTTAGTATTTTAAGAATATGTTTTCTCTTGGTCTTTAAGTACAGAGTATTCTTCAAAATCCCGACCTCATATAAGACTTCTAAATAATGAGCCAAATTCACCCGGTGGGTCTTCCCTCCGAATTTCTGATCAGTGTATAAAAAATTAAGATTTCTAAGGGGTTGATGAATCTGGATCTTTGCCCAACAAACACACAACAAAAGTATGAAGTTGCTACAATGTTCGAACAAGTTGTAACAATTATCTAACACAACATAAAAACTTGATAACAAGATGTAACAACTTTGTGACAAGGTGCAGATGACGAGTCACAAATAGTGTGGCTGAAGATATGTTGACCAAACCCCACACCAGAAGATGGAGACAACATTTCTATCCGGCCTGAACCATTATCAAGTCGATTGTTTGGCCTTAATAGTGGTCCAGGACAGTCTGAAACTTCGTCGTCTCTTCGTCTTGTGTGGTGTGGTTATCATTGTAACAAAGTAATAATGCTGACTGTTACGTTTAGTGTTTGCAGGGTGGTTTATCAACACTTTGGTATTCTGGCTTGACCATAAATGCTCGACGATGTCCTAAAATGTTTATACAGTATTTTTTAAGTTTTCCAAGTTACTTTTTGGGTGATAAGTATAAATTTTGTGTAAATATTGGCAGATTAATGTTTTAGATAAAAAGATGTAATAGAAAGAGATGGTGATAATAGGTTCAGTGTAACACTACTAAAAATATGAATGTTTATGAACATTTTAACATTCCTCGTTTGTTGTCGACATTAAAAACAAGATGGATATGTGCACACTTGTCTACATAGCTATAAATAGAAAATAAACATCTCGTACTTTTCTGTCCTGTAATTTGCAAAGCGGATAAAATGTGGCGGCAGAGCAGTTATCGTCTTGAGTAGTCGTTGGGGTGTCGATGGAGGTGATCTCTGGTTGATCACTTGATGATCTCTACCCCACACCAAGCGCATGTATTTCAAGGTTCATCAAAGGGCAAATAAAATTGTTTAGGGGTTTTTCGGGAATTCCTAGATCGATTGACGTATTTTGGTGTCATTGAAATGTTGACAGTGTACTCTGTATTGCCAATAATGCCAAAAAACATCCAAAGCTTTCAACATAATAGTGTTATTTTTTTCTATTTTTGCTAATACTGTATTGATATTTTAATTGCAAATAAATATTTAAAATATTGCATTTATATTTTATAAATGTTTTCTTAAGCTTGTATTTTAGGAATTCCATAAAACATTGGTGATGTTACTGCAAATACAAACATTTGACACACTGTTGAGTATTAATACAGTATTGTATAAGCATTAAGGATACTCATTATTACACAGCTTATAATGAAACAAACATCTTGAATTAAAAAAAATTGTGATCTTGAATTTAATTCAGTATTTTGAAATGTTGTCGACCATAGAGCATGTCATGACTCACAGTACAGGTGACCTGGTGCCTAAGTATAGTAGGGGCAACTATTGAAATATGTTTAATAATTGTTTAATTTCTGTAATGTTCGTTATATTACGAGCATATCACACAAGTTTATACTGCGGCTAACTATGTGGGAAGTGGATGAAGTGCCCAGTTCCAGGGTGTCTGCACATTCTAGTATCATGTTATAAAGCAATGTTTCTTTTTTATTGCAAAAGTTACATGAATCTATACTGTATATTGTATTACTTTGTATCTACTGTGAGATACATTAATTATGTGTCCGGAGACTGATGACATTGCCCTACTCATTACAACAAGATTTGTGCACAGATCTCTTCTTTTTATTTAATTTTAATTTTATGTACTGTGTTTTATTATTAAGTACATGTATAGAAACTAATTCTTCGCACAATTTGGTAATTTGCAGAGGACGAGGTCGAGGTCGTGGCAACTACAGCTGGGGAAGCAGAGGCAGCAGTGCTGGAGGTGGTGGAAGGGGCTATAACCGTGGCGGTGGAAGCGCCTACAACAGTGGCAGATACCGTGGTGGTGGCGGTGGTGGACACGGAGCTTCCGGTGGTTACAGAGAGTCCGGTGGTCATGACAGGTAAGTGTATCTGGGTACTGGGATAGTGGTAGACACGGAGCTTGCAATGGTTAGGGTGAGTCCGGTGGTCATGACGGGTAAGTGTATCTGGGTACTGTGATGATGGTAGACACGGAGCTTCCGGTGGTTACAGAGAGTCTGGTGATCATAAGGCATTTTATAATGCAATAAGTATAAAATTAAATATATTGACAATCTTCTTGAATTTGCAGATACCATGAGTCTCGGAGATCAAGTTCACAGATGGACGAGTGGGAGGACATGGGGCCAAGAGAGTCATCTTCCGGTTATTCATCTCGCATGCACTCTCATGGGGCAATGTCTAGCGGAGGCGGCACGTCGGATCTGATCGGCTCCCTCAGTCAGCTCAGTCGAATGGGAAATGACAGATCCAAGCTGGCTCTGAATATCTTGAATGCTGTTTTGTCTACAGTAAGTATGCTGTATTGAAGAAGCACTAACAAGTACTTCAATGTTTCACATCAAACAATTGGCCTGATGATTCATGGATGGGTGTCTTTGGTAATGGGCATATGGGAAGTAATAAATAAATAAATAATAATGTTTATTCAGGTAAGGTACATACTTACAAGAGATTTTACAAAAATTTATAGATTTATAGATAGAGCTAGTACATACAATGCCTAAAGCCACTATTACGCAAAGCGTTTCGAACAGGAATTAGTTTTCATGCAAGTTTTCAGTTTTTTCGCCCAGTTTTTCACATCAAGAGGCCTGGGGGGGATGTTATATATACCAACCTGGGGTGAAGGATATTTAAAACCAAATTCTATGGCTTATTTTCATTTCCAGTAGCAGGGATTTTTGTTAACTAAAATATAGATTTTCGTTGAAAATAAGGTTTCCAGCTTGGAAGCATGGGAAATATTGTGGACGAGATGAAATCCTTTCACAGACAGGCTCTCCTAGGCTCTTCATGTGATTGGTTGAAATACAAATTTTGCTCGGTAAAATCAGCCCACAGAGCATGATGTAATGATCTGTGGAGACCATAGCTTCTCCCCTTTCCCTTTTTCCCCTTCCCTTCCCTTCCCTTCCCTTCCCTTCTCTTTTCTCGTTCTCCTCCCTTGTTTTCCAAGGGAGGGAATAGTTTTTATACTTGGGATAGTTTTATTCAATTATTTTATTGAATAAAAAGTAAATGTAGTCACCGATAAATGTGATTTATTAGTAAGTTGTGTAAAAGATTTTGAAATTTACAATTATTAATGACATTCGTGATTTAGGATTCGTCAGTTGGAGAAAGCCTTGACGATTGGGACGATGGACCTCCTGCCAGGAAAAGACGCATGGATTGGGTATGTATGTGTGCGGTTATACTATGATCCGTCAGTGATGCTTATAATGGAGTTTCTAAATTTAGGCATGGAGTTATATAATATGGATTTTGCATGTTTTAAAGTACAGCGTAAGCAAGCTTATCCAGACTGTATGGGAAGGACCCTGCTTGATGCCTGCTTGGTATCCATTGCCGGATAAGCAGAATTTTTACAGGGGAAGTCTAAAAATGACCATATTCGCAATTTTTTGTACCACTACCAACATAATTTTAATTTCCACACACACACACTGCAAATAAAAAATATAATTTAAGAGAAACTAAATCTTATTTTTATTGTACAGTATTTTCTCGTTTGATATTATAAATCTCGAAATGGGTAATTCGTGAAAATTCACGCAGCCTAATCTTCGGTAATCTAGATTTCTTTCTGAAGTACAGTAGTAGTTTGGCAAAATTATCTGGACACTATTTTGACCAGATAACCCAAATATTTGATTTAGCTGAATTCGGATAAGCGAGTGCATACAGTACTGTTTATGCTTGGTAATTGGAACCATCTGAGTTAGCCTGAATTAGCTGAATTTTTACTGGTAAAGTCCAAAAATGAACATTCATAATTTTTTGTACCAGAACCAACATAATTTCTAATTCATATTTCCACATGTTCCACATGCAATAAACCTAAATTTACATGGTTATAAGAGGATATTTACATAAAGTACATACAGTACTCGAATAATTTTTGACAAATTTAAATTTTGGTGGAGTTCATTGGCTTGCTCAAAGAAAGGCTTCAAATGTTGTTAAATGACATAACCTAACCTGTTATAGCACATCAATAACTAACTACAGTACATGAGCTAGTAGTTATGTATCCCTTGTATTTATGCTTACATTTGCATTTATCAGAAACAGTACTCACACCTGTACCAAAATTCTTTGTTACATCATCTACAGACTGGTCATTTTCACGAAGTTAATCTCTCATAGCTAATCTTTAATAGTGTAACTGGTCTCCTCTTAACACTTAAACGTCGATTGCTGCTGGTACTACCAGACACGATCTTACAAAATCAAATTAACAAAATTTCAATAAAAGCCGAAAAGTTAAGAAAAGAAAATATTTCAGTAATGGAGCATCACTGAGTAGAATGATGCAAAGAAAGAAAAGACACGAGTGCCCCAAGTATGGGACGAGTCTGCTTGAGGCATGGTACGCAGGCCACCACATGGAAAAAGTCTGAGCTTGCTCGTTTGGGTTTATATTTATAATTTTTATTGTTGAAGAGGAATGTTGGACACACATAAACTAGCAGAACAACATGTGTGGTGGTGATGGATGGATGTACTCGTACATAGTGGTGGGTGAGTGTACTCGGTGGGTGGATGTACATACACAGAGTAGGTGGGTAATAAATATATGCTCAGCAGGTGGGTGCATGTACACAATTAGTTGGTGGGTGGTGCTGGATTTGCTATGTATGATGTTATACACTGAGAGAGGAAGAGGAGTTTCCTTGGAGGATACTAGATTGTTTCCTCCAAGGAGTGCCAAACCAACCGGGCTGTTGTGGATATGTGGGCCTGTGGGCCGCTCCAAGCCTAGTGGACCAAACTCTCACAAGTCAACTCCCAGAACCGTATCCACCAGAGTATCGGGGTTATGTAATGTTTTCATCCTGCCGGTGTCGCCAGTTTACATCAAGAGAAAGTGCCCACAGTGTCCGGAGGTACGTGTGGTGCCTGGTGTAAGAGAAAGTATTTCTTAGTTTGGCATGAATAATATAATTGTTTATACTGTAAATCATAATATAAAAGAGATGAATGACTAGTGAAGAGGTTCTTGCATGACTAATGCCTCTGAAGGAGCATTATCTTAACCTTCTCTTGTAAGTGTTTTAACAGTGGAGACGGTTATTATTACAAGGTTAACATGTAACTTAATGTACATATTTACCTGCCGCTATGTTTTAAAGCTTCCATGTACAAGGACAGAGGTCCACACACAAGCATGACACTTTGCATGTAAATTATTTATCGTGTGACTACAAAGTTGTGAAATAGAGAAAATAGTTGTGATGTTATTGTCATGGATCATTACTGGGCTTGATAAAGGACCCCAAGACTTGCTCTGCAGCATGTCGTGAGCAGGTGATGAGAATACTGTACTTGCGTACGTGAACCTTCTTACGTAGGACACTGTTGGCTTCCTATAGCACTTGACACCTTGTGAAGTGTTATATACAGGTGCACTATTATTTAATGATTGCCACATACAGGTCTCTTGGCTTACTACACCAGCCAATGTGTAATGTGAAGTGTGTGTGGTTTAGGACACACACAGGTGAGATGCTCTATGCCGGTGGCTTTTATTGACCACTTTGACAATTGCTCATAATAGTATATTTATGTTCAAGTGTGTTATGGTGGTAGGTTATTTTGACCTGCCTCTCATGATGACAGATTATCATAAAGACCATTTGATATTTTGATAAAAGTACTGTTTTCTACTGCACTTGGAGATAATTTCAGTATTTGCAAGTAAAGAGTTTGCACCATATCATTAGGTTAATATCCCAAGCTTGCAATATGGGATGATCTAAGAGATTAATAATGATTGACATCTGTGTGTCAGTGTTGAAGTGCTTTAAATTATTAAAGTGATCTTCTCTTGCCCGAAGGTTTAGGGCAAGTGGTGGAGACTGTTCCACATTGTGCTTCTCTGCCTCTGGTCCTAGACCAACCAATAATTTACCTGTATTGGTCTGCCAAGGTCAGAAACAGCCTTGTGCTAATGTGGGAGTCCATCCCTCGGAGAAGGTCAGCTTAAGGGCATTATTTGCTGAGGGGATGACTGAGCGGTGAGTGTCTTCCACAGGATGGAATGCATCAACCACCTGTGCGCAAGTATCCCCAGCGTGACCACTACAACCCCCGGCGCACCTGGGAACGCCGCGGAAGAGGCGGCCACGCCTACGGCCCCAGTGAACATCACGACGGGAATGAGTACCAATCCAGGAAAGTGGTAAAGGCCCGGCGTGGTAAGCCCTGGCACGATACCAGGAGTAGTAAGGGCCCTGCTAAGGACCAGAAGGTGAGGGATGAGGCAAAATCATCAGATGACCCAGAGGGGGATAATGCTGATGCAGAGGATGTGGAACTTGCAGCTGATGCCAGCCTGAGGTAAGCTGCCTACCTTTACCTCTATTACACCCGTGCCTCACGGAATCTCCGCCAACGAGACTTGTTTCTCGCCTGTGGGAGAGTGGCTGGGATTATTATTTGTTTTATTCCAGGTAATTTTCAGTTGATATCTGCTACTGCAGCTCCCTTGTAGTTTATCAGGTGATGTATTTTAATGTCTATTATAGCATTTTGTTTAAAGATTTTATTACAATGCTAGTTTGAATGGTTATTTATTACACATAACTGACATGACTTCATACCATTAGGGAATTGGTTATAACAAACTTGACCCCAGATTTGACGAGGTGAGAAGCTTGAGGTCGGCTCAATTTTGTAGGTAGCCACCTGGTTGGTTTCTGCTGCTCGTGGAAACACTAATTTACAGAGAAATTTAGGTGGCCATTGTTCATTAATTGTTAATTATCACTACACTTGTCCTCTTAGTTTTTAGCTTGTCACTCCCTTCACATTTATCTTTAGCTGAATACTTTTGCCAAAAACTTCCTTATATCATCTCTGTTTTTTCACATTTTCAGTTTGTCCATGTGATGTGTTCTGTTGGCTTGATGAATAGATTGTCTAGCACCTGTATATGTTAAAGACAATCATTAGTTTTCTTCACATTTGTACTTGTCTGGGGCAACCTAGACAATATTATTATTGTATTAGTGTATGAATCAATATTTAATGATTCGTGTCGCAACTACGTAATGGTTTCCCTTTGCAACGGTTGAGTCTGACCCTGAAGGTCACGGCTTATCTCTTGTTCTGTCTAGCCAGCGTTTCCTCTCCCACAACCTGTACCTTCAAACCTGGTATACTTCCTGACTTGCTTCTATGGCATAAATGCTTAATTCATCATTGGACACACGGCAGCTTCCGTGTGATCACTGTGTTCTTAGCTGTGTGAGCGTTCCCGAGGTGCCCAACATGACGTATATACATCTATATATCTATATAGGTGTACAGTGATAAAGGATATGATGCATGCTTGGTGCACTCTACACTGCAGTATGCCACAAAGTCAGCTTCGGGGAAATCTTTTAAGTCCATTCTCTCGGAAGAGGAATTATTGCTTTGATAACTTGAATTCAAGTTGAGCTTGTGATGCTCGTCTTGCGGTATAATTAAAAGAGAAGTTGAAGGTATCCAGTTTGTAGAAATGACCTCTGATCACAGTGGAAGGCAAAGCCCACTTGTGTTGTTAATAGTCTCGGTGAATGTTCGTCGGTGTGAGCTAAATGTTAGACGAGTTTGTACTGTGATTGTCACCTTGTGTTGTTAATCCAGATGAATTAATTGTCCCAAGTAGTCCTGTTATGTGAATTGTCAATTTGTACATTCTCTGACTTTGATATATCCAAACAGAACAGTATTTATATACAATTTAAAAAGGGCACATTTTTCAAGTAATTGATGCTCTTGTAAAACTTAATTTTTGTTAAATTTATACTTTTTTGGATATCCTTAACACTTGGCAGGCTTTAATGAGAACAAAGTAATTAGTGAGGTTAGTTTCCATTATTGTTAGTATTCACAAAAATGTTTTTTGAGCACAAGTTTGCCAGTCCCTCACCAT
The DNA here is from genome assembly GCF_040958095.1 of Procambarus clarkii. Classification (NCBI taxonomy): domain Eukaryota; kingdom Metazoa; phylum Arthropoda; class Malacostraca; order Decapoda; family Cambaridae; genus Procambarus; species Procambarus clarkii. Next base: position 17,168,320 of record NC_091195.1, on the reverse strand, counting down.
TTTGTGAAGTGTTGAATGGTACTTCATATTGATGTAGTACACAAGTGTTGATGAGTGGCAAACGAACGAGGCAATTATGACCATTACTGGACTGTTTTGGATGAGTTTACAAAGTATCCCGAGTGTGACTTGTGAATAATCACTGATGTAAACTGTTATGACTTGACTGGTGAACTAGAAGTGACTCGCCGGTGACTATGACGGTCCTGGAGGTTGGTGGACACTGTTCCACTTGTTTGTATATTGTTCATTAATGCTGGGATTGCCTGGGCACCTTGGTAAACGTCTTGGGGGTTTGGGGGGGGAATTATGGGAAGCTATTAATTGCTGACAAGTATATCCCCGGGCTCTTGTCCTTGGCAGTGATGCGGAGGTGGCAAAGGAAGAGGCAGAGCAGGAGGGCAAGGAGGTCGAGGAGGCACTGAAGGATGATAAGGAAGCCACTAGTGAGGGAGCCGCCGAGGCTGATGCGCAACATGGCACTGAGGAGAAGAAAGATAAAGAAAAACAGGTTAGTCCATTGAAAGAACAAATCCACAAGGGCCGTGACGAGGATTTGTTCATTTGATGCATCACGTTAGTGTGATCTCTGTGTGTGTCAGGTTAGTCCATATATATTTAAGGGATAAAATACATCCCTACTATATGATGCTCAAGTGGGAAACCATGTTTGTTTAATGAGTTTTTGTTACTTAGTCAAGGAACAAATTTTGTTAGGCCAAACACCTTTACCATGTTGTAAGTTGAGTAGAGTGTAAACTGTATATGGTCGGGTTTTGTGCACTTTGCTGCACTGTTTTGTATGTCATTGAGTGTTCTGTACCTGAAAAATAGAGATTTTGTGATGGATTAATTATATTTTTTGTTTTCTCTCTCCAGAAGGAAGATTTCACAAATCTGCCAAAGGAAGCCCTCCACTGTCACATGTGTGATATCACCAATTTCCCTAATGTCAAGGTAAGCTGTAGTGGTGTGAACTTTGCATCACATGATCTGTTCGATCATGTGATGCGTTCGAACATGATCGCATGTTCACGTGATCTCTGTTGGTGTAGTGCTGGATTAGCAAGGCTGGCTGTTCTGTATGTTCTCTTATTAGTTTTCTCATAAAAAGGGCAGCAGTTTTATATATAAACATTCTCATAATATAGTAGTTCGTAGTTAGATATGTTGGCACATGGAAATGAGAATACTTTCCTCGATTGCCCTAATCAATCGATAAATGGTATATTGATTATACATCTGTACTAACTGTTCTACAATTTGATATAGGGAGTCTCAAGTCCAGAACCATGGCACAATACAATGTTGAAAACTACCTTGTATTTTGTATTACTTTATTCACTATTCATTATTTGCAGCATTTTGATTAATGCACAAATGTAGACAAGGTATACACTGAGCAGTCATGCTGTGGCTGGTGTGAGAATGCATGGCTTGAGGCTCGTGAGGTATGTTTCTGGATTTGAGACACCCTGCAGACTATATTTAACGAAGGCCAGCAAGTTCTGTTGTTGGTCTGAATGTCTTTCTATATGTAAAACACCTATATACTGTATATAACTTTCTATATATAAACACCTTTGGAGGTGTTTCAAGAGTTCTCTCTTGAACACTGTGAGGGATCGGCCAGTTATGCCCCTTAGGTGTAGTGGAAGCGTGTTCAACAGTCTCGGCTCTCTTGAGTACCTATTGCACCACTGCTTTTCAATGGGGGGTATTCTGCACATCCTGCCATGCCTTCTGGTCATGTGTGATGTTATTTGTGTGTGCAGATTTGGGGCTGGTCCTTCTAATATTTTCCATGTGTAAATTATTATGTATCTCTCCTGCCTGCATTCTAAAGAATGCAAATTTAAGCATTTTAGTTGCTTCTAATAGTTTAGATGTTTTACCGAGTGTTTACCGAGATGTTTATGTTTTACTAACAGTAAAGGACCTCTGCATGCTCTCCAGGTCAACAATTTCTCCAGCTTTGAAAGGGGGCTGTCATTTGAACACATTTCTGCTGGAGTTACTAGATCATCCAGGCTGTGATGGCTGTACAAGCCTGTGGGCTATAAAGACGGCCAGTTTCACAGACCAGGCAATCTACCTCAGCTTGGCTTGAGGCCAGACTTCTGGAGTAGAAAAAGTTGGGATAGTATTCGTCAGTACTCTAGAAACTAGCCACATTCACTTAGACTAATTGGTACAGAAAAGGTCTTGTATCTTACAGGGTCGGTATTTAATCCCCGATGGTTGAAGTGGTCGGGCAGCGTTCCTATCCCTTGTCCTCGTGACCCAGCTCCTTGTCCTTGTATCCAAGTGCTATGTAGTCATACTATCTTAGTACGCACCTTGATAGTTGTATTTACTCTAGAGCAGTGGGCCCAACTGTTGGGTTGCAGAATTAACAATTTTAGTATTAGTATACTGTATCTAAATCATTGAGAATTAGCAAGTGATGAGTATCCTGATAAGGCAATTTTTTATCAATTATAAAAGTATGGCAGGTAGTTGCAGGAGTTTTGAGTATCAAAAAATAGGGCCCCGTGAATCCGAAAAGATTGGGAACCACAGCTCTTGAAACTAGCTTAAACCTACCGGTAATTAAAAACAAATGACTTAAGCTTGAATCAAATGTGAGACAATTGAGCCCTAGACACTAATAAGAAGCCCTCTGTGGACTGTACAGGGAAGCCTGAATCTTGGCCCTGCAAGCAGTTTTGAGTGTCTGGGATGGTGATTCAATTTTGACAGTACAATAATGTAAGTGTTATAAGATGTGTAAATCAAGTGTCAATAGATAATGCAGTGATGCATTCTCTCTCTCTCTCCACAGGCATACTTATGGCACCTGAAGAGCAGACAACACAGGAACACGAAGCCATTCCACAAAAAGGGTACCGCCGTTCTTCATTTTCTTCGGGCTGAGTCCAGGGTAAATAATTGGCGGTGGTGATACCGAGGTGTCATGCCCAGTAGTGTGTGTACACTTGTACACTTATTGTGAACATTATTTGTGGCATTATCAGAGGCTGAAATTTGATTTGAAATAAATTATACATTAGATCTTTAGAATGAACAAAACAGCTTGTTTAGTATATTTCATGGCAAGAAATAATGATTTTTCCTTTATGTTCAGAATGTGTGTAATGGGTTACTTGTACAGTATATAACAAAGATTTACATTTTGAGAAAAGTACTGTTATTTTAATGTTGCAGCTTGCGGCACAACGCAGAATGTTGAAGTGTCAGAGACGAGGTCTGAAAGGCCCCATCATGAACTGTCGCAAGTGTCACTGTGACGTCTTCGGAAACATAAGAGATCACGTCAAGACCATAGAGCACATTGTAAGTTCCCTACAATATTTACCTCTTAAGATGCAAGTGTATAATAACTTTAAATTCTTTATTTGTCATTTGAGTTACCTAGACATGGAGAAGTACCAGTTGAGTCCGGTAGTGAGGGTGCACTTTGTGTAGCTACAGTGCACTGATTGATATAAGTACAGTATTGTATAGCATATGCAGGTTTCTGCACAATCTAGTGTTAAAGATTTAGACGCAGATTTGCGCGTTTAATATGTTGGGTACTTGCACAGGTATTGAGGAACTACCTGCGTGTTGAATGCTGCAACAACACCTACTTCAACAGGGCAGATCTGGATGAACACAGACTCTCTCTCCTCCACCTTAAGGTAAGCTTGAACCTCTTCACTCATTATATTTTTATTATGAAGGCTGGTCATGACCTGTTATCAGGTGGTCATGGTTAGCTACAGCCATCTTACAAACTGTCATAACATAATGTTTATACCTGTAATATACAGTTTTATTTATGAAATTTTGACTTGACAGAATGAGTACGAGCTGGCGCAGAAACAGGAGGAAGAGGAGGAGGAGGCGGCAGAGGAAACTGGTGTTGCCGAGAACGGTAAGTTGCCGAGTGGACGGTCACACTGTTGTATAGGCTCTGGGATGGGCTTGGGTATATTCTTATGCCAACACATGCATCCAAACCATTATATATATTTGATTTAGTGTTGAATTGCCATTATCTTGCAGAGGAAGGGAAGCTGTTGGCTAAAGCTATACGTCAACTGAAGAAGAAAAGCAAGTATGCAGATGTCGTGAACCCAGAAACACTGATGCCCTATGACCCGTCCGTACCCCAAGGTGAGTTCACAAGTAATCGGGGGTGTGCTTACCCCATCTGTTGCTTTGGGAAGTGAGATGTAGCTACAGTATTAGACCCCCTCATGGATGGTGCTCAGATGCATCATATGGTCTTGAACTGCTTGAATATCCCGGAGATCATTAGCGTGTGGGCTATAGGGAGGGAGCCGGTCGGCCGAGCGGACAGCACGCTGGACTTGTGATCCTGTGGTCCTGGGTTCGATCCCAGGTGCCGGCGAGAAACAATGGGCAGAGTTTCTTTCACCCAATGCCCCCTGTTACCTAGCAGTGAAATAGGTACCTGGGTGTTAGTCAGCTGTCACGGGCTGCTTCCTGGGGGGTGGAGGCCTGGTCGAGGACCGGGCCGCGGGGACACTAAAGCCCCCAAATCATCTCAAGATAACCTCAAGAAGATCCTTCACATAGTCAGACTATCCTGTCCCTGCATTGCTGCTGCCGTTGTTGTAAAAGCGTGCAAAGTTATATTTAAATCTGACTTCCTCGGTGATTACTTGAATAAAAGTTCCGATTGAACATTTCGTTCAATACATCTAGAAATTTTGGATATGGCATGAATGCAGATGAAATTTAACAATATTGTCATATTTGTTGGTTTTCCAAATTATTCAGTTGCCCAAAAGTTATTGTGTGATGTTTGCCAGCAATTACTGAGCCTGAAACTCTAGGTGTAAACTGCATTTGTAAGTGTTACTCATGTTTAATGTCTATTTCAGGATTAAACGTCATCAAGAAGAAGATACAGTACCGGTGTGGGGCGTGCCCTCAGGTGCGATTGCACACCTCAAAGGACACAGAGGAACACTTTAAATCCCTCGATCATTACAACAACTTACTGAATCATCTCAAGAAATTGGAGGTTAGTAAAAAAAAAAAATCTTGTTCCTTATCCTGCACCTCTATATCTTGGAAAATCCTTGTCCTGCACCTCTATATCTTAGAAAATTGTATCACATTTGTACATCTGATATTATTTTGTAGTAATGTCCAGATTCTATACCATACTTCATGACCTCAGTTATCTTGTTTTAAAAACCTGTTGGCTTACATTCTTAGCATTATAGCATCTTTCGAGTGTTCTAAATCTAAATTGCTGTGCTTGTGGAGGGAGGATATGGAAAACGAAATGCCAAATAAGGTTCAGAAAGGATGTTTATTGAGGGAAAAGGTGGACATTTGGTTTGTGGAACATGAGTACATGTTTGCCATAAGTTAAGCTGGCTGTGTACAAGGGTATCAGGACTACAGCCCTGGTGCAAGGGTATTGGGACTGCAGCCCTGGTGCGAAGGGTATTGGGACTGCAGCCCTGGTGCGAAGGGTATCAGGACTGCAGCCCTAGTGCACAGCAAGTGTCGACAGCATACTGTACTCTTAAGGGCACAACCTGGTGTGTGTGTGTGTACACTTCTTTTGCAAAATTACATTTTATCAATCGATTAAAATCTAAATTTCTTTGATCGGGAGCGAGTTTATTTTATGTCCTGTATAATCATATCCAGGAGAAAGAACTGGAGAAAAAGAGGCTTGAAGAAGAGGCTCAAAAGGCAGAACTCGAGAAAAAGAAACGTGAAGAGGAGGAAGCGTTGAAGAAAGAAAAGGAAGCTGAAACAAAGAAGAAGAATGGGGAACAGGATGAAGGGGAAGAGATAAGTTTTGAGGACATGCACAACATGGAAACTGTAGACGAAGCGTCGGATGACGGAGACATGGACACTAGCGCCGAAGTCAACAATGAAGCGGCCGAGGATGAAGAGGAAGACCAGGTACACAGCGATGATGATGATGATGACGATGATGGAGGAGAGGAACCAGAAAGCTGTGTAAGTTACTTGGTAATTAAATGAACAAATCCACAAGGGCCATGACGAGGATGATCTGGGATGCTCCCGGACGCAGGTTCGAATCCTCGTCATGGCCCTTGTGGATTTGTTCATTTGATGCATCACGTTAGTGTGATCTCTGTGTGTGTACTTGGTAATTAATTTCATTCATTTATTACAATTAATTAAAATGGAGCTGGAAGTAAAATGACACAAAACTAAATTACTGTAGGATGATGATAGACTTCAAATGGAGGAAAGATTGGTAGAGGCAGTTTAATACGGAGAAATGCTGACGCTAGGAAATGATGGTTTTGAAACAATGTCTGATGAACGACACTGGTATTTACAGGTCTTTTTGCTCTTAGATTGACGGTGAGGATTTGTAAGGATCATGTATACTGTTCATATTTTCATGTTCACTTCATTAGTATAGATCTTGTATACATACTCTGTATATGTTATCATTACCCATTAGTAGGGATCATGTATACATTATCACTTTATACTTTCATGTGTTAGAGAAGCATCTTCATGGATACAAAAGATAAACATTATGGTGAATGAAGGTTATAGTTGTTAGTCACTCACTTTCTTCATGATCATTGTGCGTATGTGGCATCTGATAGGACCGTGTCCAGCAGCACCACCACACCTTCATAAGAACAGGTGCACAATGCTTCTCGTGAAGTGTTGTATGCTGTGTACACACTCGTTGTTTTCACCCGGCCTTGTCCAGTCCCGTATCCTGTGTGATGTCCACACTTGCCATGTTCATTTATTATCATCAAACTGTGTGTTTGTCTTAGTTGTGAGCTTATGTTGTCACTCAAGAATCTTCTGTATAATTATAGCTTTATACAAAAAATGTGTGGGTGGACATTTCTTTTTTTAGAATTGACATTTCTTGCTTGGTGCAGGAGGATGCAGAGGAGATGGAGGCAGAGGAGGAGGAGGAAGAGATAGATGAGGAAGAGCAGGCGGACACGGTGGCAGCAGAAATATCCACAAAGAAAAACGAGTCCAGTGAAAAGCTAGAGAGTGAAGTTGGTGAGGACGAGGAGTGCAGGTGAGTGGTGGTCCAAGATTTATACTTGTTAAACACTTCAACATAAATAGGTTTATTTTGTTGCCTCAGCTCTTACCAAATGTACATGTTTTGCCATATAGCAGATTTAATAGTTTCCTTCTGTTCAAAATGTTACTCACTGGGGGAGCTGGCCGGCCGAGCGGACAGTACGCTGGACTTGTGATCCTGTGGTCCTGGGTTCGATCCCAGGTGCCGGCGAGAAACAATGGGCACTTACCCCCTGTTACCTAGCAGTAAAATAGGTACCTGGGTGTTAGTCAGCTGTCACGGGCTGCTTCCTGGGGGGTGGAGGCCTGGTCGAGGACTGGGCCGCCGGGACACTTAAAAGCCCCGAAATCATCTCAAGATAACTGTCATGTAGTGTGTGTGCATCTTTTCAATGCCCTTGGCTTCAAGGTCACTAGAAATGTACAACACTTGTCATCGAGTCATATTCGTATTTTAGACTTTTCTACTTGATATTTTGACCATTGCAAATGTAAAGCAATATCCAATTTTCTATTTTTATATTTAGTAATCATTGTGCTTTGATTTAATTCATGTGTTGTCTAAATAAACATCAAGATTAGAGAGGAGACATTATTTGTAGATGATTTACCCATTAGAGAAGACATTATCAGAAGCTGTGACAGGCACAGTCTACTTTTACAGTCTACAGTTAACACAGTCTACTTTTATCTATGTGTTCTCTAGTGTTGTGGGGCACTTGGTGCACTCTACATCCATATGTTGTGTTAAGAAGCATCTTGCTTGTAAGACTAACTCAATAAGGTACAGTAGTCCAGCACACCACTATACGACGTACACTAAGCGCACACGTTACACTGGGAAATTGTTGCGTGAAAGGATAACACAATAAGGTTGTCTAGCACAGCATTCTACAGTGCTTGCTAAGGACATGTTACACTGGAAAATTCCGTCATTGTAAATATTCCACGAGCGTTCGGCTCTGAATAGAGCTCATGTTACAGGGTTCAGCACATAATGATACAATTAAGACTAAAGTGGCAAATAACATCTGTTAAACAGTTTTGACTTTGTATCTGTTTTCTACAGTATAAAGGAAGACAAACAAATGGCAGAGGAAGAAGCGAGTGAAACAAAGGAATTGGCAGATGTAATGAAGTCTGAGGAAGGAGGAGGAGGGGAAAATGAGCAGGAGCCGTCTGTGGCAGTGGAGGAAGACGACGACGCGTCTGGCGAGGCCAAGACCAAGAGTGGCGGAGCAGTGGCTACACCCCGAGCCAGAAGGGGTAGAGGGAGAGGCCGAGGACGCTCCACCAAGAACTAGGTGACATCAGCCCGTCATTAATGTAGACTTGTTTAAAGAGAAGAGGTTTGTCTTTAGCAGAGTCCTCAACATGTAGCTGATCACTTTGTCACTGATAGGTTTTATGAAGATTGGTTTATTGTAACTGAAGTGGTTTGATTGGTTTCTCAAGCTTTCTCTGTAAACAAGCTTAAGAGGAGGAATGAAATCAAGCCACCTTGGGTAAACTTACTTGATGCAGCACTGATGCTGTCACATAAGGTGAACACTTGTAGTTAATGGGTGTAGAAGCCCAGGACTGACTTTTAGTTTTGTGGAAATTATCAGTAAAGTCGGTCTTGTACTTTGTGTTGCCAATTATTGGGTACATAACTGGAATTATTGCTCACATACTAAAAGTTTTGATGTTAAATTTGCTGCTGCGACTAACAGATAATTGAGCAATAAATTGTCAAAGTTAAATATTTAGCACAAATTGTGTGTGAATCTTTGAAAAACTATCAATTCATGAATGATGATGATGGCGGCATCTAGTGTCATATTTTAGTGGAAAATTTCATCGTAATGGGTTTTAGCCTAAGATTTATTCTTTATAACGATGCTTAATTCTAGTTGGCAGAAACTGTGAGGCGTTTCATAAGAAAAGTGTTGATGCTTTACACCTTGGCATGTAGGAAGGTCAATTATGATGGAGAGTGAAGAATGTACTCGTCACTTATTGAAGCCACAGACCAAACTGTAACCTGATGTATGGCATGTGCGACCCAACTGTTATTGGCTGTACCAGTACCTTTTAAGGATGCTACCAAGGATGTTAATTATGTATTTTACTGTGAATGAAACTGACATAACCTGTATCTGTTACTTATAATTGGTTTACATATGGCATTCATGCAATTGGAAAATATTTTTTTTCATTTTTGTCTCCTAAAATATACACTGCTAGCACAGATTGTTAGAAATTTTAGTTTTGATTCATATGCATCATATTGTTCCATAATGTTTAGGTCAGTAAGAGTAGTTTTGAGCTAGCAGTGCTGTACATGGCCATAGGATGTCATGTTTTTACTACATACCGTATTAGGACAAGGACGGCACAATTTGCCACGTTAAATTAGTAATAAGATTACAATAAAACTTTCCACTGTCCCAAAAGTGATTTTATTTCTTTGAGCCTTGTTGAATGTCCTGACTTCCAGGACGAGCGTGTTGTCTTGCTTTCCGACCGTCCCTTGCGGTCACTTGTCCCTCGATAGAACTCTAGGTGAATCGGATATTTTTGATATCGGTTGCCTTATGCATTTCTGTTCTCGTATTGGCATTCTTGGTGATATTTAGCGCCCTCTGATTATTTCGCACTTTGATGGTGCTACATAACCTAACCGGTTTGGTGCCTTCTTTTGATAATTAACTTGCCTTTTATTTCTTTAAATTTTAAATTTTGCCCCGAGGGGCGAGTTTATTGGGCAGCACCACTCATCCTGTGAGTGGACACACCGCCATAGCAGAATGTACAACACTCCCCAATAGGAAGAAAACCCGCTGGGTTGTTCATCCTGTCACTTGTACCCAGACATTTCTTTGTTCAGTACAAGCACTATCATTGGTACTAAAATAAGCCTCTACATGACTTACTAATGTTAATGTGAATTATATTAATACCTGTACTGGAGAGTACTTCAAATAATTTTGATGTGGTTACACTAATGACAATTATGTATTGTTACAGTAACAGTTATAAGTGGAAAATGTAGGGAATTAGTAATGGCAAGAGTTGGTGGATAAGCTGGAGATGAAATCAAGTTGTATAGTAACAATGACTGGGGAAGGAAGGCTTCCACACAACACAATAGGCCACCCACAACAGTATAGTTGATGTGTTGAAGGAGGAGCTAAAGACATTGTATTACTATAGGCCACACCAAATGAATATTGACATTGTAATGGATTCTTAATCAAATAGGCGTTGCCAGGAGATTGTCAAATGGGACCAGATGGAGCATTCAATATATGCTGATAAATTTGATCCATAGTATTGTATTTGAATTATTTTTTTCAAGATTGGTTAGAACTTCAACTTGCACTCTCTTGAGAGGTGTAGAACAAGACAATCTTCATAGAATTCTGGAAGTGGATGAAAGTCATTTACAAAATTACTAAACTAATTTTTGAAATCATTTAACCAGGTGAGACGTTGCAACAGTCGTTATAAATTTGAGAAACTTAAAAAAAAAAAAGAGGGATACAGGGTAGGCAAATATTTATCTAGGATAGACTTGTAGACAAGAACACATTACCAGCTGGCATTAAGGTTACCTTGAGGTGCTTCCGGGGCTTAGCGTCCCCAAGGCCCAGTTGTCGACCAGGCCTTACAGTTTGGTAATAAAATGGCTCTTCCTTGAATATTTTCACTGCATCGCACACTTGACCACTGTTTATGGATGGGGGGGTCTGCTGACGACGTTTGCTTCCACAATGATATTTCATTTCATGTGCCACTTACCCCTAGAGGAACATTTTCATGACTGAGCTTGAGATAGTTCTGTATGTTCTCCATCTGTTACTATCTTAACACCAGCATTCTTTTGTGGTGGACTCCTGCAATGCCCTCATGGCCCTGAAGTCTTAATTTTAACCCTTGCCAACCTATGGTGACAAATGGTGGTGACAGCACTTTGTACTGGCTTTTCCTAATCTTCAACAGGTATAAGACAGTTGAATTTTGCTGGGTTGCCAACCATAGTGGCATTTCCTTCGGTGATCTCACAGATGCTACTAAGGAGGCTGTTCATGTTGGTCCTGTCTCCTGAGGGCAGCAGATTTTTGCCCTTTCATTTGTTGCAACACACAACTATTGGGATGATAGGTGGTAGTTATGTGAAAAACAAATTGCGTAGTATTAAGTGTAGCCTATTCCCACCGCCATTCCTACTACCACGGAAATAGTTATGAGCAAACGACTCTGGCTAGACTGCATGTAGGATACACATGCTTAAATTTTTGGCACTTAATGGAACAAGGCCTGTACTTTACTGTTCACATTTTTGACTTGCTGCTTCTGTATTAGCATCGTGCAGGAGTGTTGTGACTCCTGTACCCCAGACAGTGCTGTGCTGCCATCCTGGATAAGCACTTTGTAATTGTTTTACTTAACATATTAATTGGCTTGTGGGCCTATCTTGTGTAACTTTGATAACTAATAGATACCAGTAGCAATGGTTGCTTTATTTATGGTTAAACCTTAAACAATGGATTGTGCCATGAAATAGATTTATCTGGGTTAAACTTAGGTTATGTTGGAGTATTTTCCATTATGGTGCTAGTGGCAACCAGTCCTCATTATGGTGGCATGGTATGGTATTGGTGCCTTAGTATTGACACATGGCAATATTAAGAAGAAAAATGCCCTCCGTGATAAGGTTGTTGCACTTTCAGGAAAAGGTGTGGGAGTTAGAGTAATACACAAAGATATTATATTCTTTATTTCCAGGACTCAATATAAACATTTTGAACAAGCTTCATAAGCCAACAATGAAGTTGCCACAAATTTACATTACTAAAACTATAAATACCCAACTAAAAAAAATCTTTATACATCACTTATACACAAGTTTTAAAGTTTACACGAGCTAGTTACTGCTTAATGCAGCCTCGTCCTGCCGTGAACAATGACAACAATGAAAAGGCTCAAGACGGAAAAGCCACGTACATGTGGCATATATACTGGAAAACACAACCATAACTTGTCGAGATCAAATCTAGCTTCAAGTCGTTGAAATTCGCCTAAAATGGTACCGACAGGATAAGGTAAACACTCATTACAGTAATTGTAGAGTAGTGGTTGTCTATTTACACTGATCACACAAGAGGAATGTTTAATATTGACTTATAATGCTATAACAACACTGTATGCTGAGTAACATGGCCAGCAGTCCTAATTACAAGTGGAAAATACAGTAATCTGACTAACCTGCACTATCAGCTGAGAGGCGGGACCAAAGAGCCAAAGCTCAACCCCCACAAGCACAACTAGGAGAGTACACACCGTCAATTTAAGCTCTTCCACACAATCGTACCTTTCCTAAACATATACCATCAAACTATACAGTAGTACACAACACCATATTTGTCAAGATTGTATATGGTAGTGCCTTCACAGCAGATCTTACTTACAACAAGAGCAGGTTTACTAGACTGCTGAAAATTCTTCATCTCGTACAAATATTACATTACCACTTGTTCTGAATTTGAGTGGCTTTACCTCGCATCACAGGGATACAAAATAATAAACTCGTTAGTTATCAAACTTGCGGTTGGGATTGACTCCAAACAGCATTGCTCGGATTTCTGGAAGCATCTGCTGTGATAACATTTCCAAACGCGCTTCCAGGGTGTTGGAGATCTTGATACGATTAGCACGGGTCACAAGTTCAATACCTCCACAGCTGTCGAGAAATAATTATCAATTGAGAAAATATTTACAACTTCCACCACAGAACAAGCAACAGACTTAATTTGGAAAATTCTTTATTTTAACAAAATTAAACTTTTCATATTTGGTTTAAATATCAACAATAATGATAAATTACTTTTTGAGTAGACAATTAAAACCAATTGCTGTACTCACATTTCAGCAGGAAGCCAATTGGAAGTGTCAATATCCAATTTGGCATCTCTGCCAGAAAGATTTTTGTACGAAATGAGAGCTCTAACTATGGCCTGCTCGACAAGGGCTTGGTCCACGCGGCGACACCGCACCATCAGATGTGGCTCCAGTAACTGAAAGTAGTTACTATGCTTATTATGTCAAATATGCAGCATCTGTTGAAGTTAACAATTGAAAACTAACCATAAACGTGTTAGTGAACCACAGTGCATTAATGTAGCTATTATCCTCAACATCGGATATTTGTCATCAATCCTCCCATTAAAATATTAAATGGAGTATACTGATGATCTAATGCTAGTCACACCGATTCACATTTTTCAGGCAAATAAAGCTCTTAAAAGAACAGTAGCTCTGACAGTCATCCTGTGACTACACCCATACCCACTGTCCTGTCACTACACCCATACCTACTGTGCTGTGACTACACCCATACCTACTGTGCTGTGACTACACCCATACCCACTGTCCTGTGACTACACCCATACCTACTGTCATCTATGTTACTCCACACACATCCCCTGAACCGCTGCCACTCCATCACTTGCCCACTATAACGTGATACTTTTACACATCACTCGCCACCCCATCTCCCGCCCCCATTTAATGATGTACAGAACAAAGTCAATATCTAAATTTTGATGAATCCTTAATTACAATTCTAACAGCATATAAAATTTTTATTTATTTTTTTTTATTTATTTATATACAAGAAGATACATTGGGTTAGAGAGAATACATAGCATAGTATTTACAATCTTGTAAAGCCACTAGTACGCGCAGCGTTTCCGGTAGAAACACAATATACTGTACAGTATACAAAAAAATAATTAACAATATATATAGTTTGCAGGTCTTCTTAACATAGGCCAAAAGTTGCAATAATCTCGCTGCAAACATTTTAAAATATGTTATGTACAGAAGAATATACAAAAAGCTACAAAATATTATATTCAAATAATGGATAAAGAGTGCGCAGAATAAATAAGTCATGGGTGAAGAGCTGGGAAGTCACTGGGTGCGGCACAGTGGTAGTGTTCACCGAGCAGGCAGGCTATATATACCAATACATCTAGTAAACTATGTGTCAAAATTCTAGCATCAAAGAATGTGTTTTATCCTTTACTATTCACACTTTTAATCCAGTACATGTGAAAATTTACCATATTTTAAAAGCTTTATGCCCCTAACTGGACAAGTTACCTCCACTTGTCCAGTTAAAACAAGTCCAGTCTAATACAGTAAATACTGATATATTTTTGAGTGGACCTGTTCTTTGTTCCTGCTTTGTTCAGCGTCCCTGCTACCTCACACCAAGACCGGATGATACATCAGAGTTATGTTCTATTTGTTGGGGGGAAGAAAGTTAGAGAGTCAGGTAGAATAGTTACAGACAAGACATTTTCTTAATAAGAAAGTAGACGTCACAGGTGTATGAATAGGTTACACGTACCTGACACAGCCCCTGACAGAGGAGGTCCTCCAAGAGCTTGCTATAGGCTCCCACATCATGAGAAATGACGTTCAATTTTTGCTGTGCCTCATGAAGAACGTTCTTAATATGCGACTCCTGGGCCTTCAGCACCTCTAACCTCGACTTGTTCAACAGGTTGCTCGCACCACTGGTCACCAAATATCCAAATTTGTTAATAGAGATGTTGGTACATATTGGCATAAGTAACAAATAAGTCGAACAATATAGCATTGCTACCAATTAAAACCAGAAAAAAAACTTGTAAAATACCTGCTTCACACGTAAAAATGTTCACCCAAACTTACATCTTTTTCTGAAGCTCGACTTGCTTCTCCTTGCGCTCGTAATATTCAATGATCTTGAGACGATTTTGCTGCACCAGGCGACCCTTCTCAATGGTAAATTCTTCCTCGGCTCTGGCGTCAATTTCTTCTGCTTTTTCATTGGCCTCTTGTTCAATAAAGGCCATCATATGATGGATCTGAAAAAAGATTAGTGTTATCTTGAGGTTATCTCGAGATGATTTCGGGGCTTTAGTGTCCCCGCGGCCCGGTCCTCGACCAGGCCTCCACCCCCAGGAAGCAGCCCGTGACAGCTGACTAACACCCAGGTACCTATTTTACTGCTAGGTAACAGGGGCATAGGGTGAAAGAAACTCTGCCCATTGTTTCTCGCCGGCGCCTGGGATCGAACCTGGGACCACAGGATCACAAGTCCAGTGTGCTGTCCACTCGGCCGACCGGCTCCCTATGAAAGTGTTTCACATGTTACGGAAACTGGCAATGATAGAGGCGGGTGGAGATCTATGCTTATCGTTTCATCCACTCTCTCCTAATGACATGTTAGTCGCGCTCATTTAAACATGTTTATTTTATATATACAGTATATATATTATATATATATATAACTGAAAACTCCACACCCCAGAAGTGACTCGAACCCATACTGCCAGGAGCACTATGCAACTGGTGTACAGGAGACCTGAACCACTCGACCATCACGACCGTACAAAAGATGACGGTAGCCGAGGCTATTTGCCCATCATCCTGACGGCACTTTGATGGTAATCTTGGACGTAGTTATTTTATCAAATTACCTCATTTTTGGGGGCCAGCCTCCCGGGCCACACTGGGGGGGGGGGGGCCAGCCTCCCGGGCCACACTGGGGGGGGGGCAGCCTCCCGGGCCACACTGGGGGGGGGCCAGCCTCCCGGGCCACACTGGGGGGGGGGCCAGCCTCCCGGGCCACACTGGGGGGGGCCAGCCTCCCGGGGCCACACTAGTGGGCCAGCCTCCCGGGCCACACTAGTGGGCCAGCCTCCCGGGCCACACTAGTGGACCAGCCTCCCGGGCCACACTAGTGGACCAGCCTCCCGGGCCACACTAGTGGGCCAGCCTCCCGGGGCCACACCAGTGGACCAGCCTCCCGGGCCACACCAGTGGACCAGCCTCCCGGGCCACACCAGTGGACCAGCCTCCCGGGCCACACTAGTGGACCAGCCTCCCGGGCCACACTGGAGGTGTATAATGGCCATAAGAGAAGAAAGGTGGCCCGAGGGGGCCATATATCACCTGCTTCTGAACGTCGGCATCGCTGAGGGCCATGGTGAGGGCTGGTGAGAGGTGTGAGAGAGAGAGTGAGACGCTACACAGCTGACAAGTCCCTCCTTGCAGACAACAATCATATGATGACTACAAAGTCAAATCATCAACTAATCTAATATATATTCCTAACAAAGAATTCAAATATATATACACCAGATCGACGTATATTAATACTTCGTTAAATATTAGTGAATGTGGTAATGTTTTCGGTTATTATATATTGGGGGGAGATAATATTTAAGAGATAGCATAGTGTCTCGCGTCACGGGATCTAACCATTGCCATCCAACCCCTCGCAGTAGAGTTCGATACTCCTTCAATTCCTTTACGGAAGGGTTAGATGCTGCTCTCAATATTCGCGCGGAATATTTGAACTTCCTCTCATTCTATGGAGGCTTGATCTTTCATCCAATATTCCCTACAACATTCCACCAGAGGGTTAAGAGAAGGACCAACATTCCACCAGAGGGTTAACAGAAGGGACCAGAGGGTCACAGGGCTAACAACACCAGGCATGAGAGGGAGGACCTTTTTGAAACATAAAATCCTGAACAATTTAGAGGATGTTGATCCGGACAATATCTTCAAAAGATCAGATGTAACACACAAGTAATATCTGCCTGAAACGCTGCGCGTACTAGTGGCTCTACAAGAATGTGAACACAAGAACATAAGAACAAGGTAACTGCAGAAGGCCTATTGGCCCATACGAGGCAGCTGCTATCTATAACAACCCAATCCCACTCATATACATGTCCAACCCGCGCTTGAAACAATCGAGGGACCCCACCTCCAGCACGTTACGCGGTAATTGGTTCCACAAATCAACAACCCTGTTACTGAACCAGTATTTACCCAAGTCTTTCCTAAATCTAAACTTATCCAATTTATACCCATTGTTTCGTGTTCTGTTTTGTGTTGATACTTTTAGTACCCTATTAATATCCCCTTTGTTATGTCCATTCATCCACTTGTAAACCTCTATCATGTCACCCCTAACTCTTCGCCTTTCCAGTGAATGCAATTTAAGCTTTGTTAATCTTTCTTTATATGAAAGATTTGTAATTTGGGGAATTAACTTTGTCATCCTAAGCCGGACATGTTCAAGTGAATTTATATCCATTCTGTAGTACAGCGACCAAAACTGTGCTACATAATCTAAATGGGGCCTAACTAGAGCAAGATATAACTAAAGAACTACACCAAGTGTCTTGTTACTAACGCTTCGATTAATAAATCCCAGTGTCCTATTTGCCTTATTACGGACATTTATGCATTGATCCTTTGGTTTTAAATTCTTACTAATCATAACTCCCAGATCCCTTTCGCAATCTCAGTACCATCTAGCTCGTATCTTGTAACTCTATCATCATTACCTAGCCTCAGAACTTTACATTTATCAGCATTAAACTGCATCTGCCAATCTTTTAACCATTTCAAAACCCTCTTTAGATCAACTTGAAGTGATAGTGAGTCTTCTTCCGTGTTAATTTCCCTACCGATTTTTGTATCATCGGCAAATTTGCAAATGTTGCTGCTCAAACCTGAATTTAAATCATTTATATATATTATAAACAACAGAGGTCCCAAGACAGAGCCCTGAGGTACTCCACTTACAACATATTCCCACTCTGACTTAACCCCATCTATACTAACTCTGTTTCCTTTGGTATAGCCATGCCCTAATCCAACTTAATATAGCACCTCCAATACCATGAGCCTCTATCTTTTTAATCAGTCTTTCATGTGGCACTGTATCAAAAGCTTTGCTAAAGCCAAGGTACATAACATGGCAAACCTTACCACTATCAACTGCCTAGCGTGGTGTGGGTTACTTTGCATAGCACATCATGCTATGTCCTCTCATAAACCCAATGTGACTTCTTGTATATATATATATATAAATAAATAAAACAAGGAGCAACGGTAACAAGCTTAACAAGCGACAGTTTAGGACTGTTAACAGGTTCTTCACCCACGTGGGTATTAACCCGCGGAACTTCCTACCCGCCGAAGCCGTTAATGCAAACTCTGTTAACTTTTAAAGCACAACTGGAAAAAATCATTAAGACAAATGGTGGGAGACCTTAGCCAAGCTGACGGTAAACTCGTTAGGGAACTCACTCCCTAGTGAATTGAAAAACTGTAAAACTTTTGCCTTATTTAAAAGCAAAACCAAAAAGTACCTAACTTCATCTATTTAGTTTCCTACACTGAGCTTTAAATTTGCTCTGTACCTAGTGTTACCCAATCTCCTAATTTTTACACATAATTTTTATGTAATCAGACAACCTTATCATTGTGTTCATTGCTGTCTTCTTTTATGTGCTAGCCATATGCTGTATTGTGACTACCAATTTTTTGTCAACTACCATTCAAGCTGTCATTGCAATCAATCTTATATTGTTTCTGCTGTATTGTGCCTACCAATTTGTTGTCAACTACCATTTTAAGCTGTCATTGCAATCAATCATAGCTACCTATGTGCTTTAATATACTGTACCTATAATTTTCTCTCATCTTCTTTTTTTTTCATTCCATGTAATCTGTTATCATTTTTTTGTCTATAAATTTTGCAAGTATTTACCTCCTTAAAATTTTCTTAGATTAATAAATAGTCAATCCTCCCAAGGGATACCAACCCAGGACAAATTGCTGGTGGTGAGTGTCTTGCCACTGCGCCACGGGGACTACTATTTGGTATTTATGTATGTATTTATTTATTTGTATATTTATTGAGTAATTTATTGACTGGTTTATTTATTGATGTATTTGTTGATAGAGGAGAAGGAGGGTGAGTGTAAAGGAAGGTTGTCAACACTGAGGGAGTGTTGCCTGAGGGAGCCATAACACTGGTGTTGCTGCTGCTGCTGTTCCCTGCTGTTGCCTGCTGCTGTCTGCTGCTGTCTGCTGGTGTTGTTGTGCCTTACTGCTGGCACCCTGGCCCCTGGCACCCCCCCCACCACACCCCAGGAAGCTCCACACACTAGAGGTGAGGTAACGCAGACATCGTAATAATAATTCATTGGGTCGGGGGACAGGCAGCCAGAGTATATTCTTACACTTTAGGCTTATATCGATGCCCTCACCCCCCCTCAGGGTGCAACCCCACAAGATGACTAACTCCTGAGTACCTACTTACTGCTAGGTGAGCAGGACCATTAGGTGAAAGGAAATTTGCCCAACCATTTTTGTCCCGCTCGGGATTTGAACCCGGAATTGTTGGTTACGCGTCGAGAACGAACCCGACTGTACTATTGAGACCCTCCGGTAGTATTGGGGGACATACTACCAGAGGAAGTTATCAGCGGACATGTGAGGTCTATGTCCTCCATCACAATGCATCGAATTACAGGTGTTATTAATTCTAAGGCAGTTTTATTTATTCTATTTTGTTTATTTGTATACAAGAAGGTACATTGGGTCAAGTACATACAGTATGTTGGGGTTTGCATTCCTGCGAAGCCACTAACACGCACAGCGCTTCAGGCAGACACTTTGGCACATTTTTGGATGCTTCTGGTTCCTGGGAGGGGGTAGGGGGGGGTTACGGTCAAGTCATATACAGATATTTCAACAAAGCTCATCTTCTAATTTTTAAAACTACATACTGTTAGGTTTGGCCGACATATTGGACTCGGCAAGTTTGAGTAGGTTACGAAATCTGTGGCCGAACTGTCTCGTACAGTTACTTGTATCCTTCTTTGGCTGCTGTGAAAAGTTGCCTGTAGCAACGGTTTGCAAGGATCATCCAGTCAAGTATTGTACATCAAAGACGACACGCACTCGCGCCTCACATTTTCTGCTTTTACATGTATTTTGTGTATTAAATTTAATAACTCATAATAAGATGCATTACAATACTGTACAGTATGATAAAATTAAACACTAAATAATGAATCTAATAATAAGATACTATACCCTGTATAAAATGTATATACCTGTAAATGGAATTATAGATTCAGTATACAGTTCAGTATACAGTATATATTATTTATTGTATAGGTGTACTGATACCCAAATTTTGACGGATACTGATACAGTACTCCATTATTATCCATGTACAATACTCCGATACAGTATTATAACAATATTCAGATATTGATAAACTATGAATGATTACCTTGAGGTGGTGATGCACAGGTGGTGATGCACAGGTGGTGATGCACAGGCTGTGTTGGTGGTACCGGAGCACATGTTTAAACTCAACATTGAGCGAGATTGAATCTGGCGATAAATGATTTGCATTTATGCAGTTGAGCATGTTAGTAATAAATAATATTTGTGTACATGTTTTTTTTAAGTAATGTAAAGAAGTGTTTCTCTGTTATATAGCAAGCCTCCCACAACCCAGCAAGATAATTTATGTATAGCCTTTACATTGTGGTAATATTGGCAGGTCATGGCAGGCAGGGCAGGCTTGGTAGCGAGGCGGGCGACTGCTGCATTCCTCAGACTTCCTCCGCTTCCCTCTACGAGTGACCTCGTCAAGCTCTACAATTTAAGAGCGACGAAGCAGCTGGGTCAAAATTTTCTGATGGATCATAAATTAACGAGCAAAATTGTCCGAAGTGGCGGACGTGTTCGCGACTGTCATGTTTGTGAGGTTGGACCAGGGCCTGGAGGCATCACACGGAGTATTCTGGAGCAAGGAGCAGCACATCTCACAGTCCTAGAAAAGGACCCCAGATTTATACCAACATTAGAGCTGTTAAAAGATGCCTCAAATGGAAAACTTGATATTGAATTGGGTGATGTTCTGACTTTCAATATGGAAAAAATATTCTCCCCAGACCTTGTACAACCTTGGGAGGGTCGCCCTCCAAAAATTCATTTGATAGGAAACCTTCCTTTCAACGTGGCAACACCATTGATTATCCGCTGGTTAAGAGACATTAGCCTCAAGCGCAATGCCTGGGTGAATGGCCGCGTGCGCATGACGCTCACATTTCAGCTGGAGGTGGTGCAACGCATGGTAGCACCTCCAGGACACCATCAGAGATGTCGTTTATCTGTAATGTGCCAAAACTGGTGTCAGGTAACGCACAAGTTTACCATCCCTGGCCGAGCATTTGTGCCAAAACCAGACGTGGACGTTGGCATTGCTCACTTTATTCCTAGAGTTGAACCACACATACCTTTAGAGTTCTCACTGGTGGAAAAAGTTGTGCGTTGCATCTTTTCATTTAGACAAAAGTATTGTAAACGGGGTGCTGGTATGCTTTTCCCAGAGTCCCTAAGGGATGAACTAGTGGATCAGATGTTCACGGTAGCAGAAGTGAATCCCACGTTGCGACCCTTCCAACTCTCAATGTCCGAGTTTAACCGCTTGTGTCACACATACGCTGCCATTATTGAGAAGCGACCAACTCTGGCAAGGTTCAATACCCATAATCGTAGAGCTGTTGTGGAAGGTGTTGATTATGATAGTGATGGAAGTGAGGTGGAGGCAGATAATTATATTGTGGGTCCTGCTGCTTGAGTGTGTTGAGTATGATAGTGATGTGGAGAAAATGTAAATACTGTACTGTACAGTACTCTGATGCTGCTGTTCCTACTTCAGAAATGCATTGGTTATGAATGATGGTAGTGAAATGGGGAAGTTTTCAATATATTTTTTGTAGTCCCTGCATTATAAGGGTGTTCAGTGTTATTCAGTGCAACAGTAACGGTAATAAACATTTAAGTACGTCTTACACGTGGGAAAAGTGCAAGCACGTACTGTACAGTAGTTTCTGTTTCAGGAAGATCTACCGAGGGTTGACTGTAGCCCTAAACTAACTCTTTTTGACTATTGTTATTCCACAAGAATGTTCCAGGCAACAAATGAAGTTGATTTAAGGTATTGGTGCTAGGTTTTCAGCACTATACTATTCTTCAAAGACATAAGGATGAAAGTTTAGCCTTGGTGAAAGTTTCAACTTAGTGAAAGCTTAGATTTCTTATTGGTCAGCTGTAAATTTATGGAACTTTAGTATGTGACATTTGCTGCAGGTGTCAAAAATGTTGTGATGTAACTTGATACTGCATTCTAACTTCAGAATATCAAGAATCAATGTATACATTAATGTATTCAGAGTTGGTGCTTAATGTATTTCTGTAATAATTAAATATATTGCAAAGCATTTTCCTTGCCACAAGATAGCAAAGATTATGATGTCCATACAGTGTGTTATGGTATTTATATTAATAAAAGACCAGTATGTGATTATCGTTTTTCTTTTAATCTTACAAATTAGCTTTTGTGTGATATGTAGAGTATTGTGTTTTTTAGTACAGTACGTGGCATAAGTTGAACACTTTGAAGCTTTGAACCTCAATGTTGATAATCTCGGTGAAAAAAAAAGTTTGGGTAATGTGCGTTTGTATGGTTTTCTTCTTGTATGGTGAAGGTCAAAGTTGGTAATTTGAGTTAAGACACCAGATTGTGAGAAATATAGAACTGTGCTGGTATACCAGATGTTCCTAAGAGATATAAGAGTGAAAAAGGAACATTTAATTAATAAAACTATATTTAATTTTACACAACCATGCTGCACTTTACTGTATATCATATAAAATATAAATACAGCACATTCGTAAAATTGTGAGTTGTGGAATCGATGAATTGATTCAAATATGAAGATGACATGAATGACTTTGTCGATGTAAAAATGGAACACACAACGCGAGAAGATGTAGACGGAGCCGTGACACCAGAACAACAGACTTGGTCATGGTAGCCTATTACAGCAAGTCACTGGTATGAAAAGACTGAGGTAACTGTAAGAGCATTAATATAAGGTGTAATGTGGGAAGGTGGATAATAAGAGATAATAAAAGAGAAGGTGAATAAGATCTAACAGTCATAATTAGTAAGGATCTTAAGGCAAAAAATCCAGGCATTAATGGATCAGTCATATCTCCTCTGTTCCTCTCTCCTAGGGTTGTGAGAGTGAATTCCCTTAATCTGCACTCATATAGTAGTCCTCTCAGTTCTGGAACAGTACCAGATCTGGTTGCAAATATTTGTACTTTTCAAGCTGTTATTTTTTGGCGATGTGTTGTATTATTGTGGCGTTGGTGCATTGAGTAATGGTCTCGGCGACTGAAGGAGTATAGAAATCTACCGAGATGGTGTTTCGGTATTAAACCTTTGTGGATGATGTACAACATGATGCCAAATTATTAATACAGTAGCTGTTGGGCTGATCTACATCATAATGATACAACTTTTTCTCAAAACTTCATATACACACAGGGGAATTGTCAGGGTGGACAAAGACAAACTCTTCAGCACAGGTGGGACACGAACAAGGGGACACAGGTGGGACATGAACAAGGGGACACAGGTGGAAACTTAGTACCCAGATGAGCCACAGAGACGTTAGAAAGAACTTTTTCAGTGTCAGAGTAATTAATAAATGGAATGCATTAGGAAGTGATGTGGTGGAGGCTGACTCCATACACAGTTTATAATGTCGATATGATAGAGCCCAGTAGGCTCAAGAATCTGTACACCAGTTGATTGATGGTTAAGAGGCGGGACCAAAGAGCCAAAGCTCAACCCCCGCAAGCCCAATTAGGTGAGTACACACGCACGCACCTGCCTCAGTTGTGATCAATATTGAAATACAGTAATCCTTCCGTCTTCAATTATTCTGTAGTATAATTTCATGAAGCACATCACTAGGTTTGATAACAATTTTGCTTTTGTGCTTATACCAACAAATTTTTTGATACATTGATAGTTATTAAAATTATTAATACTAATTACACTATCTGTAAATGTAGTAATTACTACCCTAGGGACCAGGATGCCTCCATTGTTCGGCTGTGATCAAGACATGTGCTCGTGAAAATATTGTCATTAATAGAATAACCAAACACTGAAGCCCCATTATTACAGTAGACAGAACTAACCTTTCTGGAGGGTCCAAACAGTTGCTTCCTGAAGCCAAGTGCACTAAGATAACTCCACACATGTTACATCAATCATGGGAGTCTTGCATAGCTTACCTGAGAACATATCCAGAACCTTAGTAAAGTTAGAAAGAGCTCTTCCATCCCATTCAGCTATTGTGCCGGTTTTTGTCCAGATTGGAGACTTAGATGAGCAGGGTGGTTTTCTCGATACCTAGCTACATATTCTCCCCAGCTTGGCACCTTCTTTTGATTATTACTTGCTTCTGAATGCTAGGTCACAGGCTTAGCCTTTGTTTCTGGCTCTTGTGGCCCCAGTTGCCAAACCCAGGCATTTTTCTGTAGCTTCACCTCTTTCTGTAGATCGGTCTGGAGACGTTTCTTGCTGGTTTGATTTTCTCCTCTTGCATGTGGAGTGTGATGTGGGTCTACCATTGTTTGTGTGGTGCTGGGTAGTTGGTATCCCATCCCACATCATACGTCGCAGTGACAGTAGGAAGTTTCTTGGTGCCTTATTTTGTCTCCGTCTTTCTTCGTTGTCTTCTATTTCTGTTCCAGTGGTTTTGTTCTTGATTGGCATCTTATGCCTAATACTGTCGCCTCGTGTTGTTTGACCTTGGCGATGCTGCTTTTGTTGGTGTTCGCCGTAGATAACTGTAAATAAATAGTACTTTGTCAACACACTTTCTCAAATTATCTTGGATGATCTTTCACCTCTGTCCTGTTCATTCTTTTTTTGAGCCGGTCGGCCGAGCGGACAGCACGCTGGACTTGTGATCCTGTGGTCCTGGGTTCGATCCCGGGTGCCGGCGAGAAACAATGGGCAGAGTTTCTTTCACCCTATGCCCCTGTTACCTAGCAGTAAAATAGGTACCTGGGTGTTAGTCAGCTGTCACAGGCTGCTTCCTGGGGGTGGAGGCCTGGTCGAGGACCGGGCCGCGGGGACACTAAAAAGCCCCGAAATCATCTCAAGATAACCTCAAGATAACCTGTACGCTGCCTGTATTGCCTTGGTTGATGCATTGTTGATGCTCTCTCCTTGGTTCCAAGGCTCATTTACCTCCAGTTGTCTGCAGCATCATAAAATCTAGACGGTCTACTGTCTACTCTTGGTCCCACGATTACATAAGTTTGTGGCTCTGTCCTTGTTATTTTCTAATATGCATTGGGCTGATATTGAGTGTTGGGGGTTTGGAGGTTTAAGAGGGTCGTGGCAACTCATAACCTGGTGAGTGTTCCTGGATCTCATCAGTCTTGCATTAGTCTCAGTTGGGTTCCCCAACCTGGTCTCTCATTTTTTGAGGATTTGATCTTCACTCTCCTCCTCCTCCTCCATGGAAAGTCCCAGTTTTCTTCTTCTCTGTGGTTGGTTAGGTTTAAGGAGCTATTGTTTAACCCCTCCAGAAAAAATCAGCATTGCATGTAATGACACCTTTTTGAATTATTTGAATTCAACTGAAAATATTTTTTTTTATTCCGTTGGCATTTGTTGTAATGTACATTACTTATCAGACAAGCTTTTTGTTCTATTTCCTCTAAATACTCTTGTAGGAATAAGTACACACTGTTCTGTACAGTAATCTTCTCCATTTCAGCACTTACGTTTTGCCAGACATGGAGAAGACGGCAGAAGATAAGTGGGAGTTCCTTGAAGCATTGTACCAACATGGACCTGATGTGGAAGCCCTCAGGAAGGTCTTGCCCAAGTGGACAAAGGCGCAATTGTTGGCCGTCATCAAGCGGTTTCGCCACCGTGCGAAGAAGGTACCAGTAGCTGGCGTCTTTGCTGTGTGTAAATTCTTCTTTATTGCATTTTTATAGTAGAGAGAATTTAAATTTATTATGTGATAGCATTTAGTTTGCTTTACATTATTTTTCTGGAAAAAAACACATACGGTAAATGTTCAAAGCAAATAAATTTGTTGTGAATACTGTGTATGATTTTTGCTAATGGATTAATTTTTAATTTAGACTAAGACTGGGCAAAATTTGTGGCAGAATTGATTTCTTTGATGAAACATGATGTGGATGATGAAACATTGATTTCTTTGATGTTGGTGGGTCGGGAGGCTGGTAATGGGTAAAGATCTGCCACTTTTAATGACATTAAAGTTATGAACTGTCTTCTGCCTCTTCAGAGAATGATGGAAGGTGAGGAAGAAGACATAAAACGTAAACCTCCTCTCGAGCAATGGATTGGCCTCACTACAAAGCTGCACGAAATTCAGGGAACCACAAACCAGTTAAAGCGAAGAGGTCGCAAAGCTTACGCTGAAGTACCCAAGGATCACGCACCTCTGATGGGCAAAGTAATGTACAGTTGTGTGTTTTTACAGCCTAGATTTTTTACTTCAGTCAACAGTATTATACAGTACGTAGTAGAATTACAGGTGTCTGGGAAGGTGAAAATTTGGTTAATTGAAGGTGTGGGCGAAGTAAGGCTGGCAGCGAGGGAGACTTCCATCTTCACCAACTCTGCTAGAAAACTCATTTTAAAAGTTCTTGTATTAATAAATAGTCTTATTTCTTCCCTATTTCACATCATTTACAATGGGATAGTTCAAGATATGTTTACAGTATGATATTTGGTCCAGAGAAATTATTTAACACATAAATGGCTCGTGTGTTATGTGATCTAGATTTGTTGTTTTAGCTCCTGGCCTAGAAAAGTGTGATTTGTTTGACATTATTTAAGATAATCAACCCACCTAGTCCATTTTATCATAAATATTTCCTGGAGATTAGGTGAGCGGGATAAGAGCTAGTGCCGGCTGACACCACAAACTGTACCTCCTGTATGTGATAGAAATGTCGTATGCCCCTGGAATATAGGAGGCCTGGTCGACGACTGGGCCGCGGGGACGATAAGCCCCGGAAACACCTCGAGGTAACCTCAAGGTAAGGTACCAATTTATACGGAGCCAATGATTATCTGAATTCACCTGAGGGCAACTCTGTCTAGTGGCCTCAATGGGGACAGGAAGCTGGCAGTTTGTCAAAGGTCCCCCACTTGTTCCAGAGGATTTTTTCTATCTGAATTTTAAACTGGAATAATTGTCTTGGCATTTATGGCTTCAGCAGGTAGGCAGTTCCATGGGGTTTATAACCCTATGGGTGGAAAGCATCTCCTGATTTCTGTCCTACATTTTGTGGGTCTGACAAAATACTGACATGATATTTTGCCTGCTCATTTTTGTATGCATAATAAATAAACTATATATTTTGTATTATGCTGAGAACATTTTACTACATGTACCATGCATTCACTGAGGTTTTTTATCATTGTGTAGGTAATAAAGTGTGTTAGTTTTTCATTAGTAAGTGACTCCATGTTGTCATGATCTGGGGCCAGATTCACGAAGCAGTTACGCAAGCACTTACGAACCTGTACATCTTTTCTCAATCTTTGACGGCTTTGTTTGCAATTATTAAACAGTTAATGAGCTCCGAAGCACCAGGAGGCTGTTTATAACAATAACAACAGTTGATTGGGAAGTTTTCCTGCTTGTAAACTGTTTAATAAATGTAACCAAAGCCGTCAAAGATTGAGGAAAGATGTACACGTTCATAAGTGCTTGCGTAACTGCTTCGTGAATCTGGCCCCTGGCTTGTGGATGACTTAAGAGATTTGAGTCTGTTCATACATCAAGGAAACAGGTTTAGACAAAGTGTAGTCACATGTAGGCTGAGACGAGATGAAAAGATTAAGCTAGAAATGTATAAAATAAAATGTTGAGATAGTTATTTTACTGTCGCAGGTGATGATGTATGCTGCCTGCTTTGAGGAACACTACCAAGGATCAGAACCTGATGCTCCTAATTACAGTGAGATCTACAGGTAAGCAATGTCTGAGTTACCACACACACAGTAAACACATTGTATGCTCCAGCAAACATGATATCATAAAGAAACCAATACATAAGGTGGGGGGGAAAAGTAAGCTTAATAGTTATTTATTATGTAAATAGAGATATGAAGAACTTATAAATTCAGGGAGTTTATTCATATACGAGCACTGTCGAGAGGCAGCGCGATGTCTAAGAGTAGAGGGAGGTAGGTAGGAGCCAGGCAGCTGTGACTAGGTATGAAGGTGTTTGATTTAAGTGTATTTATCCAGCACTCTTTTATGCAGGTACTTGGCTCAGCTGCTGGAGGGAAAGGAACCAACACAGTTAAGTCCTGGGAGCGCTGACAAGGTACTGGAGATATTGGGTCGGATCAAGAAGGTGGTGCTCCAAGGCAGTTTGCACGACCATAGTAAATATCTTGAGAGGCTACCCATTTCCTACCTTTCTTCAGATGCTCCAGAGGTATGAGTTCCAAGTTACGTGTGAAAGTGGTGACAAATGGGTGTATATAAATTATAATTACCACAGCTTTATATATGGAAAAATCTTTCCTCCTATTTACTATCTTGAGGTTATCTTGAGATGATTTCGGGGCTTTAGTGTCCCCGCAGCCCGGTCCTCAACCAGGCCTCCACCCCCAGGAAGCAGCCCGTGACAGCTGACTAACACCCAGGTACCTATTTTACTGCTAGGTAACAGGGGCATAGGGTGAAAGAAACTCTGCCCAATGTTTCTCGCCGGCGCCTGGGATCGAACCCAGGACCACAGGATCACAAGTCCAGCATGCTGTCCGCTCGGCCGACCGGCTCCCTTAGGTAGCACCAGAAAAATTCCTGAAGTTTGAATATTAGACAAGGTCAAACTCCAGGACAAAGTCTGAAGCAGTATCCCAGTTGTATCAGTCATGCATTCATCAATCCCCGTCTAAAATGACTGAGAAGACGAATGGTAGCCACAGACTAAATTAAAACGTGTAACTTTCACACCACCTAGCTGAAGACTGGTAAAATGGAACTGCTGCCCAAACCAAGGTCAGACACAGTCCCAAAAAGGCACTGATAAGGTAGTGGTCTAACTTGAGAGAAACCAGGCTGTGCTGAAGGCTACACCGGACCGGACACTTGCAGAGAATATAACTGAAGGCTACACTGGACCGGACACTTGCAGAGAGTATAACTGAAGGCTACACTGGACCGGACACTTGCACAGAATATAACTGAAGGCTACACCAGACCGGACACTTGCAGAGAATATAACTGAAGGCTACACCGGACCGGACACTTGCAGAGAATATAACTGAAGGCTACACCAGACCGGACACTTGCAGAGAATATAACTGAAGGCTACACTGGACCGGACACTTGCAGAGAATATAACTGAAGGCTACACTGGACCGGACACTTGCAGAGAATATAACTGAAGGCTACACTGGACCGAACACTTGCAGAGAATATAACTGAAGGCTACACCAGACCGGACACTTGCAGAGAATATAACTGAAGGCTACACCAGACCGGACACTTGCAGAGAATATAACTGAAGGCTACACTGGACCGGACACTTGCAGAGAATATAACTGAAGGCTACACTGGACCGGACACTTGCACAGAATATAACTGAAGGCTACACCGGACCGGACACTTGCAGAGAATATAACTGAAGGCTACACTGGACCGGACACTTGCAGAGAGTATAACTGAAGGCTACACTGGACCGGACACTTGCAGAGAGTATAACTGAAGGCTACACTGGACCGGACACTTGCACAGAATATAACTGAAGGCTACACTGGACCGGACACTTGCAGAGAATATAACTGAAGGCTACACTGGACCGGACACTTGCAGAGAATATAACTGAAAGCTACACTAGACCGGACACTTGCACAGAATATAACTGAAGGCTACACCAGACCGGACACTTGCAGAGAATATAACTGAAGGCTACACTGGACCGGACACTTGCACAGAATATAACTGAAGGCTACACTGGACCGGACACTTGCAGAGAATATAACTGAAGGCTACACCAGACCGGACACTTGCAGAGAATATAACTGAAGGCTACACTGGACCGGACACTTGCAGAGAATATAACTGAAAGCTACACCAGACCGGACACTTGCAGAGAGTATAACTGAAGGCTACACCAGACCGGACACTTGCAGAGAATATAACTGAAGGCTGTCAGTTATCAACAATCAATGCCAAAGAAAGCCCTGAAAAGATGATGATATACTAGTGTTGCCATCTTGTGGCAGTTAGTGTACTGGTAACTAACCAGGAATATCATTCTTGGTTGCTCTAAAAGGATCAAAACACCGAGTTCTATGCAATATCTGGTAAGGAATTCAGATTAAAGTATAACTGGAGTGAGCTGCTCTTCACTTCTGCCTGATGTGTTGCCAAAATGTACTAAATGTTAGAGAAGATCCATGGGTTCATTTTCATCCTAATTGACTTTGCTCTTTGAATGGCTGTCACAAATGTAGACAATTCCAAAATTAACTGTTCCAAATGCTCAAAATGTTTGCAATTTAGCCTATTGTATTTTCCAAGATTAAAATCATGTCCAGTAGGAATATTGTACTGTATTTTCATTGTCAAAATCAATTTTAGACATGCGATTACTGCTTATTTATCTTGTAAATTTATTATGGCCAGGTTTACATATGCAAGTAATGTTTTCATTTAGTAAATAGCAATGTTCTGTAATTTACTGAATTTGTGTTTCTTTATAGGATGACTTTCACACCACAGAAGGAGCCAGTCATGCAAGGTTGGTTCATTGTTCTTATTTAACTGACAATGAGTCTCTTTAGACTACTGTACATGTTTAATGCCAATAATCATAACATATCAAGATGTTAACATCCCTGATTTATCAATATTTACCAGTCTCCGTGGTGTAGTGATAAGACACTCGCCTGGCGTTCCGCGAGCGCTTTGTCATGGGTTCGTATCCTGGCCGGGGAGGATTTACTGGGCGCAAATCCTCAACTGTAGCCTCTGTTTAACGCAACAGTAAAATGTGTACTTGGATGAAAAAACGATTCTTCGCGGCGGGGATCGTATTCCAGGGACCTGCCCGAAGCGCTACGCGTACTAGTGGCTCTACAACAATGTAACAACTCTTGTATATATCGAGAGAGAAAAAAAAAATCAATATGCCTAATTTATGAACATGTTAATAACAGCCTCAAACACTACAGTTATACTTTATTTTTATAACTGTTTTAAAGTATTAAAAATCTTCTATGCATTTTTTGCATAAATATTTAGTTCTTTCATAAGAAAAGCACATCTAGGTCAAATCTTTATTGAAGTGAAAATAACTGAATTGCTAAGTATTGTGGGCTGTGTACGAGACTGTCAAGCATTGAAATAGAGGGATGGTGTAGTTGAGGCAGACGACGGGTGTCTTGGAAGGGTAGAGTGGAATGATGTATAAAAAGGCTAAATTGCAAAAATAAAGTTTGTGTGACGAGTGCCCTAGAGAAGCTGCTGCTGCGGTCACTCCTTGATGGAGCGCTGATGGCAGGAAGACATCGAGGCTGGTGACATAACTGTACCTCAGAGGGCTGTCAAATTCCAGTACAGAGTAGGTTAATGTCAAATGCTGTACTTTGCACAAGGAATATTTTGTGTAATGTGGGAGGAGGGTAGGGGGGGGGGGATATGTTGATAGCTACTGTAATTGAACCTTTATGTATTCTAATTTCCAGTTCCAAGAAAGAGACCGGAGAGGGTGCGTGCCCGCTGTTCCAAGATGCAGAGGAAGAAGCAGACACCATGGAGCTGGAGCCGGGGGATCCCTACTATGAAGTCAAGAAAGAGAAGCTCATGAAAAAGGCAAGTATATTTTTCCAGGGCCTTTACTTTACTGTATCCAACTTACACAACTTAATAATATAACAAACAGTACTAGCATTATTTTAATGTTTTGTCAGTGTCCATTTGACTGAGAAAATTAACTTTTGTCCAAAAGGCTATTTTTCTTCATTCCAAACAAACATGAAGCACATTATTGGAGACATTAATGAATTGGCATTTCATTAACTTTGTTTTTTTACCCACAGTTGGAGATGCTTCAGCAGGAATCTGCTAAAAGACTCCAGTTTGTGCCTGGAGTAAATCCCTTGGAGTTGCCCATCAACTTGCTGATGAAGTCAACGGTGACCCCTTCATGTCTTACCTTTGGCACGCACGCCCACGAAAATTGAGTTTGCTTTGTGTATCAGAAATGTCGAGATATTGCTTTTCTTTCATGAAATTAATATTTTTGTTTTAAGCTATGTTCATATACCAAATTCTGGTTGTTTAATTATAAAGTATGAATGGTGAAGTATTGTTTAAATATCCAATTTCAGTATTATTGTCAGCCTCAACATGTGTGATCAGGTGCTGTCTTTTGGCTTAATTACTTACAACACTGTCTTCCTGGCTTGGTACCATCTTTTGACTATCAGTGTCACTGGATATTCAAAAGGTGCTAAACATCACTTGGGATGTCAGTAAGAGAACAAAAGCACACAAGTGATATCAAAGGTATTGCATTTGCCAAGGATTCTGTTGAGGGACAAGTGGCCCTGAACAACATTAGGAAAGCAAAACAATTGCAGTTTAAACAATAAAACACAGCTTTTCTGCCTATTAAGTGCCCACGAGTTAAGAGTGTAAGGCAGATATTCAACCTATGGTGATGCCAATCCCCCTTTTTTTTCCCCACATGCATGCACTATAAATTTCAACATATTGGCCCTACACACTTGAGCATTTAGTAAGGCACAGGTCTGTTCCATTGCCAGAAGTGTATTCACCTAGTTGTGTTTGCAGGGGTCGAGCTCTGGCTCTTTTGGCCTGCCTCTCAACTGTTACTATTTTTTTTTCTACACACACGCACCCAGAAAGCAGCCCGTGACGGCTAACTAACTCCCAGGTACCTATTTACTGCTAGGTAACGGGCATCAGGGTGAAAGAAACCCGTCGTTTCTCGCCGGTGCCGGGAATTGAAGCCGGGCCACAGGATCACGTATCTAGCGTGCTATCCACACAGCCACCGGCGCCCTGTTCTGCTAATGTTGCACACCATTTAAAATGTCCCAATTATCAGGAAAACCTGAAGTCATGTCTTTATAAAATCCTCTGAAAATTTTGTCTAACATCGTGCATCTCATTCCTCTTGTTGGCACTGTGAATGATATATAGGAACTCTTGAATATTCTGCATCACAGCTGGTGCTATATAGCTTTCCTACACACTTAGCACTTTTTGATAGTTACTTGTTCATTCTGACTTGGACAGAGTTTGTGGCTTCTGGTTACATCTGGAAGATCTGCCCCCAGGGAAAGTTTCTTGCTGAGTGGCCAAGCTAGGATTCCTATATAGGACTGGTACAAAGTATTCAAAAGTTTCTAGGTATCGTTCACAATGTCAATACTAGAACAAAGACGATAATTTTGTTTAATACACTTCTTAAGGGGGACAGTCAAGAGGAATAATGGGAAAGCAAAACGTTTGATCATTCTGACATTCCACAAGGGTGCAAGTGACAATTTCAGAGTATGGGGAGGGGGGGGGTGTCTGCTCCATTGCTTACAGTGGGTATCATCATATGGCAGTTCATGGGGGTAATTGTGTCTTTATATGTAGGGTATGATACAAATAAGGATATAATAGCTTTATGTGGATGTAATGGAGTTTAACTTGACCCACAAAAATCAGATGGTAACATGGCCGTGAAACTGTGTGACTGCAGCCATCGTCATTGTACAAAATTTTCCGTCATAACACCAGGTATACCAGTGATCATAAGGTTCTCATCAGGTGATGAGTAATGATTTAGCCTAGAGGACAACTTTATTACAATGTAATTTAATAAATATTTTCGTCTTAAATATAAATCGTCCTCATTAAATATTTAAGATTCTTTCCTAAAAGGAAGAGAAAGCACACCATTACACTTAATTTTTATTAACTTGGTTATAATAAAAAGTAATACCTTTCATGGCTATTTAACAAAACATTATGCTGCATCTTACAATTACATGGTTACATGTAGAGTTTTAAGTGAACTTTTTAATAAAGTTGTGGTAGTATAGTAGTATCAAGAGAGGTCTAGAACCCCTACGTAAGCCAGCAGGGCAGCTCGTGCAGTGTTGTGTTGGGTAGCGAGCACCGCGAGCCGCCTTCCTTACCACTCTCATCCATTATTCAACCTCACTATTTATCAGGCAAAAAAAGAATCCAGTAATGGAACACTATTAATGTGTGGGCTACTGCCCAACACTGGCAACGTGACGCATCACTTTACCTTTATAAACAAACCTTTGGTCATAAACAATACTTGTGCAAGGAGGCTGGGCATGGCTCCCAACATTCACCTTCACCACAAACTGAACTAATCACAACAAAACTATAAACTAAATCATGGAAAACGGATAACATTTTTCCTCTCTATTGAATGTGACTTAACCTGACTAGACTACACCGTTGCAAAAATTCTGTATTACAAAGACATACATCCGTGAAAAAGCTGGCAAGCTAGACAAATAATATATACATCCGCAACTATAAATATTGCATTATTCACATATCTGTAGAATTTAATTTGAGAGTTGCCATCAGCCATCCACCACGTAACAGCATTATTCATCGAGTTGTCTTGAAAGTCTGTGGAGAGAACTTGCATTAATTACCTGGACAAAACTGGCTCAGTATTAATGCCTTTACCATGAAAAAAATATAATAAACTTCCCAACTTCATTCTATCTTAAGAAATAATAAGATTTACGTATAATTTGGTTTCCCTTATAGTCAGGAAGAGAAAGCCCGTTAGGGAGATCTCGATAAGCCTAGGCCAATTACTGTTCTTGTCAGGTTCCAACCCACAACAGTTCCCCAACTCCAAGATGAAAGGTAATTATCAAAAGGCGGCACCAAACCGGGAAGGCTATGTATCCAAGATGAAAACTTTGCCCAAATGCTTCTCTCCACCTGCAGGCACTGAACCTGGAACCTAATGGCTCTGATGCCACAGTCAACATGAACAACTATTTAACCAATATAACTCGCCACTTCCATCACGAACATTCCGCCAACACATTTCATGGAGCATTAAAGTCATCAAGTAATAATGACGACATTGCAAAATGCCACACTATAGCATTTAACTAGTAAACTTGTCAGCAACACCCCCCCCCCCCTCCTACTCACGGAGTGGGGCCATCAGCACAGAAACAGGATAATATAGTAAAAAGGTTACAGGTAGCAGAAGGAAAAAGTTTTATTCATTGCATCATTCACACTGTAGCAGTACCTGGAGCAGTACCTTGCCTCCAAGACCAGACACACACAAGCTTCCCCATGAATTAGTCACTATGTAGAAGCACCACTCCTGGAGCAGTACCTTGCCTCCAAGACCAGACACACAAGCTTCCCCATGAATTATTCACTATGTAGAAGCACCACTCCTGGAGCAGTACCTTGCCTCCAAGACCAGACACACACAAGCTTCCCCATGAATTAGTCACTATGTAGCAGCACCACTCCTGGAGCAGTACCTTGCCTCCAAGACCAGACACAGACACACACACACACACAGGCTTCCCCATGAACTACAGTCACTTCCTTACAACCAACTTCCACGCGACCATTAGTACGCCTCAGCACTCAATCCCAGCTGCAGTTTGTGCTCTCTACAGGCTTACTGTGTTTATGGAGACTTGGGGCTATGAAGTACTGTCAATACATTAGAGTTCAATGTAGATAAATTGTTTAAAAGAAATAATCCAAGGCCAGTCAGTGATCAAATTAGCCCAACTCTAGAGGGCTCTTAAATTATACAAAATTGTTACATGCAAGGATTAAATTATTACCTTAAATTTGATGGAAGCAAAACCAAGATTAGAAAGAGCTGTAGATAATAATTTTCCAACCTAGACACCACTAACGAAATTTTGATGTCCAAAATGATGGTCACAAAGGGAAGAGAGAAAAATGGAACGAAATCCTTTACCCAAGTAACCAGATAAAATTAAAAATTATTCTGGAAATCACAAATTGCAATGTCCAGACTGCAATTGGACAATAATTAGTCCAACATTACGCAACTGTCGGCTGGGGTCGTGTGATGCCATCCTGGTTATTCAATATTTATTGTATATGTATATTAGGCAAGGATGTAAAAGCTAGTATTTAATAGGGGTACTGTAATTTGTATAGGACAATTTATGTATACCAATGTAGGTATTGCCCAAAATGCTATGCGTGCTAGTGGCTTTACAAGAATGTAAATCAACTTAATTTCTCTGTTAACCCCCCAATGTACCTTCTTGTATATAAATAAATAAAAATAAATAAAGGTGTATATAATAATGCCAAAAACTTTTGTACATTAAGGTACAAAAAGTAATGAGAATTTTAAGAATTGGTAAATAGATTTAAACTGAATTTGGGAAAATTATTTGAACTTTGAGAAAGATGGAAGAAGGTGGAATGTCATTAACACTTTCGCGTTCCACAGACTTAATAACTCGTCACTCATTTTTCTACTGAATGTGTTCCAGTGACGCATTTTTGCGTCACTCGATATAAAAATTTGTAAAAAAAAAAGTTTCTATGCGATCTTCAATTTTTTTTTTTTGAAATGAGCGCCATTGTTTTCCCACAATCCTCCGTAGGCCGCATGGGATTCTGGGTCACGCCATGCGGTCGGCCTAGTCCTTTGTTTACGTCTCTCGTGACCGGACTACCGCGCTCTCGCGTCCAGAACCTGTGCCACTCTCTGCCCTGTGTAGCAGTGTTTATTCGTTCCTGTCTCCTTACAACGCATTATTACTTGCAAACATGGATCGTGGTAAAGGACAGAGCACCTCTACCCCCAAGAAGGATAGTGAAATGACCAAGGAAGATAAGTTGAGTGAGCTGTACAAAAGGTTCAGCAATGTGAAGCTTACCCCTAGTAAAATTCCTGATTTGTTGGATCGTTTGTCAGATGTGGAGGCAGATGCTGAAGGGGAAGAGCGTCAGAGTGATTTCAGTAGTGATAATGAGGGGACAGCGTCGTCTGATGAGTTTGATTCATCATCGACTGAGGAGAGTAGCGAGGGGATTGAGGATGAGTCAGCGGATGTGGGCCGCCCCAAGGCACCTGTAAGGAGGCGTGCAGGACGTCTTCAACAGCCTAATCCCGATGCTGCCTGGTCAACTGACAATACACCACCTATTGTAGGCAGTTTCAGTGCCACACCAGGCATAACTGTCCCAGTGCCAATTACCCCCCTGCAATTTGTTCAATTATTTCTGACCCGTGCCCTAATTGAGTTCATCACAGTGGAAACTAACAGGTATGCCAGGCAGTTTATTCAGAATGCTTCCAGGCGCACTATGAGGTTGTGGAAGGAGGTATCTGTGAAGGAAATGGCAAGGTATTTGGCTTTATCAATCTTGATGGGTATTGCACGACTCCCAACAATGCGCATGTACTGGCAAACAAGCCGGTTGTGGCATATGAGGACCTTCAATGTGTTCATGACTTCAAAACGATTCCAACATATTGCCCAGTTTTTTCATACTTATAACCAGTTTGCAATTCCACCCAACAACAAGAACCGCATGATAAAACTCAGCACCATCATTACCTATTTGACCAACAAATTTGGCTCTTACTACGTCCCCAATCAAGCACTCAGTTTGGATGAAGGTACAATGTCGTGGCGTGGTCGTCTATCCTTCAAGGTTTACAACCCCAATAAGCCTGATAAGTATGGGGTAAAGTTGTACATGCTTGCTGAGGCAGGGACTGGTTATATTATTGATTTCGAGGTTTATTCTGGAGTGGGCAAGACAACAGTTGAGACAGTGATGGGCCTTATGCGACCCTTGTTGAACAAAGGTTATCATCTTTATATGGACAATTATTATAACTCTGTCCATCTCACAGAATTGCTAAGGGAAAATGGTGTGTACACTTGTGGAACACTCAGATTGCAGCGTGGTGCCCCTAAAGAGCTGCAAAAACTTGCCAAAGGTAAATTCGCTGTTGATCAGACTATTTTCAGGCGCAAGGATAACACTTTTGTTATCCTTTGGAAAGACAAGAGAGTGGTGTCAGTGATCACAAACTGCCATAATGCTGACACACAGGAAGTACAGAGAAGGAAGAGAGTGAAGAAACGTGACGGAACATCATCTGTTCAGA
Organism: Procambarus clarkii; assembly: GCF_040958095.1. Classification (NCBI taxonomy): domain Eukaryota; kingdom Metazoa; phylum Arthropoda; class Malacostraca; order Decapoda; family Cambaridae; genus Procambarus; species Procambarus clarkii. The sequence continues at coordinate 17,130,265 of NC_091195.1, read as the reverse complement.
TTGTAACTGTAAACAAACCAACAGCCATTTGCGACTACAACAACAACATGAAGGGAGTTGATCACTTCGACCAAATGGTCAAATATTACAGGTTCACCAGGAAGTCGCATAAGTGGACTAAGAAGATCACATTTTACTTCCTTCAGATGGCTATACACAATGCCTATGTGTTGTACAAGATGTACACAACTGATGCCAAGAAACTGACCCTACTCCAGTTTCATGAAGTAGCAATATGGGCCCTGTTGGGGTGGGACATGGATGAGTGGCCTGCTACTGAAAGCCCTCTCCCACATGCTGATGATTACCAGGAACCTTCTCACGATTTGGCAACACCTGGCCCATCTGGAGCGAGGCGTCCTTTATTTCATCGTCTTCCACGCCAACCACATGCCTCATCCTCATCAGACACTGAACCTGAAACTGAAACGCCTGCACCTCAAGCTGAAGCTACTCCTCCACCTGTGAAAAACCCCCGCATTGTTGATTCAGAGGACAGGCTAAACAGGAAGTTGACTCATGCATTAGTGAAAATTGCTAAACGGAAACGGTGCCGAGTTTGTATGAAGTCGGGAATTAGAAAAGACTGTATGTATCAGTGCAGGACATGTGGAGTTGCTCTATGTGCCACACCATGCTACTCAAAATATCACCGCAAGAGGATATTTTGGAAAGCAAAGAAATAACTCCTCTGCAAGCTTCCACTCCACCTAACGTAACATCTGTTGAGCAACTTCAGGGACATTTTCCTGAAGCCGGTGGAGTGGATAATCAAATGCTCAACTTGTTGACCTTCCTTCATCACATCGTGGGTAAGTACACATAATTTATATTACACATTTTGAGGTTATTACTTCTTCATACTTTGCTGTGGGTAGCTCTATATATATTCCAGTTCTTAGTGCTCAGATTGGTATGTCTACATAGTGCATCTTCTTGCGAGTATTTTGACACCAAAATGAACAATGTAGCACAAAAACTTCCATTGGAACAATATTTTTGTTTGTCGGGTGTATTGGGTGTACCGGGCGTGGAAACGGGTGTTTGGGCGGGTGAGGCATCGACGTGTTTGGGGGTGTTTGGGGGTGAGGCGCGCACGTGTAACCCACTTTTATGCATATGTCTGTGTAGGCAATTTTATTGCGATCACCGTGATACCAAACAAAACCATATGCAACAAGTTTTGACTTGATAAACACAATCAGAGTAGCAACATATAGGGAGAGTTTAGCGGAGTTTAGCGTGAGCGCGAAACAAAGCACGCAGTTCTTTGGTTGCTGGTCGCCTAATGTTAGCTTTGGTGAAATGTTATACATATGTTCTTATAGTACATTTCATTAGCTACACAGTGATACCAAAAAAAAACACGTACATCGAAAATGAGGGTCACAGACATGAGGAGAGTATAAACTTTTCAGTTGTGGTTGAGCGCATGTGCAGCTGGGCGCGCTCCGGCGGGTAACCCTAAGCCAACTTCCCACATTCCTGTGGGTGGGGCGACACCATTATTTATTGTGTATATTTATATGTCCGTGTAGGGAATTTTATTGCGGTCACAATGATACCAAAATAAACCACGAATAATAATTCTGGGGTTCGCAAACATAAAAACATCGTAAACATTGATGCCCGGTTTTACGCTCACAGCTAACGACCGCCACAGTTTGTTATTCGGTGTGGTTCTCATGTTGTCTTTGGTGACATTTTATATATATATTCCTCTAGAGCATTCTCTCGCGAACACAATGATACCAAATTTAAATACATGCCGCCAAAATTAAGCTCCCCACCCCGAAAAGATTATAAACATTTTAGTGCTGACGCGCAGTAGGCCGACACGAACGGCCCACTTAGGGCTTACCGTCAGCCTATTCCCAGGGAGCGCGAAAGTGTTAAAAGTGAAACAAGGAACTAGTCATCTGGGATGCCTTATAAGCCAAAAGCAGCCTTGAGGCTCAGTTGTGAGTACAGAACACTTACATTATTAAGTCACTTTGTATTCCTCGGTTTGATAGTAATGATTCTAATAATGTGAAAAATTCTTTTAGAACTATAATTTGCATTTCCAAACTGTATACTAATGATAAAGATTAGGAAAAAACCCAGAATGGCAACATTTTTATCAAGACGATTACTAGGTGTGCACCAATTTTTCCGAATGATGCCTATTAATTTAAGCAAAATTTAAATAACTCCGTGCAACTATAAAATTCACTAGTCAAATATAAACATTATTCCCATCATCAAACTGTGAACTCTATGGAACGACCGGTCACAGTTACCTTAATCCTTCTTCACTGCATCGGCAGCAACCTTGGTGGCAGTGTCGGCCAGCTCACTGATCTTATCCTGAACCTTTGACATGGCACTGTCAATTTCCCGTTCGTGTTTGATGAAGACTGGACGAACCACACGATGGTAGATCAGGTCCGAACCATTCCAAGACACTGGGAGGAAGCACCACACCAGGAACATGCACTGTAACAACAATTACAAGGAATACAATATTTGGTTAAAATAGCTATAGTACACATACAATTATTGTAGCACCAAGTCAAGTACAGTGGGCCACTGGTGGCAGCCGCCTGCGTCTGGCATAACATCCACACTACAGCAGCTCAAGCTCAATGTTTAGCAAACAAAATGTTGCAATTTGAATATTAAAGTTTGTTGCAAGTGTATAATTAAAAATGTACAATAGTTTGTGTGTTGCATTATAAAACATGTGTAATCAAACTGAAAACTTTGATAACAATTTGACTTTAAATGCAGTATTTTGGACAAGTGTAAAGGGATTTGTTTCTAGCAGCTCAATTGCACAAGATTCCTTAGTGATCGTTCTACTGGTTGAGTACACGAGATATACTAAGGTAATACTTATGGCCTGGTATAGTGTTACTTTGACTAATTTTTCCTGTTAGAAAATTAATTAATAAGGACTTACTAGTTCATTTTTTTAAATCTCCTGAACTTTATCCGTAGTAGATGGAAAACGACTGTGTTGCTTTGTAACCCATTCGTGCTTTTCTATAACGTCCCTCCTTTAAGCACTTAACTGCGCCAACCGAGTTTTCTCGGTCGGCGGGAAACTGCGCCAAACGAGAAAACTCGTTTTGATTTTTCGTAACCAATTCTAAATGTGTACGAGGTTGGTTGTGTACGAAATGGACTCTTAGGACCTCCAGTGAGAGGCAGCCATCTTGGAAAAAAAATCCCAGAATGCCCTAGGGCTGCTGGCTGGGTTAGTACTGAATGAGCAACCATGGGTGGTGCACACGTCTCTGGCTCCCAAACACCTGTCCGACGCGGTGTTGAAAGATAATGCTCTGTAGGTGAAATTCAAACCTTATTGTTTAAAGAACATAAGGGTCATAATATTGGGGAAGCCAGGCGCAATAAGGACCTAACACAAAGGTTGGATGCAAGTGATACAGCACCTATGAGGACAATATAGCGAGCGTATCCAGTTGTAGCTCTGAGCGTCACCCTTGCAATCCTATGCCATTTACTTAGATGATACTTAGATGAATGTTTTTCTGCGTTCAGTGATGATGCATCTGATACAAATAGCATAGATGAACAGTGTTAGCGGCTTCCATGGTGGTGTTTTCCATAAATATTTTCAAGAATACCTGAATCTCTTCCCAACTGACAGACACTCGAGGTAAGCTGAATCTCTTCCTGTGTGGGACCATACAAAGCGATCTTTTCAAGACTACCTTACAAATTGATCTTTTCCTATAATCTTTTCAAGACTACCTTATGCTTTACAAGCTTGGTTACATACAATCTACAAGTACTAAAGCCAAGGGTGTACGTGAGTGCGTTATTTGCAAGCACACAGAATGAAGAAACAGGAAGCGAAAATTTATCTGTACCTGGTGCACTGAGAGCGAAGTCGCGCTGCGTACCATGGGCTATTTCGTTGATTATTACTCACTTCCGAAGTACTGAGTGTGTAATACAGTGTGTTACTGTGTAAATAGTGTGTGAAACTGTACATATTGAAATTTTAGTGATTTTTTAACAGGTAATATTGCAACAATAAACATTTATTGTGGCCACATTACTGACACATGTATCACAGTTCCATGGAACATTATGAACGTTCTACTGTATACATATTGTAAAGGACACAAATATGCATCATATACAATAAAAAAACAAATAAAACCGCATTGGAAATACATAAAACAAATAATTGAAAATATATTTGTGGCAACAGCCGGTGCTTGAATGGTCCGCGCGACCGTGTCTGGGCGAGTCACACACGGGCGACCAGGCCCTGATGACGTCACAGCGCACCTTGTCCACGTCCCTACAGCCAAAGTAAGTGGAATTTGGTACTTATTTTTACATAGACATGTTTAGGGAAGGGAATTTATCATTTTACGAAGAAAAAAAGAATTTTTTGGGAACACTTCATTTCATGCGTACCGGGGGAATTTCTCAATAAACTCCGCACAGCACGGTGGTTAAGAAATGTGCTAAATCATGGCTGAGTATCCCTGCTAGAACTTCTCAGCAAGTGGAGAAAAGTTTACATGCATCAATAAACACACATGAGCTTCCATACTGAAAAATGTTCTTTATTATCTTGATATGCAATTGGTGCCTGGTCTACCTGTTTTATCTGTTATACGTGGGTTTTTGTTTTGACTACAATAACAAAGTTGCTCACCTTGGCCAGCCAGTAGAAGGGGAACCATGAGAGCAGCAGATCGGAGAAGAACTCGCACACTGAGAACAAGGCAAACACAACCCAGTAGGTCAACCAACGGGTGTCGTCCTCCTTCTTGAGCGACTCCAGAGCCTGTCGAAATCAGGAGAGAGCTATACAGACATATATATGCAGCTTCCAAAATAAAAATGTGCCAAACGACTATTCCCAAAATGTGCCAATTAACTCCCCGTTCCTCTACACCCTAAACCTTCAAGTCCTAATAAAATCTCTGGTATAAGTGCCAATTAATTTATAAGATGAGGTTTTATAACCACTTTTGGGAATCACACTGGAGCTTTGTGCCACCTGTCTGCCAAATACTTTCCTTTTACCTACAATGTACACTATTTTTACAGCACTTTACTGTACAGTTTGAAGACTGTACATCTGCCTAAAAATAATTATGCTTTAAATTTGACTACCACTGATTTGACTTGAGGGAGCCGGTTGGCCAAGCGGACAGCACGCTGGACTTGTGATCCTGTGGTCCCGGGTTCGATCCCAGGCGCCGGCAAGAAATAATGGGCAGAGTTTCTTTCACCCTATGCCCCTGTTACCTAGCAGTAAAATAGGTACCTGGGAGTTAGTCAGCTGTCACGGGCTGCTTCCTGGGGGTGGAGGCCTGGTCGAGGACCGGGCCTCAGGGACACTAAAGCCCCGAAATCATCTCAAGATAACCACAAAAATATTCTTAATCTCAAAGATTTATGGATACAGGGATAGAAAATGTTCTAACTTGTTCCATCAAAGATATTTACCACTTTAACATTGTGATTTTGAACATGGGGTTTATTAAGAGCGAAGTGTTAACTTGCCTTGATGCTGCAGTAGGCTGGGTACACAAAACCAATCACATTACAGATGAGTTGGGCACCATAACCAAACGCCAGGTACAAGCTCAGAAGGATGATGCCACCTGTGGAGTACGTCACTACTGTCATTTTATCCAATGAACATCTTAACACATTTACTAACCATTCAATAATGGGAACTAAAATAAACCTATAAAGTTAAAGACAACCTAACCTATAATAATCTTCCAACATTCATCCGACATAGCACAAGTACAACTCCATAATATCTATGTAATGTACAGCTTCAGTAATATACAGGCCTGCCATAGAGAAGTTGAGATAACCACCATATTTAAATGAAAAAAAGTTTTACTGCAGCCTGGACAAACATGCCAGAGCCCCCAACTCTTAAGTCGGCTCTATCTTAAACTAACTAATACTCTAACTCTTAAGTACTAGCTCTATCTATAAATCCATCAATCTTTGTAAAATCTCTTGTATGTATGTACCTTACCTAAATAAACATTTATTTATTTATTTATTTATTTAACACTTTGGACAATATTATCAAGCCAAGTGGAAAACTAACCCATGCCAGAATTGCAATCTAGCTTATTCCAACTAGAACATTTTTATGTACAGGCAACCCATAATTTGTACAGAAGATTACTGTATTTATTATGCAGATGAAGTTGTGGGTAAGCAATTTCATGCCAAATTTTGAAATGCAAACATTCCGATTTACATTTATGCATAGTAATTGTATACACTATGCACTGTGGCCCTCAATTATGCACTGTATGGGTTGGAACTTAGAACACATTAAATATTAGTGTGTGCTACCAAGTAATGATTGACTAATTTTTGAGTTCTAGAATGAATTATATTTCTATACACCTGGTATATATTAAATTGTGTACTCGTTACAGGAATGTATTTTTTTTTTAATTAACAGAATGCAGTGCAACCTTTAGCAATGTTAACAATGGGAGAAAACCCTCACTTTAGGATACAAGTAATGTGCGCGAGGAAATCCAGGAAATTGAGAAATCCAATAATGAAATTTGCTGGAAACCAGTTTCTAAATAGCCATTAAAAATGTACAGTACCTTACCCAGCTAGGGTACTCTACTAGGTGTGCCGCAAGCACAAGTACAATTCATCACAAACTTTTTAATGCTATACACAAGCTGTGAAAGCATAAAGATATGATATACAAGATGCAGTCAAATCTTAGCATGATAAAATTAAGAAACCTTATTTGCTCATACCGTATTTTACGTAAGGCCAATGTTTCTCTTCCTTCAGAACTGACAACCGAGAGTCCCTCAGAATATCCTTCATCATCCACTCTACCACATCAGGAATCTTGAACTCCACCTCCACCTCCTCTTGTGTCTCTTTCTTAGTAGACATTGCCTTTCCTTTTTTGCTCAAAAGAAAGCCTCTATTACCAAAAACCTGAAGACCTTTTCCACTACTAGGCAGCTACTGACTCAAACCGTTTGGACATGTGTTCGCCAGCTCTAGATAAGAGCCAGATAAAGATAACTCCACTCCCAAAGGGCAAATTTTATCTGATATGATATAAAACACCACCTTACCTAGCCATAGAAATGACTGTATATACAGAAAGCATGCCAGACTTACACATGAAAATTTTGAATTTGAACACACACCTGATGTTCATCAACCACCCCCCCCCCTTGCTCCACCCTCACTAGGGTAATATCTCCGTCACCTATGTTACCAGCGCACCCAGTACTGGATTCTTCACAAGATAATCTGGTGCCGACATGGCACCAATTACTACTACTTCACTCTACATATTTACACATTTTAATGTTAAATGTCTCAGTGGAAATACAGTAATGTACATTGCACTAGAGTGACACGCAAACTATAAACATTATAATTGTGCCACCAAACAACAAACAAGCTATCTATTGTTTAGGCTGAAGATCTCTTGTTTACAAGTTCAGGAATCATGTTCACTGCACGGCATTAACCAACACAAATTAACTGAACAATCGGCACACAACAATGTAAAACACACACACACGAACTATCCAATATTCTGTATACTGCTGGTGGCCTGTGTGTCATGCACGCATGAAGAAACTTTTATGACTTGGCAACTAGATAAGCTTCACTACACCTTTTTAAATCTTTTACATACAAATTTTAAAAAGTTACTTATCACAACATGATCAAAAGTTGTTTTATCAGCTGAACCCTGACCATCACATTAATTGCCCGTGGCCAACGACTATACCACGTCGAGAACACTGCTTCTCGTCCGATCAGCGAAGTTAAGCAACATTGGGTTTGGTTAGTACTTGGATGGGCGACTGCCTGGGAACACCAAATGCTGTTGACAATAATGTTAAGCGACCACACGAGTCCTAAATACTCTTACTCCACCCAAGTAAAACAGAAACAAGGAACATTTAGTGGATCAGCCATAGGCTTAGGCCCATACAGGAATATCCCTAGGAAAACAAAAAAAAATAGCATGTGACACAGCAATGAGAGCTCTTACAACCTGCCTGCCTCAGTGCCTTCGTATACTTCTTTCACATCTCATTAGCAACATTTATATTTCAATGAGTCAACTTCCTGCAAGAAACCAGGAGCCTAATCAGTTTCCACCTTAAGCCAACACATTATTGACTACTCTATACTTTACTCAATACAGACCCCTAAACCATGACACACATTCCTTCATATTTTTACTAATTTTCTCAAGACTGGCAAAATTCAAGAATGCTCAAAACAGCAAAAGTGAATCTTTTCTCCCTGGATACTGTCTACGACGACTACTGCTAAATGTACTTACAGCAGGAGGCTAAGAGGAAAACCCAAAAATTAGTAAAACAAATCAAATTCAAAATATACATGCTCATGAAACTTGTAAAATGCACACGAAAATAAAAGTCAATCTACCTAAAACTGTCTCAGCTATTCAATCATTATATAGGAAGTACCTTAATTATAGCCACTTTATTAGAAAAGTACTCTGTGGTGAAATAACACCAAATATATATTTACATATAAACTTATAAGTTTCCAAACTATTAAAAGGCATTTCTCACAGATCCAGTAACTGCTGTAAAAACATCAACATTCAGAAGCATTAAGTGTTACTTTGAGAGGTTAAGCCACTCAAATGCAGCCTTCCTGACACTTGACATTCACCACACTTCCACGGCAACACAGAATTGCCGCACAATGAGTACACAAGGTCAGCTGGCCGGTTGCCAGGGATGAGGCATCACTATCCCCACCTTACACAATCTTATCATTCTCACAATTAATACAAAATAAACCGACTACACTGACCATGTATCAAATTGCCTCATCTATATTTAACATTTTGTCACAGCCACCACTGTGAACCCTGTATCATTACCACTATTCACTGTATTTAATCACTCGACTGGCAACCCCTTCTGTGATGCTGTAGTTGCCAGGAGGGTGTAGGGGTACTAGTGGGAGTACCTGGGAGGGTGTAGGGGTACTAGTGGGAGTACCTGGGAGGGTGCAGGGGTACTAGTGGTGGTGGGAGTACCTGGGAGGGTGCAGGGGTACTAGTGGTGGTGGGAGTACCTGGGAGGGTGCAGGGGTACTAGTGGTGGTGGGAGTACCTGGGAGGGTGCAGGGGTACTAGTGGTGGTGGGAGTACCTGGGAGGGTGCAGGGGTACTAGTGGTGGTGGGAGTACCTGGGAGGGTGCAGGGGTACTAGTGGTGGTGGTAGTACCTGGGAGGGTGCAGGGGTACTAGTGGTGGTGGTAGTACCTGGGAGGGTGCAGGGGTACTAGTGGTGGTGGTAGTACCTGGGAGGGTGCAGGGGTACTAGTGGTGGTGGGAGTACCTGGGAGGGTGCAGGGGTACTAGTGGCTGCAGTACCTGGGAGGGTGCAGGGGGTACTAGTGGCTGCAGTACCTGGGGAAGAGGGGTTCAAGCTGCTGGTAGGAATGTTGAGGGGGGGAGACGGTAGTAGTGGTGTACAGAGTGGCAGCAGCTGGAGACTAAAGTCTCCATGTATATATTGCATTACCCCACTATAATTAAACAATGTACAGACTCGCTGAACAGGAAGCACTAGTCGCGCCCCTTATCACCATTATCATACTCAGGATAAGCCGTGTGCGCCACAAAGACTTCCCATTGGAGCCAAGACACCTCAGAGGGCAGCAATAGGAGAGGGGAAAGGTGGAGGATAGTGTGAATAGAGGACTAGGATGATTGAGGTTGGGGTGGGAATTTAATGGGTGTAACTAGGTATTTAACCCTTCCTCCTTCCCTGTTGCGTAGGGTAATGCTATGGGCTCAACTGCCAAGACTTTAAAATTTGTCTTTAAACTTTTGTTATATCCTGTTACCCCAATGGTACTCTGGCAAGTGGGCGAAGGGAGTAGTGTGTTTATAGAATGCATGCCTTTTCTAGCTTTGTCAACTTAGAAAATTATATCTGCAGCACAGGGCATTCTAGTAGGAATTATCTTCAATAATACTGATAAAATACACCATCAGGTCACAACATTAAACCAAGCCACACACGCAAGGCATGTTTGCAGAACTTTACAGCACACAAGTCTATGGTACGGTACTATCACTACCCCAAACCTTTACCCCCCCCCCCCCACATGAGTAAGTGCTAAAACACACACACGGAAACTAGATTCTTACAAGGACTAGGTTTAAACATTGTAACGTGTCCATTACTTTATCTGGCACCAGATGTACAGTTCCTCCGGGAGGAGGTGGGGAGGTGGGGAGGGGGAGGAGGGGGAGGGGGGGGGGGGGGGAAGAGAGAGAGAACATGCCTGCAGGTTAACCCAATGACGGTGTCTGGCAACAGTCACATGCCACCACCACTTGCACCTCTGCCAAACATTCTTTAAGTGAATTTCGATGCATGGCAATAGAATTAAAAAGAGCCAAGTGTGAATTTATTTAAATATTTCATTATGAGTGCTGTAATGATTAATATAAAAACATAACAAGAACTGGCAAGTAATGTGTATACATACAGTATATATTTTATCAACACCTACAGCCTGGTATCTAGTTACTTGAAATTCTAATGAGAAAACTTGTCAAACTAAAATGTCCCACGATCACCATGGATGGAGATTACGACCCAAGATAATACACACAGTTTTTTACCGGTACAGTACTGTACTTCATCTTAAGAAAAACCATTCCAAAGGGCAAAGACAACAGACAAGACAGGGTTTAGCACCACTTATTTATCTGGTACACGGTGTACTTCTCTCCTCTAGCATTGTGACATTTAGATCTTTCATTTAATTCCTGCACAGGAAAGATATTGATAATGTTTTTTTCCCACTTTATGCCTCTGTTCACTTAACTAAATAAGTATCGAGGAGATAGGCAAGTATTGTGGGATGCATCCTGGGAAGGCGAGGCATTAGGGAGAGCTTGATAAGGCAAGATTAATGCCAACCCAGTATTACTATAGCACTTAAACGTGTTACTTTGAGAGTGAAGGAGCCCTGGACAATTACTTGGCTCATTGGGGATGCAAAGATGAACCCTGCAAGAGGAGAGGCTGTCGATGTACCAACCAGGCCAAGTGGATGGTACTCTTGATAAGCCTAACAGTCTTCCTGTCCTTTAATATGATAACCAAACTTATACACATATACACACACACGTGGTGTGTGTGTAATGTGGTGGGGGCTGACTCCATACACAGTTTCAAGTGTAGATATGATAGAGCCCAATAGGCTCAGGAATCTGTACACCTGTTGATTGACGGTTGAGAGGCGGGACCAAAGAGCCAGAGCTCAACCCCCGCAAACACAACTAGGCGAGTACACACACTCTCTCTCTCAGGACAACATCTTAGCCACTTTTTGTAGTTGCTCTCCCCTAATACTATTTCACATCTCTTTATCCTTTGTATCTGTATTGCCTTACCTTTGTTTGGATTTAATTCAAAGCCAGTTAACAGTCCACTTCTGAAGTTAAACTGTCATCCCTCACTTTCTCTACCCCTTGGCTTTAAATCATCTTTAAACCACATACGAGTTCACTCCCTCTGGCATAAATTAAAAGAAACCGAGATGGTAACTTATACAGTACAGTACTTTTCCAGCTTGACGTCCTCTAAACTTTTGTTTCCTGTCAGATACTCAGGTCAGCATTTCCTGTTAGCTCGTCTTGTTTCTTCAGCTTGTTTACTAACCGTGCTGGTGACTGGGGTTTGTAATGATAGAAGTGTTGGTTGTTAATGGTAATGTTACGGTCAGTGGTCTCCGGCCCAAGCACCGGAACATTGGTAATTCATCAATAACGGTGGTTGGAGTTGTAACCGATGAAGGTGGTGGTGGTTGATAATGGAAATGGGTAGTATTGGTAGTAGGGAAGGAAGAGTTACAGATTTAAGGGATGAACCAGCCGAAGGTATGCCAGCAAGTATATAAAACAAGTATATAAAACACTACAAGGAAATATTACAAAATCATTTAAAAAAAATTGCAATCGAGGCAGATAAAATTAAGGTTTATTACTTATATGCAAAACCCACAAAGATTTTGAAGCAAGCATCTGCCACTTTAGAAGGCGCGTTAAAAATAAAATTGTATATAGTGTGGGTTCAAAGATATTCCATATAGTGCACTGTTGAATTTGGGCTGGGAAGAAAATTCAGGTACTGTATGTACCGCATGTCATTTATTTACAAAACAATGATGTCACTGGGATGTTATATGTATCTAGTATTTACAATACTGTACTTTTTGGGGAGTACATTGGTCGGCTGCCCCTGCCACACTTACTGTATAGCACTACCAGTATTTAAATTCAATTTGTTTAATACAGTAACTGCCTAGCTTTCTTTCATAAAGTAATTAAACTAAGGTCAAATCCATGCAAAACACCACTCAGACTGACATGCATCTCCCATTTAGGCAATCTTGTGTAAATGATGCGTTATTAACCACGATCGCCATACTGAAACCATTGCCCGAAACGCTATGCGTACTAATGGCTTTAGGTATTGTATGTACTACCTCTATCTTTAAATCTAACAATGTTTGTACTGTAACGCTGCAACTATGTATGTACTGTTCCTAAATAAATTATTATTATTATTATTATTATTACTCACCTTGCCAGCCAGTTAACTCAAATTCTTCTGCCAAGGATCTTGCCCGGCGGTACAGTGGCAGCATTATGTGTTTGATCAAGCCCATGGTTGTGCGTGCTCCTACATTATCGCAGAATGCCTGACGCTTTAGTCAGTTTTTAGTTCAGCCGTCCTAATTCTTCACGACACTGGTCAAGACGGATCACCGTGAAACATTTAGTCAAGTTACTAATAACAAGTGAAGTTCAACACAAGTTCTTTATTAATCAAGAACAACGGATTAGAAAAATTGTACGATCAAAGATTCCGTTGCCAAAAAAATGTACGAGCCTCTTTGCATCTAGTCCGCCTCCATCAATAACCAAGTGTTGCCAGAAATTTGTCTCCAGTACAAGTGAGATGGCTTTTTTTGACCCACTTCGTATTTCTACAGAAAGCCGTTCCCAGGAATATTTAACAGCGGCAAGACATTATGACTGTGTATGGCTGACTCCATACACAGTTTCAAATATAGATATGACAGAGCCCAGTAGGCTCAGGAACCTGTACATCAGTTGATTGACAGTCGAGAAGTGGGACCCAGTAGGCTCAGGAATCTGTACACCTGTTGACGGTTGAGAGGCGGGACCAAAGAGCCAGAGCTCAACCCCCGCAAACACAACAAGTCGAGTACAACACTAAAATGCTCACCACAGACTTTAACCCAATAGCAGGCAGACCTACGGAGGTAAAAACAGCCTAACATCCGACATTCGAACAAACTATACAAAAACTGGCTACAACATATGATCAAAATTGTGAAAATCTTGACTAATTATGGTGTCTTGAAAGGAATTTAAATTAGTGTTGCAGGACATTGAAAGACAATATGGTGAGCAGCCCGGCAGACACATGCACTGTACAATGTGATAATGTGGGTTATAGTGTCACAGCAGCAACAGCAACAGTAGCAGCAACAGGAGCAACAGGAGCAGCAACAGCAGCAGTAGTAACAGTAGCAGGCCGAGCAGTGTGAGACAAGTGTGGCCTTGGGCCGGGGGGTAGAAGACAGCTCCCCAGACAACACTAAAATAACACACTCCAAATCAGTTTAAAGCCAACATTCCCCTCGTGGCTGACCATGCCCCACCTGCCCCCCATCAACACCCCCCCCCCCATCAACACCCCCTTCACACCCCCATAAACCCCAAAAATACCCCAAAAACGCCGGAAATTCGAGCCGATAACGTCATTATGAGGTCCGCCATGCCGGCCCCAGACACCACTAAATTCCTCATAACCTAGCCTCTAACGCCTCATAACCCCTCATACCTACAGTATGAGGGGGGTATGAGGCATAGATGATGGGGGATATATGAGGGATGAGGAGGATATATCTAGAGCCACATACTCGCTTTTGGCCTCAAGCTTGCCAGGAGGTCGGGCCCAGACACCACTAATCCCTCATAACCTAGCCTCTAGCGCCTCATAACCCCTCATACCTGCAGTATGAGGGGGTATGAGGCATAGATGACAGGGGAATACACGAGGACATACCTAGAGCCACATACTCGCGCTTGACCTGGGTCTTGGCCTCGAGCTTGGCCAGGAGGTCGGCCAGCTGGTTGTCCTGGTAGAGGATCTTGATGGCCTGCTGCTTGTAGTACTGGAGGTTGGCCGCCATAATGGTGGTAGTGGTGGTAGTGGTGGTACTAGTGGTACTGGTAGTGTGGTGTGTCCCTCACACTGGCCGCCGCTGCTCTGACACTCCTCCTCTCCGCCTCTCACTCACTCTCACACACTCACGCACGCCAACTTGCACTCACTACCACTTATTTTCTCACTTATTTATATATTTGAATGTATATTGGTTTTATTAGGGTACAGAGACTAAGTTTGACATTGTTGTAAAGTCATAAGTACTTAATGTGCTCATACTCACTCACACCCGCCAACTTTGACTTACTCACTCACTCTCACTCATTTACTCGCTCATTTTCTCACTTATTTATATATTAGAATGTATATTGGTTTTATGAGAGTACAGAGACTAAGTTTGGCATTGTTGTACAGTCACAAGTACTCATAGTGTCCTTATATTCACTCACTCTCACTCGCCACAGAGACGTTAGAAACAACTTAGTGTCAGAGGAGTTACTAATGGAATGCATTAGGCAGTGATGTGGCTGACTCCATACACAGTTTATAATGTAGATATAATAGAGCCCAATAGGCTCAGGACCAAAGAGCCACAGCTCAACCCTCACAAGCACAACTAGATGAATACACTCACCGCCTCACATTAATTAAAGGGTAAAATATGAGGCGACGAGTGTAAAAATACATATTATACACTATATATAATGTTTAAATTTGCGAGGTATGTTAAAGCGGGGTGTTGCGGCCCCATTATAGTTACCCATGAAGCGTGAGTTAGAATGTTTGTCATGAGTGGCCACCTCCTCCATGGACCTCCTGAGCCTGCTCATGCCCTTCTCCATGGCCCCTCTTGACCCCAGCTTGACCTGTGAGGCAGCAGCAGGAGGCGCCATGACTGCTTCTTCCTCACTAGTAACCTCTTCCTCCTCCTCCTGGTCCGTCCACACCTCGGGTGCCAGTGTCTCTCCCTCTTGCGCCATTATAGAGGTGTCAGGTGGCTAGGGTCAGCAGTATAAGGTCAGGTGAAGCAAAGGTCACCAGTAATGGCGGGTGCTGCCTGGGTCACCTCTGGTCTCTGACCTCTCACAATACTCTCACCCCATATATCATAAATAATTATCAGTATATAAAATATAACAAAAATGTATCTTGTTTTTCTACCCTCGTTTTTTTCTATTAAAGTATGCATTTTAAATATTAATTTTAAAATGAAGGTATGGAGGGAAGGAAGCAGTAATTATTAGTTTTAAGTGGTTAAACCTCCACTTTAACTGCTAGTTTATGACCTGTAGCCAGTTTATAATCATTATTAGCCATTTTCCTCCCCCCATTACCGGTTATATTTAAATATAAAAACATGAGGCTATATCATTTTGATATCAATATAATTAAGGCTGTACATATACAGTATGAGTTATACAATGATTATAGCAATTATCAAATTTATCCATAATTATTATCATGCTGTAATATATTAATAAATTAACTCCCACAAGAGAATGATTTTTAAATTCTTGTCATCCTATGATAGACTTCTCAAAGATAGCCAACGAAATAATCGTCCATGGACATTTATATGGATTTTAAAGAGTTGAATACCTATTGTCCAAGATCTAGCATGCTGTTGCCTTGCTTAGGTTGTAATATGCTATATTAGCAAGGAGAATCATGTACACGGCCAAGAATTAAATTTCAATTTGCAATGTTAGATTCACTTATTATAAGATCTTGGGGCTTAAACTATTTTCATAATGCAGCTCAATAAATTCCTCTGATATTGTTCTGTCCGCTCTATACTCTACTCCAACTATTAATTTCATAGTTTGCCGCCATTTTGATCATTTATATTGGACCATATAGATTCTCGACAACCCGCATGTTGCTCAACTCCTAATTCAACTTTCTTTATGAAACTATTACACAACCTCAGATTATTTTGTTCTGAAATGTGGATTATACGGCTTCAAGCCCCAATGTGGAAGGAAAAGAAGTTTTTTTTTCACCCATAGGGTTATAAACCAATGGAACCTCATGGACAAAATTAGAAATTTCAGATATTTAAGCTCAGCACAATAAAATCTTAAGGACTAATAGGGGGAGGGGGCTTTCACAAGCCGCTGGCTTCCTGCCCCTCGTTGAAGCCATTAGAGATAGAAAGACCTCAGATAAATATGGAATTTGCTTTGAATTTGCATCAGTTTTGGAGTAGGTAACAGGGACTAGGGTGCTCAACAGTAGGTAACAGGGACTAGGGTGCTCAACAGTAGGTAACAGGGACTAGGGTGCTCAACAGTAGGTAACAGGGACTAGGGTGCTCAACAGTAGGTAACAGGGACTAGGGTGCTCAACAGTAGGTAACAGGGACTAGGGTGCTCAACAGTAGGTAACAGGGACTAGGGTGCTCAACAGTAGGTAACAGGGACTAGGGTGCTCAACAGTAGGTAACAGGGACTAGGGTGCTCAACAGTAGGTAACAGGGACTAGGGTGCTCAACAGTAGGTAACAGGGACTAGGCTGCTCAACAGTAGGTAACAGGGACTAGGCTGCTCAACAGTAGGTAATAGGGACTAGGCTGCTCAACAGTAGGTAACAGGGACTAGGCTGTTCAACAGTAGGTAACAGGGACTAGGCTGTTCAACAGTAGGTAATAGGGACTAGGCTGCTCAACAGTAGGTAACAGGGACTAGGGTGCTCAACAGTAGGTAACAGGGACTAGGCTGCTCAACAGTAGGCAACAGGGACTAGGGTGCTCAACAGTAGGTAACAGGGACTAGGCTGCTCAACAGTAGGCAACAGGGACTAGGGTGCTCAACAGTAGGTAACAGGGACTAGGCTGTTCAACAGTAGGTAATAGGGACTAGGCTGCTCAACAGTAGGTAACAGGGACTAGGCTGTTCAACAGTAGGTAATAGGGACTAGGCTGCTCAACAGTAGGTAACAGGGACTAGGCTGCTCAACAGTAGGTAACAGGGACTAGGCTGCTCAACAGTAGGTAACAGGGACTAGGGTGCTCAACAGTAGGTAACAGGGACTAGGGTGCTCAACAGTAGGTAATAGGGACTAGGGTGCTCAACAGTAGGTAACAGGGACTAGGCTGTTCAACAGTAGGTAATAGGGACTAGGCTGCTCAACAGTAGGTAACAGGGACTAGGCTGCTCAACAGTAGGTAACAGGGACTAGGGTGCTCAACAGTAGGTAACAGGGACTAGGCTGCTCAACAGTAGGTAATAGGGACTAGGGTGCTCAACAGTAGGTAACAGGGACTAGGCTGTTCAACAGTAGGTAATAGGGACTAGGCTGCTCAACAGTAGGCAACAGGGACTAGGGTGCTCAACAGTAGGTAACAGGGACTAGGCTGTTCAACAGTAGGTAATAGGGACTAGGCTGCTCAACAGTAGGCAACAGGGACAAGGCTGCTCAACAGTAGGTAACAGGGACTACGCTGCTCAACAGGGACTAGGCTGCTCAACAGTAACAGGGACTAGGCTGCTCAACAGTAGGTAACAGGGACTAGGCTGCTCAACAGTAGGTAACAGGGACTAGGCTGCTCAACAGTAGGTAACAGGTACTAGGCTGCTCAACAGTAGGTAACAGGGACTAGGCTGCTCAACAGTAGGTAACAGGGACTAGGCTGCTCAACAGTAACAGGGACTAGGCTGCTCAACAGTAGGTAACAGGGACTAGGCTGCTCAACAGTAGGTAACAGGGTCTAGGCTGCTCAACAGTAGGCAACAGGGACTAGGCTGCTCAACAGTAGGTAACAGGCAAGGTCTGCTCAACAGTAGGTAACAGGCAAGGTCTGCTCAACAGTAGGTAACAGGAACAAGGCTGCTCAACAGTAGGTAACAGGGACTAGGCTGTTCAACAGTAGGTAACAGGGACTAGGCTGCTCAACAGTAGGTAACAGGGACTAGGCTGCTCAACAGTAGGTAACAGGGACTAGGCTGCTCAACAGTAGGTAACAGGGACTAGGCTGCTCAACAGTAGGTAACAGGGACAGGGCTGCTCGACAGTAGGCAACAGGCAAGGGCTGCTCAACAGTAGGTAACAAGGACAAGGCTGCTCAACAGTAGGTAACAGGGACTAGGCTGCTCAACAGTAACAGGGACTAGGCTGCTCAACAGTAGGTAACGGGCAAGGTCTGCTCAACAGTAGGTAACAGGGACTAGGCTGCTCAACAGTAGGTAACAGGGACAAGGCTGCTCAACAGTAGGTAACAGGGACTAGGCTGCTCAACAGTAGGTAACAGGGACTAGGCTGCTCAACAGTAGGTAACAGGGACAAGGCTGCTCAACAGTAGGTAACAGGGACAAGGTCTGCTCAACAGTAGGTAACAGGAACAAGGCTACTCAAGAAAAAAAACAAATAAAACATGCAATGTTTATTATCTTTTTGTTATAAATAAATATCAATGTTTATAAATTGCTTACAAGTAAACTAATTTTTTTATCAAATAAAATTTTTATTAATTAGAAGAAAAAAAGTTTAAAACAAATCATAAAAAAGGGCACATATAATAATTTTCTTTTATTTTTAACTTTTTTTTTGTATCACATTTGAAAGTTGGGAATATTTGAATGCATGAAAGCAGTCTTCAACACTTAATAGTACTGTATTTAGGGATTTTAAGGGTTATAATGTATAGTATTGTGAAACTTATCATATAAAATGTAATCATTTACCGGTAAATAAAGTATCTGGAGGAGCTTAAACTTAAACTCATTATTATTACTGTATCAGTAAACAATATCTCTTTACATATATTAATGATCTCTGCTAATGAAATGTTGATGGGACAAATATTTTAAGAATGTTCTTTGCAAAGTAAAGAATAATCGCCCACAGCGTGGCCATTAGACGTTACAAAGTACTAATTGGGCGAGTCTGCAAACACTGCCAGGTGTATGATAACCTCACACTAGAATAATAAGCAACTAACTAATGTGTCATAACAATAAGTCTTTATATGTTACTTGCAATACATTAATAACTGAAGTTTGAACATTTTCATTAAAATGAGACAAAAATAGAGGTTTTATGCAGTACAATAGTGATACAGCCCCCCCCACATCCCCCCGATTCTGTTGTCACAAGCTGCCACTGTAAATGGGAACGGTATTTAGAATGGTTAGAATCTAAAAGTACTCAGGCCAGGTAGATGTGTTTGAATGGGGGCATGTTTTATGAGCTATTACCGAACCATACACGAAGCCAGGTTTTGATCCATAAACCATACATGAAGCTAGGTTTTGATCCACAAACCATACATGAAGCCAGGTTTTGATCCACAAACCATACATGAAGCTAGGTTTTGATCCACAAACCATACATGAAGCCAGGTTTTGATCCACAAACCATACATGAAGCTAGGTTTTGATCCACAAACCATACATGAAGCTAGGTTTTGATCCACAAACCATACATGAAGCCAGGTTTTGATCCACAAACTGCACATGAAACCAAGTTTTGATCCACAAACCATACATGAAGCCAGGTTTTGATCCACAAACTGTACATGAAACCAAGTTTTGATCCACAAACTGCACATGAAACCAAGTTTTGATCCACAAACCATAAATGAAGCCAGGTTTTGATCCACAAACTGTACATGAAACCCGGTTTTGACCCACAAACCATACATGAAGTTAAGTTTTGTTTCACAAACCACAGATGACTACCAGTTGAAGATTCCGAGGATTAGTATCCCTGCAGCCTGGTCCCTTGGTTGTTGGTCTGAACACTCAGTCTATGCGGCTGCTCGCAGCCTGACGTACGGGGCTGTAAAGCTACGTTTTGATCCATAAACCATACATGAAGCCAGGTTTTGATTCACAAACTTAAAAAAATGAACAATACAGGTTCATTTACACAGTAATCATGTTTTTTTATTGGGAAAACAAATTTAAGTAAAATATACTTTATGGAGAGGCATAATTACTAATTCTTTTTCTTTTAATTCTGTCTTCTAAAATTTATTTAAATTAGTTCAAGAAATTATCCTGGTCCCATAGTACAGTACAGTAAATTTATCTAAAAATAAATTGTTGAAAGCTAACAACTCGTCCTAAGTTCAAGACTTATTATATACTTAAATATATAAGAGTCCAGTATTTATGCATCAAACTCACTTAACATTACTATGTACGGTATTTGGAAATAAATCTATCAATCAGAAATAAGACAGCATGCAGCACCTTTGTTAATATCCTTAATCATGTTAAATATAGAAGGCGATGAGTCACAATAACGTGGCTAAAGTATGATGACCAGACCACACATTAGAATGTGAAGGGACGACGATGTTTCGGTCCGTCCTGGACCATTCTCAAGTCGATTGTCTTGAGAATGGTCCAGGACGGACTGAAACGTCATCGTCCCTTCACATTCTAGTGTGTGGTCTGGTCATCTTAAATATAGAAGCTCTATACACTATAGGGAAGCACCCAGAGTGTTAGCAAGACAAAAACTACAGCTAGCTGCTTCAATACCTGCAGGCTCGAAAATGACCACACAACTCCCCCAAACTATGTTAATGAATAATTGTGTGTTTGTGCATACTAAATTGAAATAAAAGGGCCCGTGTTTGGAATTGACGTCAGAGGCCTACTCGCCTGTGATTGGTTATGTCTCAACGGACATACAATTTGAGTACTGTATAACACATTCCCCGATGAATTAAATAAAAAATTGTCCAACCCATCCCCTGTTCAAAAATAAAACCAAAAAGTACCTAATTTCAACCTCATAGTTTCCTACCTTGTGCTTTAAACTCACACTGTATCTTGTACTAGCCACTTCCCCAATATTAGTACTTAAGACATGTATCCTTACCAGTGTAATCACCTCTGTCAACTTACATTGTAGTTATTGTTGATACAAAACCTTGCTACAATGTACCTTTTCATCTTACTCGATATGTTAGACCTGCCCGAAGCGCTACACGTGTTAGTGGCTTTACAGGAATGTAAAAATATCAATCTTATGTAACCTCACCAACCCATTGCACCTTCTTGTTTGGGGGGCGGACAGGAGCAGACTTGTCAACTTCCACCTAGCCACAAATAATTCTATATTCAGTGCTGATTAGGATGGGAAGCCACTGCACTACTGTACAAGAAGAGTGCCAGTTGCTGACATGGGGCTTGCTAATAGGTGGTTGCTCACATTAGCAGCTGTCCCTGCTGTGAGGCAAGCAATCCCATGTGATGTTGCAGCAGCTAGACACTGCAGCTGCTTAGTCTACGATAGGGCAGTCCCGGCTGGATTGCTTATGGTCTTAAGATGGAGGTGGGTGGAGTACTGAGACTGGAAAAGAAACCCACTTGGTGGTGGTATATAAAACTGGGGCCGAGTACCCTTACCGACTGACCTAGGTAAGCTAGTAGGAAAATCTATCTACAGGGAGCCGGTCGGCCGAGCGGACAGCACACTGGACTTGTGATCCTGTGGTCCTGGGTTCGATCCCAGGCGCCGGCGAGAAACACTGGGCAGAGTTTCTTTCACCCTATGCCCCTGTTACCTAGCAGTAAAATAGGTACCTGGGTGTTAGTCAGCTGTCACGGGCTGCTTCCTGGGGGTGGAGGCCTGGTTGAGGACCGGGCTGCGGGGACACTAAAAAAAGCCCCGAAATAATCTCAAGATAACAGTGTCTATATACTGTATGTGGATGTGTGTGTGTGTAGTGTATATCTTAGAACTCTATGATTTGTTTGTTTTTGACTGTGAATGTATGAAAAGCCTTTGTAGAGAAGCCCTTGTTCTTGCGGTTGAGTCTCACAGGCACAAGCATAAGTTTGTCCAAAAAGTTGGTGCATGAGCTCAGGGCAGCTACTGGTGGAGTAAACAGTAACAAGATTATTAATGTGGTGTGGAAAACAATTTAAAGTGAATAAATTCAAACTGTGATATTGTAAAGCATGAAATTGTGTATTACAGTATCTATTTTATAAACAATACTGTACAGTGAGGATATTCTTCTTCCAATAATTATTTTTAACAAATTTGTAGTTTCTACAGTGATTTTCCAGCTGTTTCGGGGAGTGTCTCTCCACCTCGTTGAAGGGCAAACGTGGCACTCAAGAGGATATTCGTGGTCGCGAGTCGGGTGAGGAAGTCCGGAAAGATGTCACACGAGCTCCAGAGTGAGCGTCCCCTCATTTCTGCCTCTTAACACACCTCAACTGTGTGATGGGTCACTTTTCTGCTTGTGCTCCTGCAACTGAAAACATTACACTTATTAGTTACTAACGTACCAAAATGCCCACAAACTTATACTGCATTTTGACCATATGCAACCTTAATGTTTAGTGTTAAAAATATGCAAACTAATATATTTTATGCAATAATGTTTATATACAGTAATCTTTTAACAGGATATATGGATACAACTACAGTATATTAAGAACAATAAAGATATTTTACATGTAAAAAGTTACAGGAGGATCTGATTACAAGGATACATAATAGATACTGTATTGTATTTATATATTTTGTAAGTCACTAATTAAGGGCCAATTTTTTTGTTTACCTGTGTATATCTGGGGCCACTATTTAACTAGTGACTTCAATGGGGACAGGAAGCCAGTGGCTTGTCAAAGGTTTGACAAGGTTTGATAAAGGTTTGAGAAAGGTTTGAGAAAGGTTTGACACTGATCCTGAGGATTTTTCCAATTTGATTTTGAGTTGAAATAATGTCTTGGTATTTGTAGTTTTGGTGGATAGTCAGTTTCATGGGGCAGCCCTGAAACCGCCCGAGTCTCGCCAACATCTAAACCCGCCCCGACTCCGAAACCCTCAGATGTTTGGGAGCCGGCAGCAAGAGGGGAAGAACAGACATTTTGGGAGCTGGCAGCTTGAACTTTGAAACCAAAAGTCCAAGCGACTAACGCCCCTAAGTCCGGGTCCCAATAACCAAAGCGGGGCAGCCATGGGGCATCCGGAAAGTTAACCAACCTAGCATGTTGCAGTAACCAAACAACATTGCATGCAATGTCGAAGCTGCTTGCACCCAATTATCAGTATCAGTGGATTGGGTGAATTGGAGCACCAGCAAGGAACACCACTCGCAGGACTCCGGGCAAAGGTGTCTCTGACCCAACAGGCAGCATGAGGGAGGCAAAACCAGTGAATGTCACCCTGAGACAAGGGGACAGAGCAACCTTCGAACTTGCACAAGGCGAGATGAGACCCAGAGGATGCATCCATCGAACCAATGAACCCCAATGGGGTCTTCCAGGGCCCTTAGGCTGACGTGGTCCCAGGTAGGCAAGAACTCTTTTTAGAGTTCTTGAACTCTAAAAAAGAAGAGCTTTTAAAAAAAGTTCAAAAAGAACTTTTTTATGCCCGAAACGCTTTGTGTAATAGTGGCTTTAGGCATTGTATGTACTAGCCCTAACTATAAATCCATCACTCTTTGTAAAATCTCTTCTTTGTATGTACCTTACCTAAATAAACATTTTGATTTTTGATTTGATTTTGAACTCCAATTGAATTGACTGATGCCACGGTCTAATACATACATATGAGCCTGGTAAGCTCCGGGGAGCCAGAGGGCCTCTCCACAGAAAATACTGGTAACACAACAGGCACAACCATACACTGTTGTGATATACTCTGCAAACAATGTGATAAATAGTTGGAACAAGTTAATTGAGAAGGTGGTGGAGGCCAAAACCGTCAGTAGTTGCAAAGCCTTATATGCCAAAGAGTACCTGGAAGACAGGCCACTATGAGTGTAGCTCTCATCCTGTAATTACACTTAGGTAATTACTAGTAACACAACCAACAATGAGGTATACACTAGTAAAACAACCAACAGTGAGATTATACACTGCAGACACAACCAACAGTGAGATTATACACTGCAGACACAACCAACAGTGAGATTATACACTGCAGACACAACCAACAGTGAGATTATACACTGCAGACACAACCAACAGTGAGATTATACACTGCAGACACAACCAACAGTGAGATTATACACTGCAGACACAACCAACAGTGAGATTATACACTGCAGACACAACCAACAGTGAGATTATACACTGCAGACACAACCAACAGTGAGATTATAGCACTGCAGACACAACCAACAGTGAGATTATACACTGCAGACACAACCAACAGTGAGATTATACACTGCAGACACAACCAACAGTGAGATTATACACTGCAGACACAACCAAGTGAGATTATACACTGCAGACACAACCAACAGTGAGATTATACACTGCAGACACAACCAACAGTGAGATTATACACTGCAGACACAACCAAGTGAGATTATACACTGCAGACACAACAAGTGAGATTATACACTGCAGACACAACCAAGTGAGATTATACACTGCAGACACAACAGTGAGATTATACACTGCAGACACAACCAACAGTGAGATTATACACTGCAGACACAACCAACAGTGAGATTATACACTGCAGACACAACCAACAGTGAGATTATACACTGCAGACACAACCAAGTGAGATTATACACTGCAGACACAACAACAGTGAGATTATACACTGCAGACACAACCAACAGTGAGATTATACACTGCAGACACAACCACAGTGAGATTATACACTGCAGACACAACCAAGTGAGATTATACACTGCAGACACAACCAACAGTGAGATTATACACTGCAGACACAACCAACAGTGAGATTATACACTGCAGACACAACCAACAGTGAGATTATACACTGCAGACACAACCAACAGTGAGATTATACACTGCAGACACAACCAACAGTGAGATTATACACTGCAGACACAACCAACAGTGAGATTATACACTGCAGACACAACCAACAGTGAGATTATACACTGCAGACACAACCAACAGTGAGATTATACACTGCAGACACAACCAACAGTGAGATTATACACTGCAGACACAACCAACAGTGAGAGGAGGATCCCGCAGGAGAGGCTGCGGGATCCAGTAATTCAGTAGAACTACGAAGAACCTACGAAGTTCAGTAAAACTTCGGTTTTCAACTCTTTTTACCCTGTCGTAGCTCAGTCGATTAAGGCAGTGTCTGGGATGCTCCCGGACGCAGGTTCGAATCCTCGTCACGGCCCTTGTGGATTTGTTCACACTAAAGATTGTAAAACACCAGACTGTGATATCTGTGATAGACCCAGGGAATAATGTTGATTGCTTGAGGACCAGCGGTAATATAATACAGTGTATAGTAGATACATACCGACAGGGAGAGAGCATAGGCCATGTTCAGGTCTTCTTCTTCCCTCAACTTTCTCCACTGGTGCTTGCTTAGTTTCTTTTTGCCTCATATTGCTGCACTTCCTTGTATTTGTGTTCATCTTCACCTGTTTCTGAAAATAATGGAGTTTGGTGTAGTTCCTGTGGGCTATGCTGTTCTATGAAGCCATTCTTCATATTCCCCTCCTCATCTTTTACCGGCATGTAGTTATACTGATCTTGTGAACCTGCAAAATCTATACGTGAACAGGACTCATTCTTATCAATACCATCATCTATTTCATCATTATCCAAGCTACAACTTTCCTTGATACAATCATCATGCATGCTGCATTTGCAAGCCTTAGTACTACATGCACCATGTCTGTCTGCTCCTGCAGCAGGCCACTCTCTAACACAATTATAGTCTTCTCCCATATTCCCGGAGTCTTGATAACAATTTGCATTATAGCCATCAGTAACTGGTGCAGATTCACTCTCATAAATATATGACCTCAGGAGTTTCTCATGTTTACAAGATTTTGCTGCCCTCTTTATTTCTCTTTCTTGGAGATCTCGTGCCATCTTCAAACTAACGTCGTCCTCTTCCCGAGATTGAGAACAAGCAGAATCTCTCTCCTCGCGTGCCATCTCCTGCCGTGACAGCGGATAGCATAATTGATCATTTCCTTTTCATAAGACATCATTTGGTTCATCATCGAGTCGTTCTTCCCTTTCTCACACACGTCAAAATCCTCTTCCTGTTGATGGAAATAAATATACAGTACAGTCAAACTCAAGGCTGCATTTGTTTAAGACATAAGAATATATAATTTCATAAGGTACAAATATTTAAACAGTTGAAAGCAAAATAGAGATAGCTGCATATCCTTAGTTTCAAACACAAGCTCTATTTTCTTCTGCCACTTGTATATTATTACTGGCGGCGGTCAGCTTCCCTGGACGGCTGTTGTACCATAACCACATCCACACCTTCCATTAGACCAAGTTGTTTCCTCCCAGCAAATCAGGAAGCAGTATTGGTTCAGACATCAGCACATGGACATACAAGGTCATGGACTGCATATCCAATATCATTTCCATCACAGCTCCACAAGGAGTCACATCCCTCACCTGCCTCGGCACAGCTGCTAACACAACTGCCTAAGGTGTCCTGGCACTATTACTCCAATATAAAGCTATTTTAATTATATGTTCGTGAGAGAGTCGGTCGGCCGAGCGGACAACACGCTGGACTTGTGATCCTGTGGTCCTGGGTTCGATCCCAGGCGCCGGCGAGAAACATTGCGCAGTTTCTTTCACCCTATGCCCCTGTTACCTAGCAGTAAAATAGGTACCTGGGTGTTAGTCAGCTGTCACGGGCCCCTTCCTGGGGGTGGAGGCCTGGTCGAGGACCGGGCCGCGGGGACACTAAAAAGCCCCGAAATCATCTCAAGATAACCTCAAGAAGATTGAGAGCTATTGTGTCTTTAATGTACATCTGTCATGGTGTCTTAAAGAGTTCACTCCCCTTGTATTGTTGAGTCACCATTACTACCTGTCATCTTCACCATACATCATGACTGGCAGTCATCTTCACCACACATCACCTCCCTTACCGTGGGTAGCAATTCTAGTATGGTTATGTTCGTTGGCAAATTCTCAACGTCAACATCTTGGAACGAATGACAAGTAGGGCAACACGGACGCTCACGCCTACCTATCTCTCCTAGAGAGAAAAAATACAGAAATTACCATACAGTACTGTTACAACAATGTATTATATGAACTGGAATACAGAATTTTGTAACCTACTATCATTTTCAATGAGCATTAGAGTCCGAAAAGTTTGGGACCAAACGGTGGGTTGTATTAGTAGTTAAACCATTGTGTCCTATATTTCAAAAAGAATAAATTATGGAAGAAACAGTATATAATTTCCTAAGTTACAGAATTAGATACAATTGATCTATCCCATCTTTCCTGTTAGTTCTTACCCACTCATTTAAAATATTTCATCCATCTACCACTGTTCACATTGTGTATGATTTGTGGCACCTCTGTATCTTAGCTCGAGTCTGTGGCTTCTTGTTCTTAGAACATGGCCACAACAATTAAATCATTATATTTACTATTTGGCCAAATACATACGCTCTTGACTCCACACATATCAGGCAGAAGGGACATGAAAGGGTATGTCATCAGCAAATAGTTATTGTGAGGCATACTGTAGGTCATTGATGTACAGTATAAGAGTATTGAACCAACTGTACTGCCCTGTGGAATGTCAATATTAACTGGTACAGTAGTACATTCAAGTACTGTAGTATCAAAGTAGCACAGCACAAAGTAGAATCATTTGGAGGCGACGAGTCACAATAACGGGGCTGAAGTATGTTGACCAGACCACACACTAGAAGGTGAAGGGACGACGACGTTTCGGTCCGTCCTGGACCGAAACAATCACAATCGACTCGAGAATGGTCCAGGATGGACCGAAATGTCGTCGTCCCTTCACCTTCTAGTGTGTGGTCTGGTCAACTAGAATCATTTACAGAACCATACTGGTGTCTTCACCGAGGTAAGATTGAGTGTATTGTAGAGAGTGATCTCTCGACTCCACAGTGATGTAATCTGACAAGGTAATTCTGGTTAAGTGTCGAAGGCCTTACAAATATCAACAAATACTTATTGTGTCCTCATATTTGTTATATGCTGTGTATATCAAGTCAAGCATATTTATTAAAGCATAATTTGTTAAAGCAATCTCACTTTTTTGGGGGAGGTCTGTAGCCATAGTGGCAAGAGCTAAACTTTACTCCTGCTTAGCTAGGTAGGAGTAAAGCTGTTTGTACGTTAGTTTTTTATAAAGTGGGTAAGATTTATATTAGTCTGTAGTTGTTTACTTCAGTGAAATCTCCACTTTTATGGACTGGGATTACTCTGCTGCGAGCAGCCGTGTCCAACAGCCTGGTTGATCAGACCAGCAACCAGGAGGCCTGGTCGACGACCGGGCCGCGGGGACGCTGAGCCCCGGAAGCACCTCAAGGTAAGGTAGGTAAGTCATTTTAAGGATATCAGGGAAGGTTTAGAGTTCAAGTGATATATTGTAGAGTAAGGCTATTGCCACAGCTCTAACATGTAAGCTTTTTTATACATTATGGTTGCTATTTGTTGTTTTTTTATGCATTATTGTTGGTTGTCAATGCTGTTACAATTAACATCTGCAGAATTTGTTATGGATATACTGTGCTGTATATAAATACTGGTACTAGGTGCCTGAGTTAGTAATTTACACTGATTTAGATGCTGGGAGTTTATTTGCAACGGTTGTTCAAGTTGATAAAAGCTAATGAATTTAGTATCACTGACTGATAGCATATTTACTCCAATGACCTGTAAAGAATATTGATTTTACTAAAGTTCTTCTTTGATTCCAATATATGAGAAACACAAGAGTGTTTCACATTTTTATCATGTTACCCTTTATTTGGCTAAATTTATTTTCACTACAGATAGTTTTAGCTTTTTTCTTATATACAAGAGTTGTTACATTCTTGTCCAGCCACTAGTACGCGTAGCGTTTCGGGCAGGTCCCTGGAATACGATCCCCTGCCGCGAAGAATCGTTTTTTTCATCCAAGTACACATTTTACTGTTGTGTTAAACAGAGGCTACAGTTAAGGAATTGCGCCCAGTAAATCCTCCCCGGCCAGGATACGAACCCATGACATAGCGCTCGCGGAACGCCAGGCGAGTGTCTTACCACTACGCCGCGGAGACTGTTAAGAGACTTTCTTGCCATTGAAGAGTACCTCTTTGCCGTTTCTTTGGAGACGACCCTTATCCAGTATAACACTTCTCTGTTTTTATTTGTACTAAAATATAAATTTGTTTTGATTTATAATCTAACCTTACAGATAATTTCACATAACCTTTAATAAATACCAAGGCATGACTTGCAGAATGTGTGACCACATTTAGGCAGGAGAAGCGGCCGTTGCTGCCTCGTGTTGAACTTCCTGTTGCACGTACCACAGCACAGCCCTCTGCCGCCCTGCAACACCGCCAACCCACTAAAGAAATTCACTTGGGCTCTGGACTGGTTACAAAATGATCAACTCAGTATTTATAGATGTTCTTGTACACATAAGTAAGGGCACATAAGAAAACCTCAACAACCTATAAATTGTTTGAGAGTGCATGGGTGCATGTAAACATTCAGATCAATGGTCTTCATTTACTGGTTCCCCCAAACCCTCAGGCAGTGAGGGTCTCTTGAGGTTATCTTGAGATGATTTCGGGGCTTTAGTGTCCCCGCGGCCCGGTCCTCGACCAGGCCTCCACCCCCAGGAAGCAGCCCGTGACAGCTGACTAACACCCAGGTACCTATTTTACTGCTAAGTAACAGGGGCATAGGGTGAAAGAAACTCTGCCCATTGTTTCTCGCCGGCGCCCGTGATCGAACCCGGGACCACAGGATCACAAGTCCAGCGTGCTGTCCGCTCGGCTGACCGGCTCCCTGGTCTGATGAGCTGCCAGTGTTCCTTCACTTCCCTCCATAAAGGCAGAGTTGTGTTAGCTCTATTAATAAAATACAAAAATATATATTGCAGGCTAGCTAGAATTGAAGGTGATAAAATATGATATTAATAAACAATTATTTCCCATTAAATTTCAAAACTAATTTAGTAATGTTCCCTAACACACTGTGTAAGTTTTCAAGAATTATCTTATGAGGTAAATAGGATACATTCCAAGACTAAGACAAAAATACAAAATAAATATATGTAGTCAAATGAACAAATCCACAAGGGCCGTGATGAGCCTTATCACGGCCCTTGTGGAGTTGATCATTTGATGCATCACGCTATTGTGATTTGTGTGTGTGTATGTAGTCTACTTTTACAAAGTGTGTATTTGTACAGGAACAATTTGCATAATACTGACCTGTAGGAGGGAACACCAAGGTTTTGGAAATATGCCCACAAAAGTTAATTACTTTTTCTCACATTCATGAAATATTTTTGTTTTTAACCCTCAAACCGCTCGGGGTCCAAATGGAATTAACACCCACACGCGCAACAAAAAAAAAAATTCTAAAAAATTTTTTTTTTCTTTTTAATCTCTTTATTTGTGTTCCCTGAGCACGGGAAAAATAATAAAAAAATTTAATTACACTTACCGTGGACGTAAATGACCCGAGAAGATCGTCGATGACGTCACGCCTGATCTTCGCTGGACTGCTGTGCGCCCGGGGTGAGTCAGGCGCGACGGAGAAGGAGCGCGAGTTGCCGCGAATTTATTTTCACGTTATTATTTACAGTATCTATGGCGTATTTTACACCCATTTTTTTCACTGGTGTGGTTCAATATGTTCTCACAAGATGATTTATAAACATAAAACTGTTGTCAATGTATATTGTATCCACATATTAGTGTCACAAGTATTTGCACAAAAATGTCTTATTTCACAATAAAATATACTATTTCTTATGATTTATTTCCATTATATACACTCACTTATTCTGTATTTACATGTTTTGGCACCAGTCTTGGACATTTAGAAGTCATCAAGACTGTGATACTCGTTGAAACATCGGACATGGCACAGAGGGACCTGACACGCTGTGCACCAAGTCATCACCATTTTTCTTTTCTGTTCCCTCTTGGTTGTTGACCAGCATACTACACACGCACGCTGGCCTACTGCACGCTTTCCAGTTGGTGGTAAAAACCTGAGATTGTGTGTCAAAAAGGCATCCCTGTAAGCGAGCCTGGGTGTTGGAGCATGGTGCAATACCGGGTTCAGAATGGGCCTCTGTACACCAGGAATTACTTTGCCAAACTTCTGTAGTAATTGTGTTACTACAGTAAAATTGAATGCACGGAAATTACATTTACCACCTGTTTTGACAAGATACATATTGTAACTGTTCAGCATTGTTACATCAACAAGGTGGAAAAACATTTTCTTGGTCCACTTCACTGTTTTCCGTACACACTCCACTGCCCCCACCATCATATCACATTTATCCACCAAACGCATGTTGATGTTATAGTCCAAGACACAATCTGGCTTATAGATTATTTCTCTGGTGGTTCTGTTCACCTTGCCACTGTCCAGCATTGTTCCAGCATGAATGGTGGTCAACATGTTCACTTCACGCCTGTCTTTCCACCGCACTGAAAGCATTCCACCTGTTTTTCTGAGCTCGCAATCACCAACCTGCATAGCACCTGGAAACACTGGCATTTCCCTTCGTTTTGCCTTCACTGTGCCACACACACCAGTTCTATTATCAAGCAAGAACCTAGTTAGCAAGGGACTGGTATAATAGTTATCTGTATATAAAATGTGGCCCTTGTTCAGATATGGTGCAAGCAGTGACTTCACAACACTACCTGAGAAGCCATGTTGGTCATTAGCAGGAATGTCTACATTTGTACCCGTATACATTATCATATGTAACACAATTCCTGTTTCACAGTCACAGAGTACAAAGAATTTCAATCCAAATTGGTGGCGTTTGGAGGGAATATACTGCTTGAAGGCAAGACGTCCTTTGAAAAGCACAAGGGATTCGTCAATCACAAGCTTCTGAGCTGGTACGTAGAAATCCCTGTACTTTCCGATAAATTCATTCAGTACGTGCCTTACCTTCCAAAGCCTATCTTCATCATTCCTGTCTTCATCATTTGCAAAGTGAAGACACCTGAGGATTATTGCAAATCGGTCTCGAGACATATATTTGCCAAACATTGGTGTTGGAACAGTATGGTCGTTGCTCCAATAATGATCGATTACGTGTTTGACACAATGTTTCATCAACATACACAGTGCCAAAAACACATACATTTCACCTACAGTCGTATCTTTCCATCGCTGCAAACGTGAAAAATCGGATAACTCCTCCTCATCAATGAGATCACTCGCATATTTGTTCGTCTCCTGAACAAGATGTTCCATTAGCGGCTCATCAAAATATGCAGTAAAATAGTCCATTTCACACATATCTGCACCTTTATCAGGGAAAATGTCTGTAATTCCAACATCCGAATTATCAAAAACAGGAATTTGTGGAACAAAATCTGTCCCATCACTCCACACAAAAACACCGGGTGTCTTTCTAGAGCCAATAGCGGCACCACGGCGAGGAAACTGTGTACCAGGAGCTGAAGCAGGTCTAGGAACAGTAGGGGCGGGCGGGGATGGTGATGGAAAATTCCTCGATGTTGAGGGTCTTTGTTCCTGTGGTGCCATGCGGTGCCGCATGGCTCGGCCAGATGCTGCTGACGCGACAAATTGTCGCTTGGCAACACCACACACTCCTCCACTGGCACTAGCAAAACTATTTTCCGATTCTAAGTCACTAAAACCGGAAAATGATTCACCTTCTTCAGAATCGTCGAGCAAAACATCAATATCTTGCAAGGGAGCACATGAACTGTGTGGTCTTGCTGAAATTGGGGTGGAGTGAGGGCGAGGAGGCATGGGCGAGATGCTAGGCCTAGCCCTGGTGGAGCCAGCATGTTCACACTCGTCGTCGGTCGTATCCACCTCTGTGGGCTGTGTATAGTCATGATCAAAGTCTGAGTCGTCTATATCAGACTCATCACCATCCTGGAACAAATTACGAGTAATTTCGTCCTCGGTCAGAGGTCTCGAGGAACGTCTCGCTGAGCGGGGTCGGTCGTCGGAACGTGATGTGCTCGCCATGGTGTCCGCCGGGTAACTGAGCTCTGTACACAAAGGGGACCCACGCTGGATTTTTTTCCCAGGCGGGGTTTGTTTATGTTTGGTCGAGGCTTGCCGATGACTACCCCTATCCCAGGCGGGGCGTTTAAATTATAGCGCTAGACACGAAATCATATATAAATGATGTGCGCGGTTCCGGTTTTGTCACTGATATCATTTATATATGATATGCGCGGTTTGAGGGTTAAAGGTCCAAAAAAATTTGACTAAAGGTGCGGGTACGGAGAGAAGGGGACATTTCTGGAATGTAGTTACTAAAGGTATGACTAGCTAACATACAAGATCATATACTAACCTTATGATACCCTGTACTGCTCTTTATACCAGTATCTGGATTACGAAACGTGTGCGAGCCATGAACCTCCTGGGAACCGTCACCCGTCTTGGTATCGCCATGTTCCCAAACCCTGCTCATAAGAATCTGCAGACCCTCCACCAGTTGTTGCTTCGTTCTGGATCCTGAAGAGACGTGACAAAACAGTATATTAAATAATTATTTTTGATCAATACCTGATCAACCAGGCTGTGACTTATACGTCAGGCTGCGAGCAGCCGCGTCCAACAGCCTGGTTGATCAGTCCAGCAACCAGGAGGCCTGGTCGACGACCGGGCCACAGGGACGCTAAGCCCCAGAAGCACCTCAAGGTAACCTCAAGGTAGGGCTAATGATTTCAAGATCTTATTGTATACTGTATATATCTAATGTTATACAGTATGGAAAAGAGAGAGAATGATGTCATGGATGAAAATGGAAATGATACAATTTAACAAATACAATAAAATACCAGATGAGAGCAGTTACAGTTGTATTATCTGTATCCAAGTAGTTGGCCCATGTCTTCCCACTGCTGCCCAAAAACCCATAATGCCCACCAACACTGTTGGGTAGAACAAAACTACGAAAATGTCAGAAACACTTTGAACATACATCACTCAAAATTACATGTTGAAACACAAACGCATCTAATGTAAATTAAATTTTTGGGTTACCATGAGTGCATAAATTAAAAAAAATTAAAAATAAAATTCTTTCATAATTATCAAATGTAAAGGATTTTTGTTATTGTATTTGTTCGCTTTTTGTTATAAAGAAAATGTAGAGGACTTAATCAAGAGAATAACATAAGGTGAGCCACCTAGAAAGGTGTATTATGGGATAGTGAGGAGCACAGGTGTGGCACACCTGTGGCACAATAGTGAGGAGCACAGGTGTGGCACACCTGTGGCACAGTAGTGTGGAACAAGACATGGGAGGTGCGGCAGAGTAGTGTGGAACAAGACATGGGAGGTGCGACAGAGTAGTGTGGAACAAGACATGGGAGGTGCGGCAGAGTAGTGTGGAACAAGACATGGGAGGTGCGGCAGAGTAGTGTGGAACAAGACATGGGAGGTGCGGCAGAGTAGTGTGGAACAAGACATGGGAGGTGTGGCAGAGTAGTGTGGAACAAGACATGGGAGGTGCGGCAGAGTAGTGTGGAACAAGACATGGGAGGTGCGGCAGAGTAGTGTGGAACAAGACATGGGAGGTGCGGCAGAGTAGTGTGGAACAAGACATGGGAGGTGCGGCAGAGTAGTGTGGAACAAGACATGGGAGGTGTGGCAGAGTAGTGTGGAACAAGACATGGGAGGTGCGGCAGAGTAGTGTGGAACAAGACATGGGAGGTGCGGCAGAGTAGTGTGGAACAAGACATGGGAGGTGTGGCAGAGTAGTGTGGAACAAGACATGGGAGGTGCGGCAGAGTAGTGTGGAACAAGACATGGGAGGTGTGGCAGAGTAGTGTGGAACAAGACATGGAAGGTGCGGCAGAGTAGTGTGGAACAAGACATGGGAGGTGTGGCAGAGTAGTGTGGAACAAGACATGGAAGGTATGGCAGAGTAGTGGGCAGAGTAGTGTGGAACAAGACATGGAAGGTATGGCAGAGTAGTGTGGAACA